>NC_048564.1:8689986-9007031 GCF_902806685.2 Maniola hyperantus
TTCTTAAAAACTTATTTTACATCTTTTCAGTGCCCTCACTGCACATATGCGTCACAAGATACATTCAAGCTGAAGCGCCACATGCGGACGCACACTGGCGAAAAACCGTACAAGTGCGACCACTGCAACATGTGCTTCACACAGTCAAACTCCCTCAAGGCTCACAAACTCATACATAATGGTACTTTCCTCTTTATACTTCTTTTCAAGTCGACAGTCACCTCAAATACGGACAGCCCAAAAAGCCGCAACCGCGATAGCTCGGTCGGTTGTAGCTCCTCGTTCGTGCAGGTTGTCGGTCACGCAGGGCACCCAGTCATGTGCGCAATAGTCTGTCTCGGATGGCCGCAGATGCACTCCGTATCATGTCCAGAGATGAAGCCGCACCTTGCTAAGTTAACATAAATCCTTTATTTTGCTAGAATACATGTATGAAAGTCAATTTAACCTAATGTGCTAACATTTCATTGATAGAATAAAAACATTTATCTGTAAGCCACTTAAAGAAGTCCTTATTAAGTCGTTGAAGGGGTAATACACGTAAGCCTGGAGGTAGTTTATTAAATAATCGTAATTTTTTTCTAGTATCTGAAAAGCCCGTGTTCCCGTGCGAGCTGTGCCCGACAAAATGCGGCCGCAAAACAGATCTGCGTATCCACGTGCAAAAACTTCACACTTCCGATAAACCGCTCAAATGCAAACGATGTGGCAAATCATTTCCAGATCGATATTCTTGCAAAATACATAATAAGGTGCGTACCGACTTACTTTGCGATAAAATATTTGAAATAGAAACTTTAGATGCGTTGGGGGTTTTTGGTATAAACTTCAAGATCGCGTCTTCGATAAATAATTTATTTTTGATATAGTCAAATAGCCAATTGGGTATTTTCCTACTTTTGAATTTGATAAATATTATTACTTTATTATAAACTAGGATAAAAATAATGACGTACGCTGAAAAAAATATTAAAATCCTACAAATATTTACAACGTTACAGGCATTTTAATTTTGGAGTGGGAGGGTCTTCTATCCCTTTCTCGCAAAACGCAAATTTGTATGAGACCGCACGAAGCTACTATGGCATTAGTAAGGTGTGACGTCAAAATGCTACATCGCTATCTCTGTTTAATTTTTTAGATTTAATTAGTTTTTATCCTAGATTATAATAAAGTTATAAAAAAATTGGAGTCAAATACCCAATTATATTTTCCTTACAGACTCATGAAGGTGAAAAGTGTTTCAAATGTGAGCTGTGTCCATATGCATCAACCACACTGCGCCATCTCAAAACTCATATGCTGAAGCACACTGATGAGAAGCCCTTTGTGTGTGATCAGTGCGACCAATCCTTCAGGTAACAGTGTTTTCTGTGCACTTGCAATCACTCCCACCCATATTATAAATGCGAAAGGGTGTTTGTTTGTTTTATCCTTCAATCACGTCGTAACAGAGCAACGGAATCGACGTAATTTTTTGCATGGGTATAGTTAAATCCTGGAGAGTGACATGGGTTACTTTTTATACTGGATAATCAGGATTTTTAAAAACCTAAATCCACGCGTACGAAATTGCAGGCATCAACTAGTATTATTACAATGAGTCCGAACTAACAAAGGGAAAGCCATATTGTCAGTAAGTACATGTCATATTTTGCTTATATTTTGTTTATGTATTTCTATAACAAATAAGTTCTAAAGGCGCAAGCTTTTCTCCTTTGTTAATTCGGATGCATTATTACGAACTTTGAAACAACAGAAATATAACAAAAATGTTTGCAAGTACAATAGGCAGCCTTATGGCTAAAATAGCGATCTCTTCCAGGCAACCTTGTAGAGGATATAATAAAAATTAAAGAAAGCGGAAGGGGTGTACTAATTAAATAAAGTAAATACACATACATATGTATATGTACAAAATAAAAATACGTGAGGAAATACTTGTATTTATTCAATATTCGTTTTGTAGACAGAAACAACTGTTGCGGCGTCATCAAAATCTGTATCATAATCCCAACTACGAGCCAAAGCCACCTAAGGAGAAAACTCACACTTGTCACGAATGTAAGCGAACATTCGCTCATAAGGGCAATCTGATCCGACATCTGGCCATACACGACCCTGACTCGGGCCACCAAGAAAGAGCACTGGCTCTTAGGCTGGGGCGGCAAAAGAAAATCAAGTTTGTGGATGGAAATGTTAAGGTACTAATTCTACATTGTTCATTACTAAAATAACTTTTATAGATCTTTTCATCTATCTGCAATTGGTCCTTTGACTATAAACAGATCACCGGTACTTATGTTTCAAATTGTAGACTTCGCACATTAAATACTGTAGATAGAGCATAACTGAGAGCGGCACCTGCGGTAATGGAGTGGTGCGGAAGGTGACAGTTGTCACAATTGGACGAATCATTGAGCTCTCGCGTCATCACACCCCTCGAGGTTGCACCGCTTCACTACCAAAGTCTTCGAACAGTGTGTATTGGCAGTGATGACATATGGATCCGAGACATGGTCGCTAACTATGAGCCTCATAAGAAAGCCCAGAGTCACTCAGCGGGCGATGGACAGAGCTATGTTTGGATAGTATTGGAGTACTGGAGTTTCTCTATGTGATCAAATCAGAAATGAGGAGATCCGTAGGAGAACTAGAGTAACCGGCATAGCTCGACGGGTTGCGAAGCTGAAGTGGCAATGGCCAGGGCACATAGTTCGTACAACTAGACGTTGGGGTCCCAAGGTGCTGGAATGGCGACCTCGCCCCGGAAGACGCAGCGTTGGAAGACCCCCCACTAGGTGGACGGACGACATCAGACGAGTCGCAGGGAGCCGCTGGATCCAGGCGGCGCAGGACTGTGGCGTGTGGAAGCCCCTACAAGAGACCTATGTCCAGCTGTGGACGTCTATTGGTTGATGATGATGATGATGATGATGATGATGACTACCGCAGGAACCTGCACAGTTATTCGTTCTTATGAGGCTCATAGTTAGCTCATAGATCCTTATCTTGGATCCATCATATGTCAACACTGGCAACGCACTGTTCGGAGGCTGGTCTTCAAGTACTGCAGAATTTTGGATGAAGATTCCATGCAAACCGTGTGAGCGGTTCCCGAGAAATATGTATACCGTTATGTTCGCATAATTAAAACCCATTATCTACTTGATGTTAAATATAGAAAACAACTTTACAAATAAAGGCATTCCTAACTTATTAATAAAATGTGTATTATAGACGGACGATTCCGACAATGAGCCAGAGGAGATAATGAAGTTGGACCTGGGCGGGAACCAGCTGGAGCGCGGCGAGCTGCTGACGGTGGCGGACAACGACGGCCAGCAGTACGTCGTGCTCGAGGTGATCCAGGCGGAGGACGGCGAAACGCAGATCGTCTCGGCGGCCGACTACGAGGAGGAGGAGGAAGAGGAGGAGGAGGAAGGTACCTTACAGTTCTCTCCGCACACACGTTTAAATAAATAGCTCTCGCTACGCCACAATCCCGCTCGCACATCACTGCGATCTTAAATTCCAGAAACCTCTATCTATATTATGTTCTCTGAACTCTGTTCAATTTTTTTTAAAGAATATCAGCCAAATTTAACATGATAATGTGGCTAATTCCTTTGTACACAATCTCTAAACTAAACTAAAATATCACGTCTAAATCTATTGCTATCCCTTTCATAATGTTGCTTGCGGAAAACGAAAGCACTAGATTTAGACCTGTTAATTTAGTTTAGTTTAGAGATTGTGTACTAGTGAATCGGCCCCAATATTCAGTTTCCCCCTCTAACTATGCGTAAAGCTTATGCTAGGAGTAGGTTACTACAATAGTGCAATGGGTGAGGTTTGAACCGCCGACCTTTTCGATTTCAGTTGCTTATTTAACTAACCCTTGAGCTAATGGGGCCGATTCTCTAGCACACAATCTCTAAACTAAACTAAATTAATAGGTCTAAATCTAGTGCTCTCCTTTTCCGCAAGCAACATTATGAAAGCGATGGCAATAGATTTAGACGTGCCATTTTAGTTTAGTTTAGAGATTGTGTACAACGGAATTAGCCACATTGAGGCTTCAAAATAAGAAATTTCAAAATTTGAACCATCAACTTTTTAGATTTCTTTTGATTTTGGGAGTCTCTTATTTGACGTTCTAAGGCAAATGCCCATTTCTGGAAAAGGTTCGGCCATCCATGTGATAAATACTATAAAAATACTTAGGTATTTAGTAACTAAAATATTGCTGGTTCTTATTAATGCCAAACCATCCGGAATTAAAAGCCAGAATAAAAGCAAATCTTAATCAACCTTGTTTATTTTTAAACAATTTTTATAAAACTGTTTTTTTTTTTCAACTTAAATTTTCATACATGCTTTACAAAGTTCCTCTGAGTTCTATGTACAAAATAGTGCTTATTTCTTTACAAATGATGTCAATTCTTGCCTACAATTTATTTTATTGATGGACGTACCTTGGCCAAAATCTTGTTGACTGGGCATTTCCTTTTAGAGAAGAGATAGCTGTCCTGCAGTAATGACCCACCTCACTGTGTATCTATGTAACTATCTTATGCCTGCGACGTCGTCCGCTTGGACTACACAAATTTAAAACCCCTATTTTAGTCCCTTTCGGGTTGAATTTGCAAAAATCCTTTTGCGGATGTCTACGCCATATTATTTATCTGCATGCCAAACTTCACCGCCATCCGTCCAGTAGTTTGAGCTGAGCGTTGATAGATCAGTCAGTTAGTCAGTCAATCACCTTTCCCTTTTATGTATTTAGATGTTATGTTATTACAGAAGATGAGGACGATGAAGAATTAGACAAGAAAGAAATTATTTATGAACAAATTAAACCGAAAGGTATGATGGAGAGAACAATCAAGCTTGAATCAGATGTTGACACTTGCTTCGGGTTTGATGTGAGTATGGAAGGTGTCTTATTTAAAATAAGATAATTAATATTGAAACTTTTAAGGTAAACAGTTTTATTTAAGACTGATCCGCCCGGCTTTATTGGGGTGAAATATGTTATATCTCTATATTCATAATATTTATTTAGAGCCTATGTTACTTCCAAATAAGTAGCTTTCTAATGGTGGAAAAATTAATAAAATCGGTTCAGTAGTTTCAGAGTATGTCGAGTATATACAAACGAATATACAAATCTTTTCTGTTTATAATATTAGTATAGATCATTCATTCTTTACCAGTATCACGATTCAGGAACTGAAAGCTGAAGTTTAGTATCAAAAATGTATAATGACATATAATGATATAGTCGTGTGGGTTGAGATGGCAATCAGGGTATGAGGTGGAGGGTTGCCCCGTACACCCACTCTCGCCCGCACCGAGCTAGCGCGGGGTCTCTGCGGGTGTGTGTGGCCTCCCCGATTGCCATCTCAACCTGTCGTGTCATCCCGACCCATCGCCGGCTCACTACAGAGCACGGGACTCCTCTCAGAGTGAGAAGGGTTTTGGCCATAGTCTACCACGCTGGCCATGTGCGGATTGGTAGACTTCACACACCTTTGAGAACATTATGGAGAACTCTCAGGCATGCAGGTTTCCTCACGATGTTTTCCTTCACCGTTAAAGTACCGTGATATTTAATTACTTAACATAACATCGAATTAATTACTTAATTATTTAATTACTTTACATAACTCCGAAAAGTTAGAGGTTCGTGCCCGGGATCGAACCCTCGACCTCTGATTAGAAGGCGGACGTCCTAAGTCCTAACCACTAGGCTATCACAGCATACTACCTGTCGCGTACCATACTCATAATAATATCAATTCACAAACTGTGTGATCCTTTAGGTTAAGATGGACAGTTCCTCTGCAGCATGAGAACGGGATTTGGAACCCGGCGGCGTCTGCATAGTGCGAAGTGTCAGATGGCATGTTTATCTAGAAGGGTTACTCTAAGGTTTCACTTTTTGTTGCAGGAGGATGAAGAAGAACCAGACGAGGATGAAGAAGGTATAGCTTACAATGATAAAATTGTACTGCGTATAGTTTAGTTTTTAGTGGTTTTTATTAAACTAAGTACCTCCATATTTTTTTTGAAAAACGTAACGTTACCCTAAT
The DNA here is from genome assembly GCF_902806685.2 of Maniola hyperantus. Taxonomy (NCBI): domain Eukaryota; kingdom Metazoa; phylum Arthropoda; class Insecta; order Lepidoptera; family Nymphalidae; genus Maniola; species Maniola hyperantus. The sequence continues at coordinate 8,696,085 of NC_048564.1, forward strand.
AGGGTATTTGACAGATTTTTAAAAACTGTTCTACTTTAATCTAATGTATAAGGACTCTATAGAAAATGTATATTTTATGTTTGTTCCATTACATATAGTGCAAGAAAAAACATAAACAAAAATATTATTTAAATACCCCGCGAAAACGCTTTTCTGACGATATGGCGCCTCATATGTCACTGTGACGTCGCCTACTTGTATATTTTGTGTACGAAACTCCGCAACTATGACATTGAAATTGTTATTATTATTTTTATTTATTTTTCTCGTTTTTAAATGACTTACTTTTGTCTGTTGTATAGTTTTGAAGATTTTGTAATTTCTATGTACATAATAAATTTAGCCCTACTTAGGTGAAATATTAAAATATTCATACACCATTAATTTATTGGTAGAATGTATAAGGGTCCCAAACTGATATTCTAACTGTATGTCACCTGCATTCTCATGGATCATTATGATCGACCCATCGCCGGCTAACTACAGAGCACGGGTTTCCTCTCAGAGTGAGAAGGGTTTCGGCCATAGTCTGCCACGCTGGCCATGTGCTGATTGGTAGCACCTTTGAGAACATTATGGAGAACTCTCAGGCAAGCAGGTTTTCTCACGATGTTTTCCTTTACCGTTAGTGATATTTAATTAATTAAAACCCGGTACGTGCCCCGGGCACGCATCGAACTCACGACCTCCGATTAGAAGGCGGACGTCCCAACCACTAGGCTATGACAGATTATTCTCATGAATAAATTATTATTATTATTATTATTAACTGTTAACACGTAGTTAACGTCATTAACCAAAAGTATACAAGTTCTAAATAATTTTAAATACATACCAAAAATTGCGGACCGGCAGGATCCGAACTCGCGTCTCCTGGGATCGCGCCTGACCTTCTGTTCTGTTTCTTAAGGTCGATATAAAATATTTCTTGCCGGGTACTGGCATTTGCAACATCCATGAGTCCAAAGTTTGCGAATCTGGCAAATACAGTAGATTCGCAACTTGGCCATGGATGTGACGATGTGTTTGAAGCCAATGACTTATCTGTACAGTTAGTAAATGTGGATTAACCTAAACATTAGGATTATGTAGGCTACTTCTTATAAAATAAATGTAGCCACCAACAACCTACGTACCAACCTACAATTATTTAGATGCGAGAAATAATTTAAACATACATAGGTCATAGTTATGCAGTAATAGTACCTCAGTAGACTAGATTAATTTACTAGATTTAATTGATATGTTGAAATGTAGTGGCAATATCAAATGTTCTTTCGTTTTGTGATGTCGAATTTCTTTTTCTTGAACATATAAGTTGTTTCTCCAGACCTTATTTAATTTTTTAATGTATGTTTGTTGCCACTGGAAGAGCCTTTAAGCTTAATTAAAAGATAATCAAACACAACCTTGTTTTTATTTTTGGCCAAGATCATGATGATAGATCGGAGGATGATTGCAATGCAGCTATTAAGTACAGTACTTTAGGGCGGTTTCAGACTAGCGTTTTATACGCGCGTATGAGCTCGTTTTTGGAAGCGCGTGTAGGCGCGTATAGGCGCGCCTTTTGGCACACGCTCAGACACCTCCCCGCGCGCCACCACTGCACCGGTTCGAGCGAACACGCCGAAATATGCCCGTATACGCGAGTCCGGTTTTTTGTAGCGCGCGTGTAAGCGCGTATGCTGAAACGACCGTATACGCGCAAAAAAATATGCTAGTCTGAAGCCCTAACAGTCAAGTCAATGTTCAATGGTTTAAAAATAAATTCGGTAGCTAACATTCAGTGTGGATGAAAAAAAAGACTATTTTGGTTAAAATGTTTTATTCAAATAAGTAAACTAAAACAATAGTGACTCAAATATTATTAACACTTGTGTATTTAAAAAAAAAAGGAAGTTCAGCGGTACCTTATCACTTTGGAAAGCGTTGCCGTTCGCGCTTAAGAGGCGCTGTCAGCAAAATATATATAATCAAAATATATATATATATAGTCACGTGCGTCCCGCAGTCAAAACCGCGGCGCGTGCGCGAACGGACTCCCTTGAAAAAGGACCCCGTATGGGTTCGAAACTAGTCGGGCTAACGTCGACTACACACGTGAGTACAGCCGGGACAGATATTATTTAGAATGGAAATCACTCACGATAGTTTAAATGCTAAAATATATATAATCGTTATTCAGTATTCATTAGCATGGGACCTAGGGCTATCAAATTTTGTAAAATAGGCTACGCCAGATGACTCGCTCCGACGCCCCTTCACTCAGCTTCACCTACTCTACCTTCGTTTTTCTTCTAGGACTTTCGCGAGTTTCTGTCCTCGCGTCTGGCAAAAACACTACGGATAGGACAGGCAACTGCTTAGGGTCGTGGTGCTTAGATTTTGTACTGTAATTTTATGCATTACTTATGAACTTGATCCTGATTTATTCCAGCGACGAACCTAAGCTATGTAACCGTCGGCCGGTAACGGCTCTGCAGCCAGCACCATTAAGTTAACGGCAACGCAATCCAAAGTGATAGGTATCGCTAACGGCGATTATAGGTACTTCTAAAATAATTATGTCCATAAAATGATTTTAACTCCATTTCTCAAGAAAGAATGGCAGCCTACAATGATACAGTAATAAAATCACTATCGCTAGATTTCAACGAAATTTCAACTACGATTTTCCAGCTGCAACACCTGCCTACTCCTAAAATAAATATATGGGAAAAACAGGCTTAAATCTATTAATAAAAATTTGTACACTGCTCAATTATGTATTATATGGCTAAACTTATGTAATGGCTATACTTATGCTCGCGACTTCGTCCGCGTGGACTACACAAATTTCAAACCTCAATTTCACCCCCTTGGGGGTTGAATTTTCAAAAATCCTTTCTTAGCGGATGCCTACGTCATTATAGCTGTCTGGATGCTAAAGTTCAGCCCGATCCGTGCAGTAGTTTGGGCCGTACGTCGATAGATCAGTCAGTTAGTAACCTTTTCCTTTTATAATATTTAAGACTATCCCAGAAACAACAGCCACACCTGACTTGGATATGACGTAACAGAAGATTTATTACAGCGGTATTGATAGCTAAGTTTCACAAGTCATGAGCACAAACTATATACGTTTTATTTAAAGTTTTATGTTAATTTCAAGTATAATTATTATTTATAAATATGGTTATTAAATAAAAATATTCAAATACTTAAAATTAAGATATAACCTGTACTAGCGGTAGCGAGCGAGCGATAGCAGGTCCTCGCAGGGAAATTGTAAGAAGACGAGAAACGCCTAATGTACACACATCAGGCGTAGCTACAAGGTAGTGTGTACATTTTTAACATTAAGGGTCTTTTACATTAAAAAAATGTAATTAACAAATTGTGGTATTACCTTGATCCCATGTTAACAAATTGTATAATTAACTTGATCCCATACGTAAACTATTTGAAACATATTCAAATTATGTTTTCAATTTCCCACAATTGAAGTAAATAATCACATGACTAGTGACTACCCATATCCATACTAATATTCTAAATGCGAAAGTGTGTCTGTCTATCTGTATGTCTGCTAGCTTTTCACGGCCCATCCGTTTGACCGATTTTGATGAAATTTGGTATAGAGATAGCTTGCATCCCGGGGAAGGACATAGGCTACTTTTGATCCCGGAAAATAAAAGAATTCCCCCGGGATTTTTAAAAACCTAAATCCACGCGGACGAAGTCGCGGGCATCATCTAGTTATAACATAAATGCGAAAGTGTGTTTGTTTGTTGATTTATTGGTTGTCTTCATAATCACGTCGCAACGGAGCAACGGATCGACGTGATTTTTGTATGTGTCAGTCAGAGTAAATTAGAATAACTTTTATCCCGAAGAATCAAAATTCCCATGGGATTTTAAAGAACCGAAATCTACGCGGATGAGGTCACGGGCATCAGCTAGTGGTAGTTACATTATATTAAAAAATTTGTTACCCATTTGGGTTTCTATTTTCAACACTTCATATTGTAAATTATTATTAAGGTCCTTTTTTTTTGCTTCTTAAGCACTTGTGCAATATTTTTGCACAACTGTACAGTTCTTAAATAATAATTCGTTGCTTTATATAGCGATTCTTAATCGTTAAAATTGTCGCTAGTCAAAAAAGTTAAAATGGCGCGTGAGGAGTTAACTTGTCCCGTGGTTAATCGGTTCAAGCTCGCGAGACTTGTGCTTGTGGCATTATATTTTCAGATTGTGTCGAACGATTTTCCTTGGTTTCCAACGTGTCTCGTGGTTAATTGGTTCAAGTTCGCGAGTCCTGAGCTTAAGGCATTATATTTTGAGGTTGTAATGCAGGTTGTGGTGGATGCAGTCCGCGGCGTCGGGCGTGCGGCTCTCAGCTAGCAGCGCGGCCACGAACGCCTCTTGCTCCTTCAGCCGCGCCACCAACGGCTCCCACGAACCATAATTCAGCTCCATCAGCTGGATAGCTTTCTTTATTATCTTATGGGCTTCCAGGCACCATTCCCTGTACAATAAAATAAAGTTACAATTGGGATGATGCTCATGTCAAATATTAATAATTTCTTAGGAATTATTAATCTAAATATATAAAAGGAAAAGGTGACTGACTGACTGATCTATCAACGCACAGCTCAAACTACTGGACGGATCGGGCTGAAACTTGGCATGCGGATAGCTATTATGACGTAGGCATCCGCTAAGAAAGGATTTTAAAAATTTTACCCCTAAGGGGGTGAAATAAGGGTTTGAAATTTGTTTAGTCTACGCGGACGAAGTCTCGAGCATAAGCTAGTTATTAAATATAGGGTCTTCCAATATTTGTAAAATCCACGTCCTCTGTCAGTTTTAAGTTTGCTAAACATTTTAAATTATCGATTTAATGGCTAAAAAGTTTTTATCTTTCGACTTTTATCAAACGTCAAAACGCTCGCTTAGTGTGATAGCATGTATGAAGTACATAGATGTGATGTCATAAACATTTGACGAAATTATACGTAATTTTTTAAAGTTAAACCGGTGATTTAAAATGGTTAGCAAATTTAAACTATCAGCGAACGGTTTAAAGTTTGGTAATCATTTTAAACTCCAAAGTACGACGAAAAGAAGACGAAGTTATGACGTCAAAACTATGTATTATATGTATACAACTCCCATATTAAGCGACGCGTTTTGATTTTTGCCAAAAGTTTCTGATTTGGCTAGTATGCACCATCCCTACTGAATCTTATCTTTGCGTTAAGGAAAAAATTTAAAAGCTAATAAGTTGCGACAAACACCCACGCCATGTGCTGGTTGTTGCAGCATAAAAGACATTATTGGCAGGGTAAATTACGAGGATAAATATAAAAATGCATACCTGTGTTCCAAATGCTGTGGCGCGTTGAGTATTCTTTCTAGCATGACGTCAGATAGTTTTCTAAGCTCGTGTGCCACCTGCGAAATATTGAACGCCATATTAGTTGCGATAGCTAGAGCCAAACTAACTGGGTTCACCTGAGACATCGTCCAATAGTAGGCATTTGCGGGCGGGAAACACACAAGAGGGAGATGGACGATGTTATAATAACCCCTGGCCGGCTCACTATTGAGCTGGTCTCCAGAAAGAGAAGGGTCACGCTGGCCAAGTGCGGAAAGACAGACTTCATACGCTTTGGAGATCCTTGCAGGTTTCGTCACGTTGTTTCGCTTCACCTTTTCAGCAATTAAATAATCACTTGATTTTAAGTTAAAACACACATAACTCCGAAAAGTTAGAGGTGCGTGCCCGGGATCACCCCTCACTCCCGAATAAGAGGCCGACTTCTTAACCATTGGGCATGCAATGATACAATATAGATGCTTAATTTATCTAGGATCTGTTTCTTATTATACTAGCTGATGCCCACTTTCTTTTACTTTTTTCAAAACCCCGCGGGAACGCTTTGATTTTCCGGGATAAAAAGTAGCCTATGTGTTAATCCAGGGTATAATCTATCTTCATTCCAAATTTCATCTAAATCCGTTCAGCCGTTTTTGAGTGATTGAGTAACAAACATCCACACTTTCACATTTATAATATTATAGTAGGATTTCCTTTACCTCTACACTGAAGGATCCAAACTGGTATTCTAAGCTCTGGATGTTCTGTTTAATCAGCTCCATACTTTTGCTGAATTCCCCTGTTGAATCCACCACATTAATGATGAAGCAAATTATAAAAAGCTAACAGCGAAAATATGCGAGTACTTTTATAGTAAGTGAATGTAAATCCAATATTATTTGTTTGGGTAAGGCTTAGTTGTCATAAAGTAATGTACATCGACCTTTAGAAGGAGATAGCAGATTTTTAGAGCGTTGTCCCTGTCGTTGAGACCGACAAAACGTCATATAGGTATGAGTGACAGAGTACGGCTCTACAAAGCCGAAATGTCATTCTAAAGGCCGAAGTACATTACTTTCGGCCGCGCACTGAACGGATTTTTCGAAGCAGTTTTTCGAATAAATTAATAATATTTTTTAATATCATACAATTCCAACAGCAGTATCAGTCGATGCTGCAGTGCCCATCTAATCCGTGAGGACTAAGGATATGTCGATTATTAGTAGATATAATAAAAATTTCTTTGAGTTGGAACTCCCGGTTTCGGACAGTTTTTTTTATAACGTAGGCACTCACGAATTCTTATTGGAAATTTAAGAGGGGTTTAAAGGGAGGATGAAAGTTCATATGAAATTCCGTCATTTTCAAGTTGATATTTGGGCATTTAGGTAAAAATGAAATTCTTTTCAAAAATTCCGCTCGAGATAACGACTCCATAAAAACCGCTCAAGTGCGAGTCGAACTCGCACATTCGTGTGCGAGTTCCATACCATCGTACAAAATAATATAACACGGTACTTTTATCTTTTAATTTGCATGGCGGCCATTTTGAACTTCGCCACCTTGGTTTTTACTATAGCGGCACTAGAAATACCTACTCTGTGAAACTACCCACCAATTACGGTTATGAGATACATGATACATCCCGCCGACAGACAGACGGAGGGACAGCGGAGGCTTAGGAATAGGGTCCCGTTGGCACCCTTTGGGTACGGGAGCCTAAAAGAAAAACAGACTGACCGAGGTCCGCGTAGAGGCGCGCCAGCCTGTCGGCCGCCACGCGCAGAGAAGAGTGGTGTCGATGCCATACTTGCTGCTTCAGACGATACGATGCGTGCATTTTCTCGCAGCGCTCTTCAAGACTCATCATTTGCTCTGCTGCAGAAGAAAGTATTATACAGTCAGCGATCTGTATACCTATAAATTTACCGCGTTCATTTAGGTTTTAAAAATCCCATGGGAACTCTATACTTTTCCAGGATAAAAGTAGTCTATATCTGGCTGCCAATCCGCACATGGCCAGCGTGGTAGCCTCCTCTCACTCTGAGAGGAGACCCGTGCTCTGTAGTGAGCCGGCAATGGATTGATCATGATAATGACGATGATATCTGGCTCTCTGGAGCTCATTCTGTTGCAAAACCTGAGCGCTGGTATTCTGCCGGGACCAATAAGAGTGACGCGCACGAGCTCAACAGTCTTCACAACCGTCTGTAATTAACAGGAATTCGATAGAATGGAGCTAAAATAAAAATAACATATTATAGTTATTGTGCATGGTGAGTATGGCGTGTAATCAAAAATCTTAAAAACTTGCCGTTTTACATTAAGGTAATGGTTAGAAAGACAACAGGTATACCGTACGATATGTGGCGAAGTATGAATTAAATTATGTGAGAAGTATAAATTAAATTATATTAGATATAGCAAATAGCAGCTTCAAACGACCAAACTTAATAACCTAGAACTAATTAGAGTTTTTTGATCGTTTAGGAGTTTCTTTTTTAGATTATTCTTAAAGGCAGGAACTGAACTTAAATCCCTGAGAGGAGGAATATTATTCCAGCATTTTGTGGTCACATATCGAAAACTTCCACGAAAAGCTGCTGATCTATGACGTCGCCAGGTCAGCCTGTCTAGTGGTCCTAGAGTATTAAAAACTGGCGAATGCCAAGATAACTTATTATAGAGATATTCCGGTGAATTTTGTAAATTTTATATTAATATTAAAAATATTGATTTTTATACCTTTTCGATAGTTGGAATTTTATATCGATACATCGACAAGCCTATTGACGCCTGCCACTGTAGGTTAAGTACCTTGCATGGCAAGCTCCTCGGCGTGGTCGATCTGCGCGAGCGCGCGCTCCGGGTGGAAATCCGCGCTGCACTGCTGGCAGCGGGGCCGGCGCCCCTGCCACGACACGGGTCCCTTGCACGACTGACACGCGTAAGCGCTGAACAGCAACTGCACAAGAAACACTATTTCCTATTTCCTTTTGGATGACTTGTGTGCCTAATAAATTTACAATCGGATGCCTCGTACGTGCCACCCGTCTTGCCACAGAGATGCGCGCGACTTTGAATGATTTTTTTAAACACATTTGTATGAACTTTGAGTGAATGTTGTCTGTGGTTAATTGGTTCATTCAGATTCATACGCAAAGAATATTAAATTCTATTTCTACAGGCATAAAGCTTAAAATCGCCTAAAACGCGCAACCGCATCTGCGTGGAAAGACGTGGACAGATCTGTCCCAAGACACCGACAGTCTTGGTCACGTGCTGGGTCAGATCTGACCCAAAGTGTAGTAGAAGTCGCGCGAACGACGGATCATCAACAGCAGTTTACCACGAAGTCCTTCCTGTCACTGTCGCTGCATGCACTGCAATCGCACGCGAACATGTACTGCGCGCGCAGTTGCGAGCGTCGCTGTGCGGTCGGCTCGCGCGCGCGGTGCGGCCCGTAGCAGTTGAACACCTCGGATCCCGCTCCTAGCTCGCGCGAACAACGGATTATCAGCCGGCTGTTATAGAACCTACAAATCAGAGATGGCCATCATTGTTATTTTGAAATCATTTTCATTTGGTGAAATTATTATTTTCACTCCTCATGCTCTTAAAGTTCTTCATTATGCTAGCTGTAAGCGGACTAAAACTGGTGTTCATGCTCTTGTGCATAAAGTGTTTATAGGTACACGAGAATCTATCTGATGACATATGGATGGACACAAAAAAATATTGTAAGTATGTAATTTCTATAGTGCCAGTAGCATTTTGGACGTTGGACAAAATCTATTGAGTGCATTGTGCTGGATGTGGCACTACTGAAAGCCATAAAGCAAAATAAGAAGAAGAAAATCTATTGAAAAAATATTAAAAATATATTCAATCAAAATATTATTTCTATCTAAAACGTCACTTTTTTTCCTTTGTTAGTTCGGACGCGTTATAGTTATTATTCAGAGTTATTTCAGGACAGATGTGTTGCGCCACTCACGTGTTTATGATGTTGGGGTCGCAGGAATGGTTCATCATCGCAGCGGAGGGGTATATGGCAGTCGCACGACGGACTTCCCTTTCACTCATTGTGCGACCTGCGTAAATTTGCTGTACAATAAAGAATATTTTGCTTTCAGTTTAACATTTTACAAGTTGGCTTGGTAGGTCTTTTGAATGATTGGAGAAAAGCTGGACTGGACTGATTGGATTTCACGTCATCTGTTGAGACGTGTATCGGTCGAAACGACGACGATGATATCGTTACTGACCGTTCCCGTCGCCGTCCTCCACAGTGGACAGGCTGAGCGTCGCGTGCCCGTTGCACACCAGCTGCCCCAGACTGCGCAGCACGACCGCCGCGGCGAACAGCTTCATCTCCACTTCCGCGAGCTTGCACGGCAACTGGCTCGACAAAAACTCGAAGAACGACGTATAGCTCTCTAAATATAGAGTCAGCATTGTCGCGGTCTGAACAAAGAGGTAATACTTAACTCAACATTTGATAGCAACAGTTATGCAAACTAGTCTTTGTGAAACGATACTTCTTTACCTACACAGAAAGAGTATACACGCCGCATGTTTTTTTTATTCTGTTAAAAGTTGTCCTTGGCTGCGATCTTCATCTCGTCTGGTGGTAAGTAATGATGCAGTCTAAGATGGAAGCAGGCTAACTTAGAAGGGATATGTCAGTTTTATTAAACCCATATTCCTTACCGGTTTCTACGCGACATCGCACCGGAATGCTAAATTGCTTGGCGGTACGGCTTTGCCGGTAGGGTGGTAACTAGCAATGGCCGAAGCCTCCTACCACATTAGAGCAGAGACAATTTAGAAATTATAAATTCCCAAATTGCTTCTGCCGGAAATCGAACCCGGGGTCTCCCACTCATGGCGCCTTGGTGAGAGCTGTGGAAGACCACAGCTCTCACCACTGCGCCATGGGAGGTTATCAGGGTTTGGTGGTCTTCCATATTTGTTCAGTTAGTATTGCTCCAGTGCCAAAATTTTGAAGTTAGGAGTGATTAAAACATTAAAGAACAGAACCATTATTACAGAAAATTAATAGCTTGGGCTTTCGGTAAAAAATGAAGGAATTCGTGTTGTCTCTCAAGTCTCTGTTTGTAGGCCTCGAGTGACCTGTCTATTTCCTTCTTCACCGTGGGGATTTCTGTGAATTCATGCACTTGGGAGTTTTTGTGAACCGCTCCGGTGCGTTGCTTACAACCTGCAAAAACTCACTTCTAGGTCCCTCTGTAACTATTTCCATAATCCGTCCAACTGTTCTATTAAAAGTCAGTGCTACAACTGACGGAAAACTATATATAAAAAATAAAAATAATAAAAATCAGCTACTTACCAGAGCGTACTGCACATAGTCTGTATTATTCATTTTATCGAAGTTGGTAACCAGATTGAACATCCTGTAGAAAGGGGGTGTATCTTGTTTGTATATTTGTATGTTGTCAACTTGTGAGTAACTTCTGAAGAGTTCGGATGCCGTCGTAGTCTCGGGGAGCAGACGCGGCGGTGCGGGGAATCCGCTCTGTGCGCTTATTAGTAAAACCCTGCAAAAACAGAAAGTATTTTACAAAACTGTCTGTATATTTATACATCACTGTCAACATGGAGGGTACAAGGGGTGTGCCTGATGTCATCTGATTTATTATGTCTGCAAAGTTGTTTCTTCCGAAAGACTGAAAATTTTATCAAATTAAGAAGAATATCAGGCTCGCTTCGCTCTGGCGCTTTTTTCCGTATAATTGACGGCATTGTTAGTAATAAATAAATAAAACAAACTAACGTGGCAACTGGCAATCCTAGGAGCCTCGTGAACACGAATACCCGATACTTAATTATTATTGGTCAGCGTATTTTTCTCCAATGGCACCCAGAATGCTGTCATGGCTCTACGAAGTAGCTGTAGGAGTGAGGCCATTCTGAAGGCACTCAGACCGCTCGAATAAAAATATTGACAATACGCCTTAAATGGGATAATGTTTAAAATACTTACACACTAACGAACTTGACAATCTTGGGTAAAAATGGCTTGAATTTTAATTAAGAATGTAACTAATTATGCAAAAACCAAACCTATAGGTTAAGACCTCCTATTAGGGAGGTTGGGGTTCGATTGCGGGCACCCATCTCTAACTTTTCAGAGTTGTGTTTGCTTGCTAAGAGTTAAGTTCTCAACGGTGGGTGAAGTCTGCGAATTCACATTGGGTCAGCATGGCGGACTATGGTCTAAGGTCGAAGTGATGAGTTGGTCATGACGATGATGAAAATACTAACCTTAGAGCTAAATGCGCAATGCCTATGGTGGGGAAGAGGGAGAATTGCGCCGCCGCGCATTCCCAGCGGTGGAAGGACTGCGCAGCTAGCGCGCGGCAGCGCTCCCCGCAGTACACGCTGCGCGAGCACGCGCTACAACTGCAAATGGGTTGCTTAAATAAATAAAAATAAAATAAAATGTTTTTATTTCGACCAACAAGGATCATATTGGTGTTAGTAATTACACGAAACTTAAACCTAATTGTTAGTAATTATTAATATTAGTGTTAGTAATTACACGAAACTTAAACCTATTTGTTAGTAAAAAATCTATAACTATTTAAATTAGGACAGTATCGATTTGCCAGCACGTGAATCATACAACAGTGATTCAAGTACTGGCAGTTGATCCTGTCAGAAAATACCTTCAGGAGGCCGTTGGTGCTGGACCGGACTCTACGCAACAGGGATGTGCACCGCTTTCGCATAGTAGTATAAAAACAGTCTACATGCGCCTCGGCGAACATCCCTGACGCGCTGCAGAATCTGGGCAGCCCCATCAGCATCCTGAATGCATTATTATATTGTACACGCAGGGCATTGTACTGCTTTTGCGTGTAATCGATCCACAGGCTGCTCGTGTAGAAGGAGGTGCAATATGCTCTGGAAAGAGTGATTTTGACGGCTATAGAACAACGAGCAAACCTGCGGACGATCATGTTCGCCCTAACAGACAACGCCCTGCGTTCTCTCTCTATATCTGCATCGTCTTTCAGGTCAGAGGATATAACATGCCCCAGGTATTTAAACTGCTCCACTCTCTTTAGTGGAGTCTCATACAGCTTTATAGGTGGTACAGTGGGAGGAAGTGTTTTTCCCCTGGCCTGAAAGACCATGCATTCACTCTTCTTGACATTGTAGGTCAAGCCGTGACTGTGGGCATAGGTCTCACAAATGCCCAACAGTTTCGTGATACCACAGACAGACGCACTCAGCAACACCATGTCGTCTGCATAACTAATGTTATTGAGACACGCTCCATCAATATGACATCCGACATGCGTACTGCTAAGTGCCTCTATCAGCGCAGGTAGGCTTAGGTATCACAAAATTGAAAAAGGCTTTTCAGTAGGGACGCTCGAACTTTAACATCCTATAGAGGCCACCTTGGTTAAGCAATAGCTGTTAAATTTGACAACAATGCTTATTTAGTCTTGACATTTCAACACGGAACGGTACTCACGGCACAGGGTTGACGTCGCCCGCGCAGCACATCTCGCACACCGCCGCCGCGTCGGTGGGCAGCGCGACCCACGCGTACGGCTCCTCCGAGAACAGCACGTCGCCGCGCCGCGTGCTTGCGTTCACCACCACGTGTCTGCCTACTGTGTCGTTGCGTCTGTCACATTCACTTACATTCAATACTAGCTAATGAAACTGATGAAAAAATAGAGTTCATGAAAAATTCTTTAGAGGACGATTCAAATGACATATTGTGTTATATTCAACCTTTATGCAATGCATTAAGGTTCTGTATGGCACATGTCGTCTGAATCGTCCTCTAAAGAAGCCCCTATCTTGATTATGAATTCCGGTGTTAAACAATCAAGTGTTTTTCTAATAGTTTATCTTACTAAGTATACTACTATTATGTTAAATAATACGATATTTAATCAGAGAACGTGTTTATTGAGCTAAGTAGCATGACAGTACAACAATATCATTTTTCCTCTTACCCACTTGTATTATCTTTTTATTATAAAAAGGTAAACAAATGATGTAGGTAGGTTTTTATACATGACATACCTTCCCTCTAAGTAAGTAATACACATTAATTAAAGTTTAACATCTTAAATTGATAACTAAGTACACAAACAAACAATTTACAAATCAATCATTCAAATCAATACAATCAATATTCTCATTAGAACCACTGGGCCTAGAATATGGAACTTTATTATGAAGATTTCGTTTTGCTCTAATTTTCCCCCCGGTATGTCTATTTCTGCTGATTTAGGTATTCCTAATATCTCTTCCCATCTCTCTGAGCTGGGTATTTCAATTATAGGATCAGGGTCATTTTCTATTTCTCCTTGGCCTGTCTCAGAGCTTGGTATTTCTATAGCAGGGTCATTTTCTATCTCTCCTTCTAACCCATCCTCTTTTTCTTTATCATTTCTGTCATGAGTTTCCTCTCTGTTTTTTATTTTGATTATTTGGTCCATATGTCGTCTTAACACTGCACCATCTCCGGTTTGTATCCTGTAGCTAGACCTGCCAACCTGCCCTGGTAACCATCTCGGTCCGCTTGAGTAGTTTCTGTACATGACCTTTTGTGACACATTAGTTTCTCTGGTTTTTTGTTGGGCGTTATTCATGATTTGGTTTTCTATTCTTCTGTGTTGTATATTATCAGGGTGTAGGGTATCCATTAGCGTGCGAAAGCGTCTATTCATCAACAGTTCGGCAGGACTTTTCTTTGTTGTGCAGCATGGAGTAACGCGTAGGCCTAACAACATGTTCGGAATTTTTATTTCCCATGGTCCCTCCATCTTCCGTAATTTTTCCTTTACTGTCTGTACCATGCGTTCTGCCAAACCATTAGTGGCCGGATGGTATGGTGCGGATGTCACATGTTTTACTTTGTTGGATTCCAGAAACGATTTCATTTCACTGGACACAAAAGCAGTGCCATTGTCAGATACCAGGGTTTCACATATTCCATGTGTAGCAAATAAATTCCTTAAGTGGTGAATCACTGTTGTGGAATTTGTGTTGTTTACCATTAACACTTCTGGCCATCTAGAGAAGGCATCGACGACTATAAAAAAATTCTTATTCATAAATGGTCCTGCAAAGTCTATATGAATTCTAGACCATGGCCTTGAAGGGATGACCCACTCGTGTGAAGACTTTGGAGGCATATGTCTATTTTCTAAGCACCTAGCACAATTGCTGACCAATTCATCTATGTCTTCATTCAACTGTGGCCACCACACATAACTCCGGGCCAGTGCCTTTGTGTGGACAATGCCGTTATGTGTGGTGTGCAGCATGTGTAGGATGTTTTGTCGAAGAGGCTGTGGTATAACAACCCGACATCCAAGTAATACACAGCCATCTTGTAAAGACAATTCTGTTCTATGTAGCCAACAGGTTCGTAAATTTCTATCTGTAACCTTGTTTGGCCATCCACATTGTAGAAAGTGAACAACTCGTGAGAGTGTTTGGTCTTTTTTAGTTTCGGATGCTATCTCAAGAGCAGAATAAGGAAAATCTTCTAGTTTTTCCAACCGTAACCGTAAAGTTAGACTCCAAAAGGTAACCGATGAACTGAATAAAGACCTTTGCATGTGTTTAAAGTTAATATTTTTGATGTGCTGTCACTAACTTTTACTTGCGTGTATGCTCTATCAAGGTCTAATGTTGTAAAAAACTTAGCACCTGCAACTGTAGCAAATACCTCATTCGCTGTCGGCATAGGGTAAGTGTCTGACTCTGTAGCTTGGTTGACAGTACTGCGATAGTCTCCACACAATCGGACATCACCTGACTTCTTTATTATTGGTACGACTGGTGTCGCCCACTCTGAAAAGGACAATGGCCGTAGTACACCTTCTGCCACCAGGCGGTCAATTTCCTTTTCAACTTTAGCTTTGATAGCGTAAGGTACCGGACGTGCTTTTAAAAATCTAGGTGTAGCGTCAGGTTTTAGATGTATAGTAATAGGATCTCCAGTAAATGTGCCAAGTCCATCTCTGAAGATGTCACTGTATTTAGAAATTGTCTTGTCAATGTTCATGAGATCACTACTCGACATAAAATTAATGTTTAGTGCAATATTCAACGGGGTCAACCAGTCCCGTCCCAGAAGATTGGGACCACCCCCTTTTGCTACAATTACATTTAAGGTACATTTGATGTCTTTGTATTGAACTTGTAACTTAGTTTGGCCGAGTAACATGACAGGTGTTTCTGTCCATGTGTGTAAAGTAAGTGACACTGGTTGGAGAATGATGTGTAGGTTTTGGCATTTAATCTTCTTCCAAGTGCGTTCATTGACTATTGAGAAACTTGCACCTGTGTCCACCTGAAGTATTACAGGTATGCCTTCCAATAAAACTTCAACCACAAATGGTGCTACTTTAGTTTCACATTGAATACTGTAAAGGCCATTCAAGTGTGTAGCTATTTCATCATCGGTGAAGTTAATGCTCTTCTTAGACTTCTTCTTTAATAAACAGATCTTCTCAATGTGGCCGATTTTCTTGCAGAATCGGCAAGTGGCGTTAACAAATCTACATTCCCCACCATGACGGTCCCCACACCGGTAACATAGTCGTATGTTTGTCTTAGTCTGTACTGCATTAATATCCATGGCTTCCACTGAGGAACCTTGATTTGTAGTGGCTGCTGCATCGTTTGAGCTTGTGCAGCTGCTGTCTGTACTTGTAGATGACTGAATCATGTGGCAGTCTTTTCCCGCCGTTTCGGCAGCTAGCATGGCATCAACGACGTCTTGATAACGCAGGTTATCTTTTTTTAAAAGTTCGTACTGTAGACGACGATCCTTCATGCCACACACTAGTCGGTCGCGTAACATCCGTTCTCATTCCATAAAATTACCTTTAGAGCTAATTTTTCGTAACTGTGCAATATATTCGGATGCATTTTCATTTGTATTCTGATTCCGTGTATAGAATTTGTATGACATTGAAATTTCATTTGGTTTTGGGCTGTAATGTTTTGTCAAAATAGCTTCAATTTCCACAAATGTCACATCACTGGCTTTTCTTGGTGTAATCAAAGCTAAAAATGTTTCAAAAACTTCTGCTCCACACACAGTAAAGAAATTGGCTCGTTTTGCGCCATCCAACATGATGCCATTAGCCTCAAAACAAAACTTCAATCGATCGATGTAATTGTCCCATATATCTATTTTAGGGTTAAATTCACCAAATTTCACTGCTTTATGATCCATTTTAATCGAATTTGCGCCTCGTCGCCACTATTATGTTAAATAATACGATATTTAATCAGAGAACGTGTTTATTGAGCTAAGTAGCATGACAGTACAACAATATCATTTTTCCTCTTACCCACTTGTATTATCTTTTTATTATATAAAGGTAAACAAATGATGTAGGTAGGTTTTTATACATGACAACTACCTTAAAATATTCTGATTATGAATTCAAAAAGAGTGAAAAAAAGAAAAACTCAAATGGAAATAAAGCATAAATAAGTTATAGAAAAATACATTGTGGCAATGTTTATTTCTATAACTTTTTTTCTATGACACATCTAAATCTAAAACTATCCCTTTCATAATGTTGCTTCCGGAACAGGATAGCACTAAATTTAGACCTGTCAATTTAATTTAGTTTAGAGATTGTGTACAAGAGAATCGGCACCATTGTCTGTTTTTCTAGATTTCTAAAAAAATGCGTAGTCTTAAAGATACACGGGCACTAAGATTTGTATGTATAGTAAACGACATTTCGAGATGGCATTCGAAGAGGGAACGCCCCGCACACACGCACAGCTCCTGCGCTAACAACTGCGTGCGAGCGTGGAGGGCGTGCAGGAGTGCGGGGCGTCCTCTCGCCTCATACCTCAATTGCCATCTCAACCTGTTGCGGACTACATCGTTGTTAAATTGAAGCTTTAATTTGGATTTGTAATAACCTTAGTTCGATCGCATTGGAAGCAGCATTGAAGCTGGGATTTGGGCCGAGGTACCAGTCAGGAAGAACCACTGACTTGTTTGCACATCTTTCCTCTTTAACTAATTCCAGTTTTTTTTCCAGCATTTTTATGTGTCGTTCAAATTCCACTAAAAACAATTTTTAACATTATATAACAAAGTTTTATTGCTTTTAATCCCAGAAAATCAAGAGTTCTCACAGGAACTTTGAAACTTATAACCACACAGTTATAAGCATCATCTATTAAAGTTAAAAAAAAAAATTAAGTAATATTAATTTCAGATAAATATGTGAACTTACAAGCGTTTGTGGCTGAAAGTTTAAGAGAATCTGCATGTTGAACAGCTGTGTCAAGTGACGCGCGAGCTTCTGTTCGTTGCTGTAATTCGATGTGGCAATCGGCACGCCGTAGATGCAATTTATGTTGCTGCTCTAGTGGGTAACCATGCTCAATAGCCAATGCTATGTCAGACAAACACTCCTGGAAAATAAGTAATTATTAATGTTCCATTCTAGTATCATCCAGATATTTATTATATATATTATTATACAGGGATTTTTTCGTATTTAAATGCAGTGAAAGAATGTTTTAATTTGGATGAGTAGTTTTGGAGATTACCTCCTACATCCAAACTTTAATATAAATAAACTATAAATCTAACATATCTATGGTATTATATTATCATTGTTTTTACCTGAAACCTCTTCATCCGTAGCAATGCTGCAGATCTATTTGCTAGAGCAAGGGAGTACATAAGGCTGTTGTGTTTAGCATACTTTACACTGTTTGTATAGCATTTATAACTTTCTTCTACTAAGTTGGTCCGAAACTTGTCATTGCCTTTTTGCCTCCAAAGTAAACTAATCTCATCACATTTTAAGGCGGTATCTAATTCGTTGACTTTTCTACAATATGTTCTTTGCATCTGTTGCAGCCAATGAAGAAGGATTTTTCTAGAATTAAAACAAATTTAAGTAACCTAAACTAATGATAAGAGAGATGACCCCTACTACCAGTATTTTTTACAGTTGAAAATTTCAAAATGCCTTGTATATTTTGAAAGTAAGAAAGCTAGCAAAAGAAGATACATTTCATGGATAAGTAGGACAAAATATTGGACATTCTTTGATCTCATCGGGCATATCTATTATTATTAATCTCTGACTTTTATAATGCATAGATTACATTACAAAGTTTTCAATCAATCGTGTATGGTTTTATTGTTATCACTCCAAAAGAATTCATAAAATCAATGTTTTCAACAAAAAAATATCGGGTTTTTAAAAATCAGTTCGGCACTTTTGTTTAGGTATACAATTTTTAACCCATAAATTTTTTAGCTTATGGTGCTGTATCGAGATCAAGGAGGACACGGGGATTCTGTATGGAAGAGGTAGGAAAATCAGATATTTCTGTACGCACCGGACTCCTTTGTTTTTGTAGAAATAATTCATCGTGTCGACTTCATCTTCAGTCGTCCGATCGATTTTTCTTTCCTCAGAGGACAATAACAACAACATAATTTCCCACTGTTTCGCGCAGTCTTCAGGTAAGGACACACTGTTCATTTTCTCTTACAATATCTATAAATTAAGTATAAAACCCTGAAGTATAAAGTAAGAAAATTTAAAACAAAATGTTATCATAGAATCGATAGAATCATAAAAATAACTTTATTTTTCGAAAGCCGCGGATCGACAGGACAACAAATGTATTCTAGTAAAAAGTACTCTGTGATTCTAGTTCTAGCTAGGAGTAAATGTATTCTGTGAAGTCTTCTGTCGTTGTTGACAAGTGACAAATGACAATTACAATGTTTTTTTTTTTAAGGTTTTTGTTGATATTGGACAGTATTGGACTCTTTTCGGTATTTTTCGGCTTCGACTGCTGCATATGGATTTAGAAAGTACCTACTTAGTTAGGTACTTAAAATTATTTGCTGCTGCTCGTAGATTTAGTAAAAAAGCTAGATTAAAGTACTGTGTAACCGCGTATAGGATAGCGATATCACGACGTAACGATGAATAACACAACAAATATTACGATTGTTGTCGCTCGCCGCTCGGGGTACAACACAGAGTATACATTGGTATGGATGCGGGTAACTTAAGAAACGCGTTAAACATAAAAGGGTTATTCGTTAATGCATTGAGCATTCCCCAAAGAAATAAAAATATTAGAATAGATGGTGTCTCATTGATTTCCAATGACGTTTTAAACAGCATCTGTCTGTTTAGTTTAATTTATCTATTTGGCAACCAAAAAAGATCATAATTAGTTATAATTATTATAGTTAACATCATTCTAACCTAATTCCTCAAATACTAAGTACATTTTGTTCCTATATTGGGGCCGATTCTCTTATACACAATCTCTTAACTAAACTAAATTAACAGGTCTACATCTAGTGCTATCCTTTTCCGCAAGCAACATTATGAAAGGGATAGCAATATATTTAGACGTGCTATTTTAGTTTAGTTTAGAGATTGTGTACAACGGAATTAGCCACAATGTAAGCCTAAACACGCAAAACATGACCAGGGTTCAAAGCACGCGTAGCCGATAACACTATAATATTAACAATATCGTCATCATCATCATCATCAGCTTGTCGAAGTCCACTGTTGGACATAACTAGGCCTTCCTCATCCAGCCACTTCCCGCCAGCCTCTTTATATCGTCGGTCCATTGTGCTGGAGGACGTCCCACACTACGCTTGCTTAAACGCGGTCTCTACTCAAGGACTTTCCGGCTCCAACGGCCATCGCCTCTACGACAGGCATGACCCTGCCACTTTAGTTTGCTAATAGTTTGGGCTATGTCAGTGACTTTGGTTCTCCTGCGGATCTCCTCATTTCGGATCTTATCCCTCAGGGAAACTACTAACATAGCCCTCTCCATAGCTCGCTGAGCGACTTTAAATTTGTGAACAAGGGCCGTTTGTCAGTGTCCACGTTTCAGCACTATAGGTGAGGTCGAGAAAATTGATGTATCTGTAATTTCAAAATAACTACCTCACATTAAGCTCATATGGTTATTTGAACTGTACCATAACTGAATCACATGTTTTTAAAATCTTTGTCTGTCTGTCTGTTTGAACGGGCTAATCTTTGGAACGGCTGTACCTATTTTGACGGAACTTTCACAGACAAGTAGAAGATTAACCAAGGCGTAACATCTACTTTATTAACCGACTTTCAAAAAGGTGGAGTTGTGTTTTTCTTCCTATATATACCAAAATCTCCGAGATTTCTGAACCGATTTGCGTTTTTTTTAATCGATAGAGAAACTATGCGACACTGTCTCATAATAAATTAGGATTCCAACTCCTCAATCCTGATGCAGTACGAGACCCGACCACCAAAGCTGATGGGATTTACAAACTGTCGGTAATGAATTGATATTGGAGGTAATTAGGTACCTCCAAGTAAAGGCTTTGTGAACTCGAGGACCGAACTCCTCAGCCTTGATATGCTGTCAGAAATTGCATTCCTAAATTGTGGTGATCCCACGGGATTTAGAAAGAACCATACGTTTAAATGTTTTATGTGTTTAGTGTTTACCTTGCATCCCGGAAACGGGCTACTACGGATAAGCTCCTTTTTGTCCTACAAAATCAAAAGTTCCCACGGGATTTTTAAAACCCTAAATCCACGCGGGCGAAGCCGCAAGCATCAGCTAAGTAGTTAATCGTTACCTATATATGTTCCCGCATCGTTTATGCGATTGAGTAGAAACTATATAAGTACTAGTAATTAGAACCAATTATGATCTCGTTAGGACTTGTGGCAGCGGTGGTCCTCTCCAAGCTAATCGGAAGTACGGGCTACCAGGCCAGGTAGTGCCTCCTTACCTGGGTATGGATGCGGGGAACAGGAATAGAAACGCTCCGGGGAATCACCCGTAATGATCTTTAAGCCGATCGTGTTTCGATGTCAAATATCTAGGTTCCCCGCCCTGTGGCGCTGACGGTTGATTTGCATAGTAAGTGGCGTCCGAGTTGCATTGAAATGAATGCCAGGCGCGTTGTTCGGACATGCCGGCTACCTACATTAAATAATTACTTTGACGAAGTTATGGAGTGACATCCACAAAACAATTATTGCTTATTCCGAACGAACCCTTTTGTTTTTCGGGGTAAAAACTATTCTCTATAAGCAAAAATAAATTAAATTAAAAAACATACTTTCAAGCAGGAATAGAAAGAAAGAAAAACTAAAAAAGTTACATCGAATAGAAACAGTTTTTATTGAAAACGCGTTAGATATTATTTGTAGCGCATTAAATTAATATTTCAGTAAGTATGTATGTATAATCCCATAAGTATTGTAAAATAAGTGAAGAAATAAAAGGCTTTTTTTTATTTATTTTAAGTATGTACTCAAGTACCTACGTATGTGCACATTATTATCTATCTATATTCTATACTAAAAATTCCAACGTGCTTGCTTTATCGTAGGTACGTGAAGTTGACGATATAGGTTGTCAAGCATTAGTTTCCATAATGGACCCATAAAAGGAGCGTCACGAATAATCTCTTATGGTGCGACCCAATTTTGTTGAGCCTTATGTCGTGAACTCTATTGTTGAAGTATACCCGCCATAATCGTCTGCATCATGTGAAATGGATTTAAGTAGTCACCTAATAGTCGACTATCACGACGACTTTCGGCGGATCGGAATGCGGGAACCACTTTCCATTATCCTTTCCTAGATGTCTGCCAAGTAAGATAGTCGTTAACGTTTTTATGTGATAGGTTTTATGAACCTACGAATATCGTACCGCTTGTAATGTTTCTTAACTTTTAGTTTACATACTTTATACGCTTATAATAAAATTGCAACTGAAAGATTTCTGTAGGTACTTAAACATATTTTGAGAATAATTTACAGAGGATTTCGATACGGAGGATTTTGTTTATTCACTATTCATCGATAGTGAAAACAGAACTTTTCAAATTTTTGTCCGTCTGTCTGTGTATACTTTATGCTGAAACTACTGAACGACTTGAACGCAACTTGGCATACTTATACCTTTTGACCTACAAACGAGCGTGAAGACCTGCATTCCAATTCTAAACGCGTGCACCATACCCTGGAGCACAGAATATAATCCATACTAATATTATAAATGCAAAAGTGTGTCTGTCTATAATCTTTTCACGGCCCATCCGTTCAACTGATTTTCATGATATTTAGTAGGTACAGAGATAGCTTGCATCTTGCGAGAGAACATTGGTTAATTTTCAACCAAGAAAATCAGAGAGTTCCCACGGGATTTTTGAAAACCTACACCGAAGAAGACACGAGCATTTTCTATTTAATACAGAGAAAGCATGCATCCCGGAGACGGATATAGGTTTTATCCTGAAAAATCAAAGAACTTCCACGTGATTTTTAAAAAACTGAAACTTACACGGTTCGTCGTGGGCATCGTCTAGTACTATTAGGTACTACTTACTCAAGTTTATTCGGCAAAAGCTCGAATTTCATATAGAATAGAACCGCAACGGTGCGATGCAGTTTATGATCTGTGGTAGGATACTAGTGATCTGCATCTGTGGTGCGGTGTACCTGCTGACCTGCAGCGATGCGCCGGCGGCGGCGCACCTGTCGCTTTCGCACGCTCACCGTTACCGCTCAGTGCCACTCACACCCACAGACTACAGTGTATCTCACACCGCCGTGAATTTTGAACGCGTCATGACCGTTCACCGTTACGAAAAACCGTCGTGAGTGTCGCTAACGAATTTTTCTTGTGAATTTATCATGGATCTCTTCAATCTCTTAGCAATCGCCGTTCTGCTGCAAGGTTTGTCTTATTTTTAAAACTATGTAGGACAAGTATAAGAAAAAAGTGCGCCGCGTGGTTGGGACTTGGAAGACTGCTTTCTGATCGATCTTCTGTCGAATCACTTATTTCTTTCAAAGTTTTCACTCTAAAACTTTTCTTTTCATTCTTATTCTATCTTTTTGAATTAATTTTAGCCTTTTACTGCTTTTCTAGATTCTAGAAACTGTAGAAATTCTAGATAATTGTTATTGAAAAACATTGTTCTTCTTTGTTACCGTTTCTGCTTATATTCTGGACTTATTTTTTATTACTGTAGCCAATGTACGTAAACCTACTACGTATTATTCACTGTAGCTAAGTAAGTAGGTACCTATTTAAGAACGACGGA
This sequence comes from Maniola hyperantus, assembly GCF_902806685.2. Classification (NCBI taxonomy): domain Eukaryota; kingdom Metazoa; phylum Arthropoda; class Insecta; order Lepidoptera; family Nymphalidae; genus Maniola; species Maniola hyperantus. Next base: position 8,719,611 of record NC_048564.1, read on the forward strand.
AAATAGAAATTCCGTTTAAGAGTTATAATGGATATGTGGGTAGGTTCAGGTGATGCAATCTCGCGAGATTTTAGAGCCAGTACCGCGGGATCACGAGCTTTACGAGATCTCGCGATATTGGGTTTTTTTGAAAACTTTGTAGGATATAAGAAAAAATGCGCCGCGTGGTTTAAAGGCTAGGTCTGATCGATCTTCGTCAAATCACTTCTTTCTTTCACGTTTCAACTTTTCTTGAATTATTTTAGTCTACTCAGACTTATTTATTTTATTTATGTAATTCTAAATGGGTAACTGTTATGGATTTTAATGGTATTCAAACCAAAATGTAGGGTAGGAAGGTATATAATTATAAAATGTGAAACGGCGTTTGTTACCGTTTCCGATAGCTTCTATTCTGGAGATGGATACAGCAGTTTTATTATTTACTGTAGCCAATTTTAGACCGGCGGAAAATAGAAATTTCGTTTAAGTATGTACCTATTATTATGGAGTGCATACCTAATGGGGAATGCAAGCTCGTGAGCTTTTAGACAGCCGAGATCTCGCAAGGCCATAGAGCCGTAGAGGCTTTTTTGAAAACCTATGCAAACTTATAATAATTAACATGTACCTACCTACCTACCTAATAATAAATCATGCATAATATGCTATGGCATTCAAAGGTATATTTTATTTTAAGTAGGTAGGTATTTGAAAAGAAAACATGAACGACCTACATAATATTATTATAGTTATATTATTTTGTATTTATTTATTCATTTGACTAAAGAGGACTTCTCAAGGTTTGGCCCTAGATCCAAGGCCCGGGGCGGACCGCCTCACCATTTGCACATACCTATTATATAGTACGCAACACAGGCTGAGATGGCAATCGGGCTGGTACGCCCCGCACACCCGCACAGCTCCCGCGCTAACCCGGCGTTGGATAGCGTGGGTGTGCGCCCCCTCCCCCTGCGCCTTATACCCTGATTGACCAACTTGACCTGTCGCGAACTATAGCTAGGTTACCTACGCTAAAATAAATAATCTTGAGAATGTTGTGATTACACACCGACTGTGTTTCAGTATTCTGCGGACAATCTGCATAGATAAGTAGGTATACCTACTTACTTAACTATAGAAATAACTTAGAATATACATACCTATAACAGGCAGGTAGGATAGCATCTGTCTTTTTGCTTGGCCGTCAAAAGAGCAACTGTTACCTACCTACCTGTACAAACAGGTGTTTAACGGAAAGCCTCAATTCCCCTACCACGGACTCTCGATAACATTTTAATATTATAATCCGAAACAAAACCAAAAATGTGACATTAATACCAATTTTCCCTCAAATGATTTGAGGGAAAATTGGTATTTGGTCATTTAAAGTAAATATATGTATTATATTGAGATCAAAATCATGACCAAGTCCTTTGCTAGGCTTACAGCTCAACAAATCGAACCAATCAATAAATCGAATCAAGCTATTTCTGTATCTTTCGTCAAAATCGACTAAACAGATGGGCCGTGAAAAGCTAGCAGACAGGCAGATAGACAGACAGATAGACACAGTTTCACATTTATGATATTAGTATGAATTTTGAGCTTGATTTTGAGAAATAAACCAACTGATTAATGATAGAGGAGAGATTCGACACAGATTTGACTTAAAAAGGTAAAGACAAAACACATATTTCGTGCTAAGATTATTATTATACGTTTAAACATAACTACATCTTTTTTTATGCAACCATTTTGTAACGCCATAACTCCGGTGCTTTTCTAGTCAACTAGCTACCAACTCGCGTGTCTGGGGAAAGTGCGACTTTGTGGAAAGTATGGTATTAGAGGGTGACAAGTGTAAGAGCTTATAGAAACTGAGTATAGAAAGACTGTGATCACGTGTCGTTTAATTTTACTCTCTGAATAAGGATGTAAAATTGCACCTGCATAAAGGAGAAAATGGCTGACTGCCTTATTAACGTGCACGTCAAACAGCTCGGTCTAGAAACTTTTTAGCCTATGCCCGCGACTTAGTCCGCGTGGACTACACAATTTTCGAACTCCTATTTTACCTCCTTTAGGGTTGAATTTTGAAAAATACTTTCTTAGCGGACGTCTACTTCATAATAGCTATCTGCTTGCCAAATTTCAGCCCGATCCGTGCAGTAGTTTGAGCTGTGCGTTGATAGATCAGTCAGTCAGTCAGTCAGTCACCTTTTCAATTTCTATATTTAGAGTCATATATTATTAAATAACATTATACATAATACTAATAGTGTCTAGAGATAGATTTTTATTTTATGAAGTATTTTTCTCTTTTGATTTTTCCCAAAACCGTAAATGTTTTCGAAAATCTGTAAGAAAAACTTCAATGTGTTGACTTTAATAGGTAGGTAGGTACATTCTGACATTCCTGAATTAAACTAAGTATGATGACCCTCCAATTTCTTAAGATCTACCAAACCGTTTGGGCTACAGGCTGCATCTATATAAATAAAAGGAAAAGCTGACTGACTGACTGATCTATCAACGCACAGGACAAACTACTGGACGGATCGGGCGGATTTGGCATGCAGATAGCTATTACGACGTAAACCTCCGCTAAGAAAGGATTTTTGACAATTCAACGCCTAAGGAGGCAAAATAGGGATTTAAAATTTGTGTAGGCCACGCGGACGAAGTCGCGAGCAAAAGCTAGTTAAAGATATAATTGTTTTCAGTGGCTAGGATTCGTCATATTGTTTTTGTATGACGTCACTCACCTGGTATCACTCCCATGCGTGCATTGCATACATTTACCACATTAACCCAAAAAACATTACCCTCCTTCTAGTGCAGTCGGGAAAAATGAGATGAAGTGAAAGTTACGATAAGAGGTTGAATTCCAACACAAAAGTAGAGGTCAAATTATTTTGCGTGTCATTGTACGCCTTTTTTCATGCCCTACATCTTGTGTTTTGTGGTGGATAACGCGCTACCTAGGTACACTGCCTACATGCATTTGGAGAGTGACAAAGGCTACAGCTTTTATTGACCAATTTATTTATATAATAAACTTTTGTATTATTTTACATCATACTAGCTTATGCTCGCAACTTCGTCCGCGTGTACTACACGAATTTCATTCCCCTATTCGCCCCTATTTCACCCTCTTGGAGGTTGAATTTTCAAAAAAAAATCTTAGCAGATGCCTACGTCATAATATCTCTCTGCAATGTCTGCATGCCCAGCCCAAGCAGGGGCGTGCAGGTCATAGAGGCATAAATGCACTGCTTACCCCAGTTGTAATAGCTCAATGCATATTTTTCATTTTGACCTGCCAATAAACAGGTTCCTAGCTAACTAGTGCCTACCCTGGCTTCAAACCTGTGCACGCCACTGAGCCCAAGCCGTCCAGTAGTTTGAGCTGTGCGTTGATAGATCAGTCAGTCAATTAGTCACTCAGTCACCTTTTCTTTTTTATCTATTTAGACTAAAAACACTGATATATTTAGTTCTGTTTACAGTAGCATACTCGTAGTATACAGTATCAGTAGGTAAGTATAGTGTAGGTAATAGGTATCACATTTCAGCCGCCTAATTAAATAACACCCATAGAGAAATCAAATTACATCAAGAATGTTTTGAACTAATAACTACTTGTGAAGCAGCGATAGCCTAGTGGTTAAGACAGCTGACCACCTATTTGGGAGGTCACGGGTTCGATCCCGAAACATCTAACTTTTCGGAGTTATGTGCGTTATTTAAATATCATTTGCTTCAACGCTGAAGGAAAATGTCGTGAGGGTTTCTCCACAATGTTAGGAACTCTTTTTTTTTAAACAACTTTATTGTTACTAAAATTACACTTAAAAAACAAAGAGCTCTTCTAACTCTTCTAATTCTGAGAGGAGTCCCGTGCTCAGTAGTGGACCCGCGATGGGTTGAGATGATAATGATGAAGTGTGCAATGAAAAATGAGTGCGTTATGGGTATTAACGGTCAGTAGTTAATTATGATTACTGATTATCTTTATAAACGATCTTCTAGCATATTATGTTTCGCAAAGGCCATTTTACGCCCGTTCACTGTTTTCTAAGGGAAGTTGCTTCAGACTTGTATTTAGGCCATTGATGTTTTTTTTTTCATTGTTCTTTGGTAGAATGTTTTGATAGGTACTTTATTAACTGTATGATTTTAAGCTTGTTTCGCGGTTTAACGACGTATTATAATGTAGATAACGGGTACATACCATTATTAGATGATTTTGATTTTCTTGTTATAAGTAGGTACCTACCTGATGTAATGAAAATGAAAAAGTTTGGACAATTTTAACATTCTCTGATGGTACTCACAATAGGTAGTCCTGTTTCGTGGGTACCTGATTCGCATTAACAATAAACAATGTTTTATTAATTTGAATTTCAATATTATCAGTACCCATTTGGTTTATTTGTTTGTTGGTTTGTCTTTCAATCACGTCCCAACGGAGCAACGGATCGACATACTACTAGCTGCCTCGGCGAACTTCGTGCCGCCTAACAGTCGATTTCTTTTCAGTCCAATATCCAATACCCGGCATGCGTTGCAATATTATTGTACGTTGATAGTAGGTATAGTACCGGAAACCTTCATGCAACTACTGTTCAACTGTACAAAGTTTCAACTCAATCGAACTTGAACGCATCTAGGTGTAACTAACGACGTAATAAGTAACAAAAGATAACAGGTAAAAAAATTATTTATTTCTCTCAAAGAATTACAAAATTCACTTACAGAGAAAACATATTTATAATAGGTAGGTACTTATTCGTTTGTTCGGCAATCATTATAATTTACTATATCCAGAACTCACATGACATTTAATTGAACAATTTGTTATTTTTTTGTAGTTAATATAATTTCAAATCCACCCTCACAATTCACAATATTATTTCAATATCGCTCCGCCTTGGAGGAATGCGAAATCGTTGCCACAGTGTAGTTCATACAGTATATGTGTTTTTTGAGATAAACATTAGGTAATTTTTGAATTTTAACATTATGTCCTATTAAAGACATCAACGCGCACGCAAGCGTGTACAAAATATTAGAAATCTAGTGCAAAGCTAACTAATATTAAAAGAAAAAAGAAAATCAGATTTACAGAATATTGTACCTTGGAACAAAATTATAATGTGTAAGTGAATTGAAAAACCAACCCATTGGATTCTAGTACAAATCTTCATCTCTCCCCAATTGTAATAATAATATTAGATTAACGGTTCAGTGCTTATCGAAGCGTGTTGTTTGAACAAAAGCACAAGTTGCCGGAATCGCAAAACTTAATATAGATAATAAACGTATAGAGAGAGAGAGCCAGACCTTCGTTATTTTATAAAAGCTGAAAGTTTCTCTGCGTGTTGTCCCCAACACTGGGAGTAACAATTGTTTGGATCATGGTGGCTTTGGGAAATAACAAGTAATAAAGGTGTAAAAAATCTTACTTTATGTATGTTATACTTAAGTATAAAGTCTATTTTTTTTATATTTTTAGAAATCACGTCATGCATTGACCGACACTTGGGAACCTCCGCCAGACACCCTCATTTATTAAACTTTTAAGGTGGCTGGCAGGGGGTTTCCACCATACTAAGAGTCTGGCAATGCATGACTAATACTAATACTATTCTGAAGAAAACATAAAACATTAGACTTTATTCTTTGATTTAAGATTTTTTACACCTTTTTTATTACCTGATATCTCCCAAAGCCACCATGATCAAAACAAACGTTCCTCCGTGTTAGAGAAAATACGCAGAGAAACTTTCAGCTTTTGTAAAATAACGAAGGTTTGGCACGCGCTGTCTCTTAGGCCAGTACGGAAGACAGAAAGTGCAGAGACATTTTCTCGTGCGCCCATTAGCGGATCTGACGCGTGCCACAATTTACATCACCCGGTGGGTTGGCCGGCGACCTGATTAAGCGTAAACTAACTGCGTATTGGACGATGTAACGGTACAAGAATGTGGTCGAGCCCGCTAGTCAAGACCGTGGAATTTGCTGGTATTTTAGAATAATTTTATAATGCCATTGAACATTACAGTATCCCCTATTCTCTAATATTGGAATTATTATTTACTAGCTGATGCTCACAATTTCATCTTACGTGCACTTAGGTTTTAAATATCCCGTGGGAACTCTTTGATTTTCCGGGATAAAAAGTAGTCGAGGCACTTTCATCTCTAGGTCTTTAATTAGGTACCTACCCATGCCAAAAACTCACCCCGATATGTTGCTCCATTGTGGCACGATTGAAGGACAAACCAATAAACAAACACACTTTCGCCTTTATAATATGGGTACTGATTAGTCATCGAACATTACAACTGGGACAGGAGTTGCTGGTGCCATGAACCACAATTTCACTGAACTATAGTCCAGTTATTATCTCGGTGCAGACTCGGACATAAATCATAATCGGACTAGGGATGTACGCTAGTTGCGCGCGCGCAAGACCGTTATCGATAGTATCGGCAAAAATGTGTGGAGCATGCAGAATTGCTCCAAGATGAAGACTTGAGAAAAGCACATTTATGCGAAGAGTTCATCATTCATGTGGATGATGATGACGATTACGATGAGTCAGACATACAATTTTAATTTTGTATTTTTAGTTTTATATATACCTACGTTCTTTTGTTTATATATTTAATATGCTATGTTGTAATTTTATTGATAATAAATAATCTAAAAAAAACGTCTTTTTATTTCTATCACCCATTTATAAAGATACAAAAAAACAACAACTATCGATATTACTCATCGACTGCAGTAATGCAACAGCCGTGAACCGTGCCATATGCCCCGTGAGTGGGAAAGAGAGCGAAACACTCGAATGATTTATGACCAAGTCTGCACCCAGATAATAACTGGAATATAGTTAGTAGGAACCAAAAACACCTGCCACTGTACGGAGAGTGCAAAACTGACGCAACTGCCGCGCACGGCGCGGGCGAGTCGTTCTGCGAAAGCGCTTTCTCGATGACGCAAAAACGTGTAAACTTAGCTAGCTATCTGCGAACTTTACTGTAGTAGATGCCTCATGCCATTCATGCAATAAGATCGGTTCATTTCATTCAAGGTTTTTACACGACTGCACCAGAAGGAGGGTAATACTTTTAGGGTGTAGTATGTATGTACCGGCTGAGATATCCTTTAGCACTAAAAGTTTAATTAAATTACTTTTTTATTTTAATAATCAATTTTTATTTCGTTTTTAGTGAGAAAATATAATAGTTTTAAAATACTGTACGACCGCTGGGGTCTTTACTCTGTCATGTTGTACGGGGCGAGGGTTGCGCACAGGAAAACACTTGAGTTTAAACTTTTATTCTATACTAGCTGATGCCCGCGACTTCATACGCGTGGATTTTAAAAATTTCTTAAAGAATCTCTTAGATTCTTAAATTTTCCGGGATAAAAAGTAGCCTATGTCCTTCCCCGGGATATAAACTAACTCTGTACCAAATTTCATCAAAATCGGTTGAACGGTTGGGCCGTGAAAAGCTAGCAGACAGACAGACAGACACACTTTCGCATTTATAATATTAGTATGGATTCACTCGCAAGTCGCAGTATATACGTATAAGTATTATACATCGATGGTATTATAATCATAATCACCGAACAGAAAATATATAATTATTTTAGATCGTAACCATATCGCGCGTAACATAATGTCCTTACGTCCGTGCCCCACAAACTAACAACCGTCAAAACTACCAAGTCCCCTTTCGCTGGGTTCACAGAGCACTACCGCTCTAGTGACCACAGCGTTATAAGCCGCCACAATACGTATACTATGTACTTAGGTATATATATATATAGATTTAGATACACTTTAGCACTAACTTTTATGTCATGTCAAAAGTAAGGGGTTCACCCATAGAGATGGTAATCATTCATCCAAGGGTTCACCTTTAAAATAAGGACTAAAATCCAATCATGGATTTCGAAAGTAATAATTTCTTTGAATCCTATCGTACTTTTGACATGAAATTCGACACAAAAAGTTAAAATGGTATGAGTACTCAGTTAAATTTATGTCCACTTGCAAAAGGATGCTGTCACTTTTTGGCAGAGCATAATACGATTGCCAAAAACAGACGCGTGAATAGCTGAAATCGCCAAACTGCGTACAAACACGCACTGCGGGTGGCGTTTTGCTTCATTTTATTTCCCTGGTTGGTACCACCATGGACTTCTGGCGAAGAGCGTGTGCAACAGCTTTCGTTTAGTAGTCAACACTGAGTAAAAACCAAACCGAATGCTGCTAACCGCTGTGCGTGCGTCACCATACTACTATGGAACACAAACAAATCGTGCGTTTACGAACCGCGATCCTGTAGCAAGTTAAGTTTTTATTAAAATCAGTTTCTGAAAAAGTATCTCTGAGTTCGGCCCTGCCGGCTAAGTGTATGAATGAGCATTGACATACCTATATTATTGGACATTATACCATTTTTCAGCGGTGTCAGACCTTCGCGAAACGCATGCGTTTAATGTGTGTGTGCGAGCTAAGCTTAAATAGGTAGGTATTAACTTGACACAATAAGCAGGTCAATGTGTTATAAACCGACTCAAACATGTTTGCACCGTAAAGCAGATATGTAAATATAACGTGTTTGAAGACGAAATTTCTTTGACGACGTTACGTTACTGTCAATCTGTATAATCTGGTATTGTATAGAATACCTAGAAATTCTATAGAAAAATATACTTAAAACATTCTGGCAAAGTATAAAATACTTTTAATTTCATGCTTTGCTTAAATTTAATCTGAAATTCAATTTTCTTGAAACCTATACTTTGAATTTCTTTTCACTTGTTTAATACTACCCTTTGATAAGCAATCAAGTTGTGCGTTGTTGAACCTCCCAGTCTCTTGAGGAAAGTCCCAGCTCTAATTCAACCAAATTAAAAAAAAAGGTAGCTCAGCTTAATGTTATTAATATTATCATCATTTTGTGATAAGCGACAAAGATCAAACGCTGGCTGACAACGTGTTCCGCTTAGTACAATATTGTTGAACAAGGAAGTCAACTTATTGTTTACACATGCTAGGTAGGTATCTACCGAGCGTTAACCTCTCTTATAGCTACCTACTAAAATGCATAACGCAACTGTTCCACCGTTAACGAAATTGGAGATTGGTAGGTATGACCTGTTTAACATAGGTACTTCGAGTATTTTTATATAATTATTTTATAATAAAATACCACAGTCAATTTTAGATTTGCCTTTACACGAGTATGCTCCTAAAAAAGAAAATTATGCAATCGAAGATTTTGTGAACGATAAAAAATCTTGGATTTGAACGCTCCAGCAAAGCATGGGGATGTAATTGCTTATACAATACGATAGAATATTATTTTAAATTGGACATTTGAAAAGAGCAACTGCCGAGTTTCTTGCTGGTTCTTCTTGGTAAGAACGGCATTCCAAAAGTTTATTTGAATAAAAATGTGTGAACCTAGTTGAATAAAATAATATATAGATTTATTTAGTCAATAACCGATCACCTTTTTGTATCGTATCGCATCTATAAGTACGCGACAGGTCAAGGTGGCAATCGGGGAGCGAACGCCCCGCATACCCGCACAGCCCCCGCGCTAACCCGGTGCGGGCGAGCGCGGGTGACGTGCGGGTGTGCGGGGTGTCCTCGCGCCTCATACCCCGATTTCCATCTCGACCTGTCGTGTACTACGTATCACATTAATACTACATAATATTATAGGTATTGGGGTTGAGTTAGAATCGAAGCCACAAAACGACGCAGTTATTTCGTTAGTTTATTTTTCTTCTTAGGGTGCTAAAACTTATTTACTTATCTTATAGCTCTTATGGACTAAGAACCAGGGCGTGCCAGACCTTCGTTATTTTATAAAAGCTGAAAATTACTACTACTACTTTGACGTATTTTTTTTACACCTTTATTACCTGTTATCTCCCAAGGCCACCATGCTCCAAACTTCATAGTCGCTGATCGTTACTCCCTGTGTTGAGGTCTGGAGACGCTACGCAGAGAAACTTTCAGCATTTATAAAGTAACGAAGTTCTGGCACGCGTTGGCTCTCTGTCTCTCTCTATTAAGCTTATCTAGCTTGATTACTCATTTTGGCTGAAATCAAACGGAAGCAATGCGATTTTTCTGAAATGTTTTCACAATAGACTATTGTGAAAACATTTCAGAAAATATCTTAATTCTTTGAAACCATCCAACCGATGTGCCCCATACCGGTCTCATTAGAAAGGCAATAATGCGAAAATGGGTTTTTCAGCGTAGTAGCATACGCCGGGAATCCGCTAGTAGTTTTATACATACACACAGGCACACTACAACTATTCATTAGGACGATTGTAAATCTATAATTTCAGCATTCTTGTATTTTTATAAAAAAAGAATACACTATCAATTACGGCTGCAATCAAGAATAATCGTACTAAACACATTGGTTCTTAAACAGTGGTGTTTTGAGTTGAAAATGGTGGAAAATTCAATTTGGCGACTGTGAAATTAAGTTTGTTTGTGTTGTTTGTTTCCCGTGAAACGAGGGCCGCGCCGATGTCGGGTCACAACTCACCACGCTTTCTTAGTCTTAGTAATCGTCGTCTGTTTGCTTCGAAATGAACGGCTGCGACTAAGTGCAGTTATTATGATGCTATTATTGTGTGTCGATTCCGTACCACTCACCGTTTTGTTCGCACAGTAATATTGGTCTAAGATCCCGCATTAGAAATATCTACCCTCATCTGTTATAGTTCTTGCATTTCACGGGGGCGAGTGGCTCATGCTTGCGTTTAAGTCGTATCGGTATAAGGTAGTTACACTAAATGTGTGCGTTTGAGAGCGCTTGCTCGCGACTGATTGGTCCGTCATGCACGCATACTTACACAAAGTCCATGTATGCGACGTAACCACAAGTAAATTTCACTCGCCTTCGTAAATTGCAAGAACTGTATTTAATCGTGATAAAGAATATATGCTACACCTACGTCCTAGAAAGAACCTACCTTCCAAATTTCGAGTTTGTAGGCTTTATAGTTTCTGAGATTTCGTGATTAGTCAGTCAGTCAGTCAGTGAGTGAGTGGTATTTCTCTTTTATATATTTAGATTTAATTTAATAATGATATTGGATAGAAGCTTCAAGGGTATCGTAGAACTAAATGTTTGATATTAATTACATCTTGATAACACGTTCATTTAAAAAAAGGGCTTAACAAAGAGACATACTGACGGATGGACGGACACGAAGTCATCCTATAAGGGTTAAACAAATTCTAATTCTAAAAAAGAAAAATCTAATTGTTTACTTTAAAACCTCGAAATTTATCAATTTTACCTTTATTTCAACTAGATCGAAGAGTAAATTAGGTCAGTTACGTATGCGTTGTGATAAATTTAAGGATCGCTGTAAGAAATAGCTCGAGCAGAAGTACCACAGATGCTAGGACACTTAGGAACACTTTAGCAGTGACTTGGCGCTTGAGCATCACGCCAAGTGCTGCCAAAAGCTCGGCTAAGACGTGAGTGAGATCCCCGGCTTTCTGCCATCTTCTCCAGATAGCTGCAGCATTGACCGCCAGCATTGTCCCACCAGTGGCACGTAGATAGACCTGAAAGCAATATCCGCCGATGTGAACACAGCGAAACCGCTACACTCAGCGAAACGTTATTGAATTGCGAAACATCAGGGAAACGCCAAGGTTTAAACTAATCCACCTCTTTAAAAATGAGATGAATTGAGACGTTTTCAAGCCGCAAGGCTTGCATGTGAAGTGGTGCCGAGGCGTGTTTTCTTATCAGTTTAAACTCTGATTATGTTTGCAATGAAAACACAATCAGATTGCGCGCCCAAGCGTGGACGCTCCGCTTATCCCCCTAAATATACTTCCAAGGGTGAATGCTCAGAAACGCGAAATCATCTATAGATAAATAGAAAAAAAACAATAAATTTTGGGGTTCTCCATACTTAGAACTGAAACTCAACTTTTTTTCATCAAACCCATACGTGTGGGGTATCTATGGATGGGTCTTCAAAAATTATAGTGAGGTTTCTAATATAATTTTTTTCTAAACTCAATAGTTTGCGCGAGTGACACTTCCAAAGTGGTAAAATATGTGTGCGCGAGTCTGATTCGCACTTGGCCGGTTTTTATTTACTCGTGTTCATGAGTATTCACCCTAGGGGAATTTTTCGAGGAGATAAACTACCTGTAAGGCTGCTTCACCACAATTTTGTATTCCAGCACACAATGCCAGCCCCGATACTGCGATACAATAAGCCACTAACAAACCTCCGGTCACAGAATATTCCTACCGAAATACTTTCACAGATCGAAGGTGCAAGGTCAGCAGCGCTACTAAGATCATGAGCGTTATTAAGCGTAGACCTAGAGCGGAGCGAGACCAATAATTAATCTATGGCGTAGACCTAACATGAGGCCTCGCGAGTTGCCTAATTGTATGGCTTTGTACTCGTAACTCACTAACACCACTCCACTATGCGCCATAATTATTGTGAACTATTTACTTTTAAAAAAAAAATGATATTATTACGGATTTATATTTACTTTGCTCACTGCTTGACTTTCGATGACTTTTGTCACAGTTCACGACAGTTACGAAACTTGCCTTGTAACAAAACCTCTAGGTTTCACCTACCTACACCTGTGCCTACACTGGCTAGTATTGATTGAATTTTGAAATTATTTTTTTTACTTCCAGTTATCCCGACTTTAGTTGGAGCATCATGCAGATATCCGGGCTCACCTGCGCATTCGCGCGTTACCTTCTCCGACGATCAACTCACAGAAGGAACCATAGCATCTTATGCGTGCGAGCAAGGTTTCGAACTTCTTGGCCCGTCAAGAAGAATTTGTGATGCCAGTCGCTGGATTCCTGATGGCGTTCCATTTTGCGGTAAGTGGTTCTAGTCTCGCACTACTCACACAAAGTTCTTACTACACACAGAATCTTTACTATCAGGGTCTGGTTCTAAAAGTCGTAGATATTCCTCCATCCTCTAAAAGGATAAAAAGTAGCCAGGTCTTGAACAATTTCTACGTAAAAAACACTTCGATCAGTTGCTCAGTTGCAGCGTGATTGAAACAAACTAACAAAAACATACTTTCGCATTTATAATGTGGGTTGTTATGCCGCTATGGCAGTGATAACGATAAAAAGCCTTATTTTGATTGGTCATTGCTGAGTTGTTACGACAAGTACCATAATCCATCGCGCTCGCTGCGCGATTTCCGCACGAAGACGTCGCGTTACTTCTGCTGACCCACTTTTACTTTCTTTGCCGAGAAATCACTTCACATGAGCCGTGAATGATGTCGAAAAAGCGGAAGATTCATTGTAGATCACTCCCACGGCTCTCTCCGCTCGGAAAGTTGCGTGCGGTCATATTACGCACTTGGTGATTAATGTATCGATTAAAAATGACAATAATAACGTAATTCAAACTATGTGTAACCAAAAACCAAAAGCTACAAGTAGGTACAGTCAATGGCCCACTAGTTGACTATTTAAGCGTTTTTAGCTAAATGACACAATATATTATTTATTGTACTTCTCAGTATGAAATATTACGGTAGATTAGTGCTGATATATATTATCATAAAACTAACGTCCTTGTACCTAAATTTTTTTTAGTTTATCCCTTGCAGAATAAAAAAATCAAATTTAAATATTAACCCCAGTCCCCAGTATAATGCATAAATTTAACTTCTCACGCACCATTTTAACTTGTGTGTTTGTTGTTGTGTGTCACCATGTGACAACTGTCGTGTCAAAAGTACGATTTTATAAAGACGGATCGTACTTTTGGCATGAAATTTGACACAAAGTTAAAATGGCGCGTGTGGAGTTATTTTTAACGAATTATACCTGACTATGGTGGGTAGGTGAGTAGGTACCATGTGAGTATCTTGGCGCGTGAAACTGTGCATGTACGAATCGCGCACGACCACACAAAAAATGCAAACGAATACGGCCATCGATGTATACAGCTATTTATTGCTTTTAAAAACATAAATTAGGTAGGTAGGCACTTGAACACGTTAAATTGTAATATTTTATTAACAAAAAAGGTTTTTAAAATCCTTAATTTTTTTTTAATGAGTAACTAGTAATAATCTCAGGGAATTGGGAAAATTGCAAGCATGGCTTTTCCTGTCTATATGATGTTATACTTTACTATTATTATTTATTTTTACGACATACTCCTACTCTATCGTTTAACATAATAAAATTCTATACAACCGTAACCCATATTTTTTTAAAGAATATTAGCCATGTTAATGAATATAAAAGCCATGACTAATATTCCCCTTTCCTCTCCAACTAAGCGTAAAGCTTGTGCTAGGTGCTAGGTACGACAATAGTGCAACGGGCGGGGTTTGAACCGTCGACCTTTCGGTTTTCAGTCCACTCCTGTACCCGTTGAGCTATTGAGGCTCTAAATTTATCAAAAATCGTTCACACGTATGCTTTATGCAGCATTTTTATCACAGATAACTAAACAAAATTAAACGCCTCTGGAACTTGCGGATTTTCATTAAATCTAAGATTAATTTACATAATTATTCTAGGTTATATGCAATTTATAATTGTGAAACTAAAGAAAACCGCCCAAGTGCGAGTCAGGCTCGCGCACCGAGGTTCCGCTTTACAGTTTTTCGAAATTTTGCACGTTAAATCAAAAACTATGATGCATAAAAATAAATAAAATCTGTTTTAGAATGCATACTTAGGTGGAAGCCCTTTTATATGTGACCCCACTTGATATAGCTATCTTTTTAAAAATTGAAAATACCAATTATTAGTTCATGACCACAATTTTATTTTTTTGTGTGATGTAACCACAAATTCACGGTTTTCAGATTTTTCCCTTATGTCTGCTAGAAGACCTACCTACCTGCCAAATTTCATGATTCTAGGTCAAGGGGAAGTACCCTGTATGTTTCTTGACAGACAGACAGACACCCACTTTTGACTTTTTCAATTTTAATTTTATAAAATAAATTCTAAAAGTGGGTTACTTACTACCTACTTAAAAATATTTTTTCTACGTTTATGTCTTCTATATTTTTTAACTTATTTTGAAATAGGTAGGTACTATATAAGTAATCAGCTGAAAAATGTTGACAACCATAGGCTCGGCTAGCAGCGCTGCCCGCGAACTGGCGATTGGCGGCCAATGTCCAACTTATTGACCCATATAAATGAAACTAGTTTGCCAGCTCAAGTTGATGAGACTTCCATTCTTACATCTTTCGTTACGATGGGCTTGTTTACATCTGTATTGAACATGTAGAGAAAGTTTCTTAACATAGATTATTTATTTTTATTAATTAAGTTTATTAAATAGAGAATCTGTTTTCAATCAGAATCTTTTGAGGTTCAATCTTTCTACACCGATATATAAGTTCTTACTTTTATCGTAGTAGGTATCTAAGAACTAAATGATGTCCGCGACTTTTCCCACGTGGATTTAGGCGTTCGCGAACTGAGTCCCTGTGAAAAAGGACCCCGAATAGTTTCGAAACTAAAGCCGGTTTCTCCTACATGTACCTACAATTTTGGGATTATTTCAATTTGTACATTTCCATACAAAACAATCCAACAATAAAAAAGAAATCCCGTGAGAATTTTTTCATTTTCTGGGATAAAAAGTAGTCTACGTCCGTCCCCGGGATGTAAGTTAACTCCGTACCAAATTTCATCAAAATCGCTTAAACTGTTCATGTTGGGCCGTGAAAAGCTACCAGACAAACAGACAAACACACGTCCGCATTTATAATATTATAAGTATGGATTCGACTTATTTCTTCGGTCTCTACAAAACAATTGTTTGCCTAAATATACACATTTAAATTGGACTAGCTGATCTGCCCGGCTTCGCTCGAATTAAATTTCTCCCGAGCAAAGCCGGGCAGATGAGTAGTCCAGTCTCATTTTCCATTTCAATGGTTTTTAATATTATTATTAATTAACATAACATAACATAACAGTTTAAAGTTTAATTGGTTTTAGAAATAATCCCGGCCTTACATGCACACATACGGATCGAATACATAACTTCGTTTTTTGAAGTCGGGTATTAATATTATATATTATAAGTAATATTATATTTTAGCCTATTTGACTTCTGTATAAAGTAGCTTTCTAACATTAAAAGAATAAGACCTCTGGCCTTCCGTAATCGATTAAATAGGTATATCTTTGTATGCGATAGCGGCTAACATATTAGATTAACGGTTCGATCAGTGTCAGTGTCACGGCACTGAGCTTGACCTGGTCAACAACAGGTGTCAAGACAAGCGAGAAGCGTGCGACGTCTTACTACAGCCACTTGTCGAGCGAGTCTCAAGCATCTAGAGCGTAAGCGACACTATGTGACAACCTACACGGATTTATCAGACGTACGGCAGTGCCTCCGCCAAGACGAGCCAAACTAAAGGACGGGGCGCTACGTACCTTTTCTGGAAGCGTTTCGTATTTTCGGATCGTCATAGCTTCCGTCTGGATGACGCTAGAAAGCTAAAATTTTCAGAATAAAGTTTTCTTAACAAATTTATTAAATATACCAAACCAAGTATCAATTTTCTAGCTTTTATGGTTTCAGATATATTGATATCTGAAATACGTCGATTTCGTGACTCACTGATGATCATAAGAAAATCCGCTAGGGTACTTCTTGAAGTCCTAGAAGACTGAAATTTGGTGTGTAGGCTAGGAATTGCATATAAACAATAGGAAAATTAAGAAATCAAAAAAAGTCCCCCACCACACCCTCGTATGGGGAAGCATATCTGTAAAGTCTGTCGCTAGAATGCTGAAATTTTAAACAATCGTGAGTGATATCCATTATAAATAAAACTAATACCAGCTGGACTCAGGTGATTAATCACATGTACCAACTGGTATTAGTTATATTGTAACCGGCAACCTCCTGCCAAACGCCCTTAAAGTTAAGTTTAAGGGTGTCTGGTAAAAGGTTGCCACGATACAAAGTGTCTGGAAATGCGTGACATGATTTCTAATACTATTCCGAAGAAAATATTAAAAAAATTGACTTTCTACTTTGACGTAAGATTTTTTACACTTTTATTAATTATTACCTGTTATGTCCCAAACCACCATGATCCAAACTTCATAGTCACCGATCGTTCCTCCCTGTGTTGGGGACAATATGCAGAGAAACTTTCAGCTTTTATAAAATAACTAAGGTCTGGCACGCACTGGCTCTCACTCTAATACCTACTTATTATAGTCCAGGTGAGCCTGCATTTCAACTTCGACTGCCTACTATCAGATGAGTTCACAGTAGCAGCTAACTTGTGTCTGAATAAAAAAACACAAAACATTCAAGGTAGAAAACCATGCGATACACGTAGAGCATAAATACATTACGATTATTGATGTTGGAAGCATGATTATGATAGAGAAAATATTATCAAAATCAGTTTCATTGGTCTTTAAGATAATTGCGCACACACACATAATCGAGCGAATACATAATCTCCTTTTCGTTTAAAAATAGGTAAAAACAAACATTTATTAAAAAATAGCTGAAGCCCGCGACTTCGTACGCGTGGATTAAAGTTTTTAAAAATCCTGTGGGAACTCTTAAATTTTCCGGGATAAAAAGTAGCTTATGTCCTTCCCCGGGTTGCAAGCTACCTCTGTACCAAATTTTGTCAAAATCGGTTGAACGGTTGAGCCGTGAAAAGCTAGCAGACAGACAGACAGACACACTTTCGCATTTATAATATTAGTATGGATTTATTTCCAGTGATCAATGTCGCTGCCGGAAAAGCGCCCATGCAAATCTCTACAGACGAGGGTGCAGTGCCTCAAAGGGCCTTGGACGGCAGCACGGCATCCAGCTTCAGCGCGGAAACCTGCACCCTCTCTAAGATAGAACGTGCCCCATGGTGGTATGTCAATCTTCTGGAGCCCTACATGGTACAACTCGTCAGACTCGACTTCGGGAAGCCTTGTTGTGGTGAGTTGTTTTTTTTTTTTTTTTTTTTTCTAGATTTTTGTAGAGGGTTTGTTTACAACCTAAACATGTCACCCTCATAGGAGCAAACATTTCATTATGTTCTAACTTCTAAGATTTGAGTACGTTTTATACAGCTTGCACAGTGCTCTGGCCTCCTTAGACAAAGGGAGGGCCAAAACACTGTTACAAGTACCCACATCTCTCAAATCAATATTAAACCTTGGTGAGTTGTTTTGAAAACTATAAAACACCCGCTGTCCAAGTCCCACCTTTAATCTTTGTAGTACCTATTCTTCTTTCTTTACAACCTCTCCCACTGCTAAGGGTCGCTGTTAGAGACAAATAGATAGTAAGTAGATATATTATAATGTTCATCTCTAAGTGCACCCCTGTCCACTACTTATCTTTTTACTATTACGCGCTAGGGTTGTTAGCCCAGACAGCGGGGTGCCACACCAGGGGCTTCACGTACAACAGACGGCTACGATCGTTGAACGTGAGACCCATGGTGCGGAAAAGAGACCCAGGAAGAAAGAAGAAGAAGAGAAGTATGTCCAGCTGTGGACGTCTGTTGTTTCAGACAACAACGACAAATATCCTAGCAACAATAGGTCAAGCGTGGGTTAAGTTTGTCATTACAACGGTTTATAAGCATAATATTAAATAGCTGAGCACCGTGTTCACTGCGTGTCTACCAAGATCAGTCTGTCAGTTTGTCTTTCTCGACCTAAATGTGCAACGGTGCTCGAATTCACTCCGCAGGCCTTATCTTACTAATTGAACTCTCCACGCGTCGTACATTTTGCATGTCAAAGCAAGTGCTTATTGACGTCTTTAAAAGTTTAGTGAATTATTATTCTATACTAGCTGATACCCGCGCCCTCGTACACGTGGATTAAGAGTTTTGAAATCCTTTGGGAACTCTTTATTTTCCGGATAAAAGTAGCCTATGTCACATTTCAGGTCTTTAACTATTTATTACCATGAAAAAAATTAAGGTCTAACCAACAAATAAACACACTTCCGCATTTATTATATGGGAAGTGATGATTTTGCCGGCAGAACGCATGGACAAATGTTTTTAAAAACCCCGCCAAGATCGCTCCTCGCGTAGTCTTTCTATGCCGACTTGCAAAACTCTCGTAAAAATCGGGTTATTGGCTGTTTGAAGATGAGCCTAGGCGAACTGACAAAAAAACGATTGTCTGGGTTTTGATAACGTAGGTAAATAAATTAGTTCAATGAAAAGTAACTAGATATTTCAGAATTAAAGACAAACACTTAATTAAGTAATTTCATTTACTTTTCTTTATGGCTTTTAGTACTAGGTACCGCACAATGTAGTTCGCTAATGTTACGTGGAATGCAAGAGTCACAGAGCCACCATCTTCTATCTTCTTCTCTAAAATATAAAAATGAAACACTAAATGTGTTGCTCATCGCCAATCTCGAGAACAGCTGAATCGATTTCGCTAATTCTTTTTTTATAATATTCCTTGAAGTACGAGGATGGTTCTTACGGAGAGAAAAATTTAAAAGATTTGAATCGACTGTTAGCTAGTTTATTAAAAAATTATGGCACTATCTTACAGTTGCATCAAAGTAAAGGAATTTTCTATTTGATTGATTGACAACATTCGTTGCTACACCAGAAGACTCGCGCTTCACGTTTTACAAAAACACTAAGGACAGACAAGACGAGGAGTCGGAATCACATTTCATCTTATGCATTAGATTTTTGTGGACTTGATGATATCACTACCCATATTATAAATGCGAAAGTGTTTGTTCGTTGGTTTATCGGTTTGTCCTTCAATCAAGTCACAACAGATCGACGTGATTTTTTGCATAGCTATAGTTCAAGACCTGAGAATTGACATAAGCTAATCCTGGAAAATTAAAAGTTCCCACATCGCTGCTGTCTGTTTACAACTTTTTGACAGTTTATAATGTTGCTAAATATCAATTTATTAAAGTAACGATAGGTACTTACAATTTTTCGCTGGCATTACACAGGCCCACAGGCCGCAATGCGCTTTGTAGCCACGGTTTCTACCTGAGTCACCAACTGTCACCAAATGGAAGTGCGCTGAGGCTTTGCAGCTTTCCACGAATACATTCATATTTCTAATCCTTATTATTTAGGCACATAATTGTGTAAAATTACGATACATTTGCGGCCAAGCCTCAGTAACTACTAACGATTAGGTAAATACCTTCCAGTGAAAGTTATGATAGCGTCAGAGAAAATATAGTTTTAATATAGTAAGTAAGTTTTAATATTTTAATACGGACTATGAGCCTGGATTCATTGGCGTTATAAGGTAGGTAGGTTATATCAATTATTTGTAATAATTGAACTTTCAAGTACATTTAGTGCGATAAATTAAGTAAAATATATTATAAATAGTAATTCGCCCCGTATCATAGAAATAATATTTTTAGTAAGACTGATAGGACATACTTTGATGTCTATGCCACGAATTAAGACCTCGCGTGACATCGCGTTCTAGGTATAGTCCGCGACAGGTCGAGATGGCAATCGGGGAGGGAACGCCCCGCAAAGCCCCCGCGCTAACCCGGTGCGGACGAGCGCGGGTGACGTGCGGGTGTGCGGGGCATCCCCCCGCCTCTTGACTGATCTCGACCTGTCGCGTACCATACACGTAGCATCACTTGCCCCTCTGACCTGTACTAATACAAGTACGCTGGACCAGCGATTGCCAACCTGTAGGTATTTTTAGTAAGCAACTTGATTTTTGCCATTTTGGCGGTGATAGCAGAGTGAGCGTCATATAAACGTACCTACTCGAACATCGACAAATGACAAGATATGGTCAAAACTTTTACGGTTTACAAACCAAATAAATCAGCACCACCGTCCACCTCTTAGAAAGTAATTAACGACCCGTTTGAAATCCAGATGTCACTAGGTTGCATTGGTGCATAAGCACCAATGAGTCGGTGCCATTTTGTTTGTTCAATAACCCTGTCCATACGAAGGAATGTATAAGTCAATGTACTCGAAACTAAATGTTAGTGATGAGCCATCTGTCAACATAGTGTCAACACGAAAAACATTTGACACAAAGTGTCATTTTCAGTTCCGTTCCGCTCGGTTAGGCGCTTTGAATCGGCGCAAAAATAACAATCATTTGTATGGCACACCTCTTCCAGCGTATACTGGTATAATGTCTATTTCAGTGCTAACAAACCTGAGTATTAAGCGAAAGTAAATTTTATGTCCACAATTGCTTCTTGCACCCGTCAAGTACATTTTTTTATAACTTTTATATAATTATCCTTGGGCTATTTATAGATTTTCATATGTTTTTAAATTTGTAGAGATATAAAATTTATTAATTCTATAAAAAAAATATAATTAAAAAAAAAGGAACGAGCCGAATTGAGAACCACCTCCTTTTCAGTCAGTCAACAGTCAGTTAAATAAAATAAGAAAAAAAATTGTATAAATTATGTTCACTAATTCAGAAGTTATAAGTCGCTAATAGACGAACGGACAGACATACAAGAGCAAATTCACCCAAGTAGACTTGGAGATGCACTTCACTCGGTTAAACCATATCCATTCTCCACACTTATATGTATTATAAATGCGAAAGTGTCTCTGACTGTCTGTCTGTGTCTGTCTGCTAGCTTTTCACGGCCCAACAGTTCAACCGATTCTTATGAAATTTGATACAGAGTTAGCAGCTAACATCCTAGGGAAGGACATAGGATACTTTTATCCCGGAAAATTATAGAGTTCCCACGGGATTTACAGAAAAACCTAAATCCACGCGGACGAAGTAACGAGCATCATCTAGTATGATAATAAATATAAACGATAATATTATATTAAACAATATTTTCAGCATAAAATATGTAGAAGCAAACTAAAAACCGAAATATTAATGTTTTTTTTGTCAGGATGGAAAACTCCAGCAAAGATAGAAGTGCGAGTTGGCAACAATCGACCCGATCTTGGAACAAACCCAATCTGCAACCGGTTCATCGGTTTCCCCGAAGAAGGACAGCCGCTATTTCTACCCTGCAATCCCCCTATGCCGGGCGCTTTTGTCAGTGTTCATTTGGAAGCCACTGTTCCAAGTCAGCTCTCTATCTGTGAAGCGTTCGTGTACACGGATCAGGCGTTGCCAATAGAAAGATGCCCTCAATTCCGGGACCAACCACCCGGCAGCACTGCGACGTACAATGGCAAATGTTATATTTTCTATGATCGGCAACCTGCCAGCTTCCAAGATGCTCTCACAGTTTGTCAGTCAAGAGGAGGCACGTTGGTAGTTGAAAGTAATCCAGCCCTACAAGGCTTCATAAGCTGGGAACTTTGGAGACGACATAGGTGAGTAAAAGATGCAATTGTTAAAGCTATGCGCATTTCAATTCACCATTTATCCAACCTAAGTTACCTAAGTAGTTATTTTGTTCACATGTTGACTGTAGATTTACTACGTATGAGGCTAAGGTACCTACATATTTTACAATATTGTTCGATTTAGGCTTATTGTAGCACTTACAAAAATCAATCGGTAGATATGGTACAATTAGGGCTATCAAATATTATGCTAACGTTATAGGTACTTACAAAAACACTACTCTATCGCACACATTTTGTTAATCAGTAAATAAGACAGATCTGGCACTATTGCTAAAAGGGAATATCTCACATAGCTGCCATCTCAAGGGAAGTTAGAACTGATATATTTTTTTTTCGCAGTATCGAATGAAAATATGACTTTGACTGAAATAATACCGTAACCCCTTTGTGTATAAAACTTTGAACGAAAATACGAAATTGGTTTTATGTCAATGGAATAAAACTGGTTTTTCTTCTAATGGTCATGTAAAAAATGCGTATTTTGGGGAAACTTCGCGACTTTTTTGTATGGAGCCAAATTGTGCCAATCGTGTTTTGGCTCTCGTAATTGACTAAAAAATATCTTTAATTTTTGTAATATTAAAAAAAAATTAACAAATTTGTAGTTTTTGAGGCCAAAACTTGATTCTTTGAACATACGAAATGTGTCTCAACACCGCTTTTGGGACGCATTTCACCTTTTATTATTACTATTATTTTATCCAGCAGATTGAGAAATGTCAAACAAAACCGATAAGACTTAGCTTGCGAATTTGTTGATAAATCTATAGTGTTGCGAATGTTGTCCCAGACTGCGTAATGTTGTGATGATGATGATTGATGGCATGACGAAAAGTGGGTAAACTGAGATTGTTTTTGTAACAATCAATAGGTAAAAGAAGTCTGTCAAAAACAGTATCTTAAAGTCATTTGCGTGCGCAGGGTAAAGCTTCTGCCAAAGCTCAACGGTTGCGGGAGCGGACAGAAATTTGAAAAGTTGGCGTTCCAAACCCCACCCGTTGAACTATTGTCGTACCCACTCTTAACACATGCTTTACGCTTAGTTTGAGGGCAATAGGGAAGAATATTAGTCATTATTAATATGGGTAATAAGGTAAATGGGACGAGTTGAGGCTATTAATCGCGGTGACAGAAGGGCTGGCTCATTTTTTGCGCAGCGGATCAGCCTGGCTGTCCAGCGCGGAAATGCAGCCAGTATTCTTGGCACCATTCCACGCGGTCATGATTTATATAGTAATTAGATAAGGCTAGCTTTAAGTTTTATTGTATTAAAAAAAAAAAAAACCAAATACCGTCAAAAAAAAAAAAAAAAAAAAAGGAACGATAACTTTGATGATCCGAAGAATGGCCAGCCAGCTAATGTAGTAATACGTAGGTACTACTTGTGTACTAGAGTGCTATGTGCAGGTATTAACTATTTACGTATTTTCTTTTGACAGTAAAATATAAAATCATATCTATTGTGATACAGTTAGAAAGGAAAAATCAGCGTAACTAGGTATTAGTTGAACGATCCATTACAAATTCGCTACGCGAACCAGAGCGCGGTGATTTGAGTCAATTTCTGGTCCCATCTTCTACTTGAATGTTACGTTTTAGTCCGTTATAGTGATTGGACGCCATGCGGCAACGGGATCATTCATATTATCGACTGAATTGTATAGAAAACGGGGTGACAATACTTAACAGTAGATAGATAGAGTGATATACAAGTATCTATCTACATATAAACGATGAGCATAACAAAGCTCAGAGTCACTCAGTGGGTGATAGAGAGAGATGCTTGAAGTTTGTCTACTCGATCAAATCAGAAATGAGGAGTTATGTAGGCGAACCTGAGTACTAACCGACATAGCTCAGCGGGTTGCGAAGCTGAAGTGGCAAGGGGCAGGGCACATAGTTCGTGTAAAGCTACAAGAAACCTAGTATGTAGACGTCTACCTATTGACGATGAAGTCGAATCCATGCACTATAATATTATTTTCAATAAACTTGTACATATTATGACGATTCCTAAGAAAGGTTTTAAATATTGCTTTTGCGAATGTAAAAATTTGATTTTGCTGATTGTGCTGTTTCTTCATTATTTGTATCGAAAACATTCTAAGAAGCCACCACCTTCATTGAATTATAATAACACATACCTACGCAATATGTGTTGCATCTCAGAATCAGCACAAACTCTTATTTCAAAATCAGATAGGTACCTACCTACCTACTTGTTGCGAAAGTAATTAGAAATTATCTCACAGCCCATCTTTGGTCCAGAATTAAGCGTGGATCTCCTCTTAGAAAGAAAATGGTTTAGGTCACAGTCCACCACGCTAGTTAAGTGCAGATTGAGCAGAGACTCCACACACTTATGATGCCGGTTTCTTCACGTACGCATATCTGCTAGTTTGTGTCGACGACCAAATTATAGGTATCATTTAAAGGTACCTACGTAAAAACATTAGGTGCTCACGTTTCTTAAAGTCTAAATGCTGATTTTTGAGATGTTTTACAGAATATTGTAAGTAAATAATTTCAATACTGCCAGATACGTCCCGTCAGCGGTAATTGCCGCCAGACCCGTTAAAATTCGTACTTGCTCATAGTCCGAGTCGTAATTTTTATACATATTATGATACCTATATAGGAAATATACCTTCAAAAAAAATAAGCACTCAGACTTTAAGAATAATAAGTAATGTTTTAAGACACTTTAGCAGCTGATACATTTAAATTAGACGTTGGCACAAGTTAGCAAATATGCGTACGTTAAAGGTACATAATACTATTTATATCCATGCTTCTCAGAAAATAAGTAACGTCTGGCGGCCCTGCGATCTTGAACCATTATACATAGTATTATAAAATAGAATATTGTCATTGTTTATAGTATGCGACAGGTCGAGATGGCAATCGGGGTATGAGGCGGGGGGGGACCCCGAGTACCCGCACAGCGCGCGCGTTCGCCCGCACTGGGCAAGCGCGGGGGCTGCGTGGATGTGCGGGGCGTTCCCACCCCGATTGGCATCTCGACCTGTCGCGTATATACATAGCTTAAGACTTGATGATTGACGTAGTACTATGTGATTGGTAGGAGCGATAGTAGCAGTCAATACTGGATTGGGGCCGTCCGTGACCTAGAAGAGCCAAATAACTGGAAGTGGGTGAATAGTGATACACTCATCAAGTTGACGTTCTGGAAGGACCTTGTATGGCGCGAGAACTGCGCAATGTTCGATGGCAGTAAAGAATGGCTCTGGTCTGACGTCAACTGCGACTCCAGATTGAACTATATTTGTCAACACCGTAAGTGCATTTTACATCTTTGCGAAGCGAATTACTTAAAGCAATGCGATTGTGCTCGGCACTTTGTATTTATTTATACTGTAACTTACTCATGAAAAAAACTACAAGTTTTTATTTACATTGCGAATGTATTTTAAATTATTCTGTATTTTAATCCTGTCCAATTATAGATATGAATCTATACGGTAGGTATAGAAAATCTTGTTACGTATTGATAAAAAGTTTGACACCTATTCCAGAACCTAAAGCATGTGGTAGGCCAGAACAACCACCTAACTCGACGATGTCTACAGAACACTTCCAAGTTGGGGCGACTGTGGAATACTCCTGTGACGAAGGGCACCTGCTGGTCGGGCCTACTGTGAGGACATGCTTGGATACGGGATTCTACGACGAATACCCGCCTCTTTGTCAAAGTAAGCATTATTTATATTAGCTACATATCAATATTTCTAAATTTCCTCTGCACAGTGGAAATATAATATAAGTAGTAGGTATTACCTAAACATAAGTGAGTGTTGAATACTATAAGTACATATAATATGTGCCAGAGAGTGATATAGGATTCCTGCATTCAATTCAATGTTGAATGCAGGTTTCATGAAAAAATTATTGATCAATAGAAGTTTATGTATATCTAGTTTTTTTGATATTAACAATAAATCTCTTCAAACAAAGTTAGTTTTGCGGATCGTTTACAAAAGTGATTCTTGCCGTTTTACTTCTTCTTAGTAAGGAATCCTCGTTGCACATGTCTGACTCGCACTTGGCCGGTTTTTTAAAGTCAAAATCAAATCATCATTATCATAATATTGTCGTGTAGTTTTCTATTGCAAAATAGATTCAGAGGCGCGCTTGCCATCGCCTGCCGGTGGCAAGCGCCGGCGGCTTCTCTAGCGGCTTTCTCATAGTTAAGCCGCCGGCAGTGCCGCTGGGCTGTGTGGATTCACCATTAGAACCGTTTATCAAATTGGCATTCAGCCAATCACGATCCGTGTCTTTTCGAGAATGCTAGTCGGCGGAAGGCAGGTGGAACAAAGTGACGTCTAATAGTAATGTGTGGCGTCCGTCGAATTTTTGGAGCGACTCACCCAGCGCGAGTGCATCTAGTCTCACTACTATATTTATTTATTATCAACCCGAAACTTTTCAAAAATCTAACGATATCTAACTATTAACTTATAGCCTCAATAGCTCAACGATTAGAGGAGCGGACTGAAAATCTGAAGGGTTACCGATTCAAACCCCACCCGTTGCACTATTGTCGTACCTAGTCCTAGCACAAGCTTAACGCTTAATTGAAAAAAAAGGGCTAACATTCTTTAAAAAAAACTGCCGCTTAATTTTAGATCGATAATCTAAAAACTAAATACCAAACGAAATAATGTGGCTAATTCCATTGTACACAATCTCTAAACTAAACTAAAATGGCACGTCTAAATCTATTGCTATCCCTTTCATAATGTTGCTTGCGGAAAAGGATAGCATTAGATTTAGACCTGTTAATTTAGTTTAGTTTAGAGATTGTGTACTAGAGAATCGGCCCCAATAATAATCTAAACGATGGGGATTGAAAATAAGAGAAACCATAATATTTTATAAATAAACGGAATGTTAAATTTTGTATAATTTCTTGACTCTCTTAGGTATTGACTACAATATTATAATTTATATACCTACTCGTACTTAATCTATAATGCGTATATATTAATGTTTAAAAAATTAAAACTCTACTGACTAACACCACATTATCAAAAATATTGATTAAAATAATCCGTTTAAAAATTAGGGTATGATCAAAACTGTTTTGTTAAACTACACTGCACTCAGTGCGTTCCGTTCAGGTAAACAAACAAAGAACCTCGCGTGAATGCCTAAAGTTGCTCAGTTTTCCCAGGAATAAACTCTCTTAACAAATGTGTGTTTGTGTACACAGGAATAGAATGCGGACGCCCCGCGGAGATAAAACACGGCAGTTACAAACTGATCAACGTATCGGTGTCATACCTTTCGCACGTGCAATATGAATGCGAGCCCGGCTACGAGATGGTGGGTCGATCGCGCCTCGTGTGCGACATTGATGAACGGTGGAACGGTCCGCCACCGCGGTGTGACGGTAACTATCACCGACAATACAGTAATGCTGTGGAATTGCTTCCTGACTTCTTTTATTTCTTCTCTCTCTAGAAATTTCTCAAGTTCCTAAGTCGTGGAATGATGTAAAGGTACAGCCAGTACCTAAAAATGGTAGTTAAGCTGATCCGGCCCATTTCAGAACAATTGCTATCACTATTTTCTATAAAATTACATAATATTACTACGTATTGTATACGATAAGAGTATGAAAAAGTACTGAACAGCAAGCTCCTAGCGTTTCTGAAAGAAATCAATCTACTGTAAGATTGCCAGTGCAGCTTTTGGAAAAGTCGACCTACACGGGATCTTTTTGTATATCCCTTGAATACTTGGGAAGCAGCCATTGAGAAACGCGACGAGGCCTTGCCGATCTCTCAACATCCTCGGGTCTGGCATGGCAGTCTTCACAGTACCTATAAGTTCTCGGCGTATGGTATCTCACTAATTTTTGCTACTAGATATCTGATTTTCATAGTGAGAAGTTATTTCGGATGGTTTTTGACGGCTGCTCGTCTGACCTAATAGCTGTCAGTGCTGGTGTTCCTCGGGAGTCTGTCCTTTCTGAAACACTATGTCTGCTTTACATCAGCGATATCCTAAAACCCGGTATCTTTGAAGAGATTTATGTCTAACTAGCTTATGCTCGCGACTGTCGTCCGCGTGGACTACACAAATTTCAAACTTCTATTTCACCCCTTTAGGGGGTTGAATTTTCAAAAATCCTTTCTTACCGGATGTCTACGTCATAATAGCTATCTGCATGCCAAATTTCAGCCCGATCCGTCCAGTAGTTTGAGCTGTGTGTGTAGTGAAATAGATCAGTCACTCAGTCAGTCACCTTTTCCTTTTATATAATATATAATCCGTTATACAAATCCGTTTCGTTTAGATACATAAACTTCTTAGGTATAAACATCTCACTCAATTTCGGAAAATGTATCGTGACAAAGGCCAAAAAGCTGCCTGAAAGCTTGGTATCCTGAACAAGGTCAACCGGTAATTCGCAACAGAACAACACCCTACACCAGGCTCTGGTTCGTCGTGGCATGGAGTATTAGACTTCATAGATCACCACGCTCGAAGAATTGTTGGTGGTCGAACTAACACGGGTGAAATTGCTCATGTGCAACGTTAACGTAATGGCGTTTGCCTATATTTATCCTCTATCGGCTATACTTTGGAGAGTGTGCTCAGGAGCATCACACCCTTCTTTCTCCTTCACCGTTCTTAATAGCTTAAAAATCGTGAGCGTTACTCGCACGAAATGTTTTTGTTCAACATTTGATAGCAGATATGTTGAACAAAACAGTTTCCTGCTTGCCTCCTGCCATATATATAACTTTAGAAAAGCGCGTACCATCCAATAAGTATATATCCTCTATATAAGTAGCTTCTGCCCACGACTTCGCCGTACATGTAATATTATTAATTATGGCCTGCCTACAGCACTCTGGGAAAGCTTTCTACCAGTGAAAGAATTTTCAGGATGTGATCACTAGTTCTAGAGATTACTCCTTCAAACTTACAAACTTCACCTGTTAAAATATTACTTTACCTGTTTTATTATGTTCAAATCTTTCTACTAGTTGCTTCTTTTTGACACCTACTTACAGTACGCGGCCGAAAGTAATGTAGGTACATCGGCCTTGGATGACATCGGCCTTTAGAATGACATTTCGGCTTTGTAGAGCGATGTCTCTGTCACTCATACCTATATGACGTTTTGTCGGTCTCAACGATTTGCTCGGTCAAACGCTCTACAAATCTGCTATCTCTTTCTAAAGGTCGATGTACATTACTTTCGGCCGCGTACTGTATGTCTTTCGCTAGCGATAAGTGTCTTGTCTAAAATCTTCCCTCCTGACTTTGGCAAAATATAAAAGCCTATCGTTGCCTACAGTTGTGCAATGCGAGCAGCCGCCGATTATCTCGAACGGACACGTGACAGTCTCAAATAATGCATCGGTGTTCGGCGCAATAGCGGAGTACACTTGCTCCAATGGCTTTCAATTGCGCGGCGCACGCAAGATCAAATGCCTCGATTCCGGCCTGTGGGACAAAGCCGTGCCACATTGTGACCGTGAGTCCTTTTCATTCTTATCCTGATCTACTAGTTAGTCATTAACAAACAGTGAAATAGACCAATAATATTGTTTTTGTTTCACCAGCTGTGGAGCGAATATCGAAAACTTCCACCACAACGACCACTACTACTACGAGCACTACACAACGACCGTCAACTAATCCTACTTTAATACCACACGCACCCACAACTCCGCGCTTTGCCCTTTCCACCAAGCCAAGGACACAGAGGCCAGTTAAATCACCTGCCCCTTCCGTAGCTCCAGACCCTCCTTCAACTCGAAGACCCCGTCCAAGAGTTACAACAACGGAACGCCCCACTAATAAGAGCTCTGAAATATCACATACGAGAAAAATCAACGTGCCAGATTCTCAAGGCTCACCCACTAGTCATGTTCCGCATATCATTGTGGCGAGTCATTCGAGAGAAAACCAGGTTAGTCGAATAAAAATATAATCAAGTACTTACTAGTTACTAAACAAACAAATATGTAGTAGCGGTTTTTTAATTTGACTTATTACTTAGAACTCTATATGCTGTTTTATGACGATCATTACCCTTATTATAAATGAGAAAGTGTGTTTGTTTGTTGGCTTGTTGGTTTGTCCTTCAATCACGTCGCAACGGAGCAACGGATCGACGTTATTTTGCATGGGTATACTTTAAGACCTGGAGAGTGACATAGGCTACTTTTTATTCCGGAAAATGTAAAACCTAAATCCACGCGTACGAAGTTGTGGGCATCAGTTATTAAGTAATAATTATTTCATGTAAATTTTTACATTTTAAGACTATTCTACATCAATTGATATAGGTAGGATACACTTGAGATTTACCATATTAGGTAATTACTTTTATATCTATCCATTTAATTAAGCAATCTTGCCTTTTAACGCCTTATTTTACATCACTGTGGTTTCACAATTAATTATAATTATCGACTAAACAATATTTTAACTATTGCTGTATATTAGAACATAACCTCTGTCTTTATTTGGATGTCTACATGAGAATGTGTCCGCGGCCCGCGGTTCTGCTTCTTTTGCCCAGAGCTGTTTACAATAATAACATTAAAGAACAAGGAAGAATGAAATGGGTACCCGTAAGACTAGTCAGGTAATCTAAGTAGGCTAACAATCCCACTTCTGATACCATATTATAGTACATATTATTTAAAAGCCATTTTTGAGTAGGGTGTAGTTTTAGTAGTAAAATTCTTTATGATAAATATATATAATTGTTTTTTTTTCAGATCTTAGACATAGGTAATAATATCAGTTCGAAGCAGACGCCCCGAACGAATGCACCGCTGCCAGTCGATGGCGACCGGCGAGAGAAGGGTGCGGTACGGCATAACATCGCTGCTGTGGTCGGCATTACGGCCGTGGCAGCTCTCATTGTTCTGATACCGATAATCGCCACCATCATATTTATATTTAGAAGGTGAGTTTCAATAAAGTACCTTAGACTAGACTAGAGTTATACGTTATGCTAAATATAAAACCACCCAAACATGTCATCATGCATAAAAACAACACGTCCTTCGAAATAATATGATACTTACAGTGGCTTAAGCTGGGAAAAAGCTGAAAATAAATGCTACATAGATGATTACCTACCTAAGTAATCTTTTTTTATCAACGTGCGATGTTATCGGTCAGCCCAAGGTATGGAAGTACCTTAAAATATAAATGCTGAATTATTATTGTACTCTTTATAGGGACAGGCTTCCTTGATATTCGAGGTGCTTATATTTAGTATTATTATTATAATTTTAAGTAATTTATGAACTCTGAAAGTAATATAAAAATAGTACTTATACAAAACACTTACTTTATCGTTGCCAACATGCATAAATAGTATCATAGGTCGATTTGTAACTATACTCAGTTCCAGTTTATTTTCTTGGTAAACATCTTGAGTTGGCTGTTTTCTATAAGCTATAGGTTCCTATTTAAACTGTGTGCAAAGTCCTGTCGTACGAGATGATAGTACCTAATGAAGAATGCCTACACTCAGCGGTGACCGCAAGAGAGCAAAGGCGCCGGTTCGCGAGCTCCCGTCGCGTTGGTACACGCTGCTGGCGTTGCCGTTTCCCGACCAGCAGGTCGGAAGGCGCGAGTTCGTCCGCGCGCATCGTCACACGCATCGCGCAGGACATTTCTCCAACCCTTTATAACCAGTGCGTTTATATTTTAAGGTACCGCACGCGGCTGACATGGTGGCTGATTCTATAGGATTTCTAAGTCTATAAACTTGCACATCTTCTATCGAACATATAAAATAGTATCACAGTACCGTGACTGACTTACGAACAACGCACGACCTAAATCGGTGGACCTGATGTCAATATTGTCCTTAAGTACCCTGAGGACGTACCTAGTAAGGAAGGATTTTAAAAAATCCAACGAGATTTTTGCGATAAAGTTGCGGGAATAAGTTAGTTTTTAGGGTTCCGTACTTACCAAAAAAAGAAACCCTTATAGTTCGACCTCGTCCGTCTCTCCGTTGTCATACTTGGTTATTAAAGTAACCACTAAGAAATCATTTAAAAGCCTTCATTTGCATTTTACTTATTCTTAAATAGACTCGCAATCGGCCGGTTTAAAATAGAGACATCATATACTTACGTACAATAATTTGTTGTTCTCGGCTTCACTTGCGTCCACATTGCACATCTACATATTCGATAAATAAAATATGAATGTGTTTGCATCAGTACCCTTATTATCGTACTAGGTACGTACGTATTACCCTACGTAGGTAAAATCTATATGTATGGTAGCACTTATTCCAAGAATAGTTGAAATCAGATCTAATAAATTAATCAACGTTTTTAATGGAACTCTTATTACATATTTTGTTTGTTTATTTAACCATTTTATGGCACCATGCACGATAGGTATCTTACATTATTGTTTGAAGAAAGAGAGTAGGTAGTGTAGCAATATCATCTCATAGTAAGTACTTTTATATAATATGTTATGGTAGATACCTAGGTATTTCATAGAGATTGTTCTGCCACCAAAGTAATAACTTACATTAAATAATAACTTATATTGGCATATATCTACCTACCTAATATAAAATTATATTACAGTGCGTGATACCAATGTTTGCTTTGCCTGTGTCAGCTAAAAATAGATAAATTATATATAAAACACCTCTTGTTAATAAGTACGCAGCCACCGTGTCGTTCCGCATCGCACAAAGCACGATGCACAAAAACCGTACAGCAAAATCATCAAACTCACGGAAAAATTAAAGAAAAAAAGGTAGCCTTTGAAATGAGGAATTATAAATTAATTTTATTTAAGTACAACTAGCACCACGATATGCACGCTTTGAATAATGTATGTTACATTTCTTAAACCATTTCTGTATTCTTAGGAACACATTAGAGTGAAGCACTACGCTATACCCTATTGCTTGATAATACCACAAAAGTCACAATGATCTGTGATGATCAATGATAAATCACAAAATTTCATGCAATACATTTATCGAAGATTACGATTATCTTCCTAGATTAAAACAAATTAAATTAGTAAAATCTCTTCTCACCATTTTTACTTAACAACAAATACACGAATAAGACAACTATTATCATGAAATTATTTATTATTTCACCTTACAAGTTACACTAATAATTGTAGATATTTCGAAATTATGAGTACCTAGGTAAACCTGCTGTAGGTAGGTTTACCTAGCAATGCGTCTCGCACCTCCTGTTGTACATTAATAGTAGGTACTGTTTCAGAAACTTTTACATAAGAGCCAATAGATAACAATTATTGAATAAAGTTTACATTCAATCGGATGAATAATACGCAAATGTATAGGTAACGAACGAACGAACACATCAAATATGTATATTGCTAAGACACATTAAGTCTTTGTTTGGTTGTGTGTGATTCATTGGGTTTTGCAGTATACTCTTCATATAAGTATTTTTAGCTAATATCCAGCATGCTTTGCAATGCAACTCACACGCCACTTATTGCACTTTGATTGTAGATTAGATAGTAGGTACACACCTACAACAGAAACCTTCACGCGAGTACCTATCGTCGATAACTGTTCCAAAATTAACTGATCCGGATTCAGACGATGCGCGAACGAAAAAAATTCGGATGAACGAACGAACCAACATAAATTTCTATGATGTAATGGATTTATATTGAAAGTTTATTTTTCATGTGTATGAACTAAATTGTTTATGTCAGCAGGAAAAACATCAAAGACAAAAACGAAAAGAGAGACAGGCGCTTCCTCACCCCCGACATCACCATCGCCTCACTCGCCTCCTCGTCGTCCGAGTCTCAGAGTGGTCTCAATAGATACTACCGGCAAGCGTGGGAAGACCTGCACGAGGCGGCGGGCTCCAGCCACGGGCAGAGACGACGCGCCCGGGAAGCTCCTAAAGACGGCTCCGAGTTGGTGGTGGCCGACGTGTACCCCGCGGCGCATGCGAAAGAGAAGCGCCGGCATCATCACCACCACCACCACCGCGAGCCGAGGCATCCCGACTGGCAACCTTCGCATCGTCCCCACCTATCTACTTTAAAATACTAGCAATAAGTACAATATTTAACTTTAATTACAATCCAAATGTTTGTTTACTAGGTATATTGCATCGTTATGTTTTGTGTTAGGAGTGCTCATTTCTGTAGCACGTGGTCGAGCGTATGAGCATGCTATTTCGATCCACATTTGCGGGCAGGACATACCTACTCAAGAACGGGTTGTTTAGTGTTTTTCATTTCTTAATGTAAATCAGCGTTTGGTATTAGTTATTATTTTGCTAAACTTATCAATATTTATCTATAATATAAAAATGAATCACTAAATGTGTTGCTCATCGCAAATCTTGAGAACCGCTGAACCGATTTCGCTAATTCTTTTTTCATAATATTCCTTGAAGTACGAGGATGGTTCTTACGGAGAGAAAAATTTAATTCAACCTCCCCCTCAATTTTCTGAACTCCACTCGAGCGAAGCCGGGGCAGGTCAGCTAGTTCTAAATATATACAAATTAAAAACATTTGAAATTGTTATGTTCAGTAAATTATACCGTGTCGTCGTTAGCATGTTTTGCAATTTTTTTAGAGTTTATTTATACTTACACAAAGTTATCTCTAAATTTTTGAATTATATCCTTTCTATGTTTATAATCATAGAAACTAGATTGCTCATGGAAAACTAGAGTGTTGTTCAAAGCTTTGTAGAAAGGCATGGTAATAACAAACTCATGTGCGCCAGTCCAATTCACTTGGTCAGAATTCTTGCTCGATTCACTTGTCGTTAAACGAGTTGTCGACTAGCTATGAAACCTGCAGCAGTGAGTTCTAGCAAGTCAGTAGTACTGTGCAAACACTCGCAGCAAAACAATGTCTGCAAGTTTTCAGCACATAAACTTGTACACAATTTTGTATATCTATACTTACTAGAACTTGCAAACATTGACTTCCTGTGAGTACTAAATAAAAATTGCAAATAATAATTTAACAGAGTTGAGCTCTGTAAATTTTATAGATAGTGGACATTTCGCATTATATTCTTACTAATTTCTTTTCCATTTTCCTTTTAGCACGAGTTTGCACAACTTGACAACGCCGTTGATACAATTCGAACATTGAAATCCTACAAAGTCAAAGTAAAATAGACCTAAACAAGATTCATTTTAAACGTTTATTTATATCTTCCAACTATTTTACTGATGTTTAGATTCTTTGTACTCTGACATTTTAGTTTTTCGATGTACCTACCTTAAATTCTTACAACGTTGTCGAGATGTACAAACTCACTACTAAAGCTTGCTTTCATTCTTTTCCTAACCATAAAAAAATGCTGATACAGTAATTTAAACTTGGCAGGCATATTTTATGTTAGGTCTATTCTTTATGCTTAATTTATACTGAACCATTCTCGATCGGTACGATCGCTATAATCCATACTAATATTAGAAATGCGAAAGTGTGTCTGTCTGTCTGCTAGTTTTCACGGCGCAACAGTTTACTGATTTTCATGAAATTTGGTAGATACAGAGTAAGCTTACATTCCGGTGACGGGCATAAGCTACTTTTTATCCCGGAAAATCAAAGAGTTCCCACGGGATTTTAAAAACCTAAATCCACGCGGATGAAGTCGCGGGCATCATCTAGTTTACTATGATTTTGAATTTTCTAGCCATACACGATCTAATTTACAGTCAATTATGCAGCGAACTTGAAGCGGTGTCTAGCCAACTGATAGCCACACACCGTCAATCAGTGTGCATGACATCATATATACCTACTAGCCATACCCCGGTAAACTTGATCGTGTATGGCCAGCGTATGGATCGAGCAATTACTTCTTAAGAAGGAAATAGGTACACATTGATCCAACGTCCTCGTTGAATGTACTCAGAGACACAGTCGGGTTGCCAACATTCAGCGTTAACAATTAACACATTGGCCGGCACTTGATAAACCATTGGACAAACGTGTACCGGGACCTTAACTTAAAACAACTAAAAGTGCTCCTTGTTAAGAGAGACTGGCTCTGTATGAAGAATTGAGGACCATAGGATAATTTAGATATAAGTATGCACAATAAACTTATAACTTGCTCAAACCTTGAAATAGTTATTTGTTATACAAAGTTAGTTGGCCTGAGTGCTTGTATTGAATACCGAGCAAGGCGATTGGTTCAAGGTTTTTAGTTTAAGTGTAACAAATGACGTAATTGGTAGGTACCAAAAGTTCATTTGCATTGTTAAAACCACGCGCATCCCGCTCTTCAATATCATGATTATGCATGCCTAAGGCATACCCTCTTATACTACGTGCTACCAAAGAGAGCACTCTTAACTAGTTACCCTAAAACGAAAATAGATAGTTCTAGGAATATGTATTTAATTGAAATCAAAATCGATATAATATTACGGTAGGCAAATCTAATCACCTACCTACTTATTTAATCTAAGTTACTATTAACATCTAACGTTGTTTTATGTTTGCTTTGAACTATGATTACCTTGATCTTTTCTTATATCTATGAAGAATTTACTTTTATTTGTAAAGAGTCTAGTACATATTGGCTCATAACATACTCGGCGAACATGTACCTAGAGGGCTACTTGGCTTGTATTTTGTGGGTTGTCAAGAGATCTGGCGCAATTCGCAAACAGCATTTACACGTTGGCTGGCACTTGCCAAACGCTTGGTGCCAATGGTGGAGCCATAAGGTTAAACTTTTTGATAGATTATATCATAGGGACCTGTTTTTTAGAAACGAGGATTCAATGTAAATATATTTTAAGATTAGATTGAAGTTAATCATTGGCAAATGCTGTAGTTTTCGTACGTATATAAATTGTTACTATCTAATAAATAGTGATGCTTAAATTAGTTATTTACAGACATAATTCGATGTTATCTCGATTAGAGCAAGATCCTGGGACCGCCAGACGTTTCTTATTTTCTTAGAAACAGAATGTGTGGGATAAAGTAGTGTTAGTATGTACTATTAACATACCTACTCGTAGGTACGCATATCTGCCAGCTTGTACCGACAGCGAATTTATAGGTATTTGCTACTAAAGTAACCTACGTAAAAATATTAGGTACTCACTTTTCTTAAAGTCTAAGTTCTGATTTTTATGTATGTTTTACAGAATATTGTTAATGTATAATTAATATTCAATACTGCTAGATACTTCTCGTCGAAGCAAATTTCCGCCAGATACGTGAAAGCTCGCTAAAAATATACATATTTAATATTACTTACCGTCTGAGTCGTAATTTTTATATTAAGTAGGTATGACACTCAGGAAATATACATAATCAACACATTCTATAAGAAAAGTCAGTAATGTTTTACGTATCTTTAGAAGAAGATACCATTAAATTTGCCGTCGCCATAAGGTAGTATATATACGATAGAAGTACACACCAACGCTACTCTATTCCACGCAAAGAAGCAACGTCTGGCAGCACTAGGATCTTGCACCATAAGAACCGGGAGCCTGAAGTTTTATATTGTTTGATACAGTTAAAAGCCGACGGATTTCATTGCCTGCTGCTGGTTTTGGCCTATAAAATCAATTAGAATAGAGGAGTTCAAAAATCCTTGTCAACGTCTACAACGAATAAAAATTGACACTATAAAATCTTGCAGATTTCAAAAGATAACTCTGTGGTACACTTCTAAAATGAGTAGGCGATACGATGGCGTTACTTTGTTTAAAATTTTATTCATGTTAGATACTCAATATAAATTCTAGGTATTGAAGAAAATGTTTAATTTATTTTTGATAAAATAATTATTATACTTTCTGCATGGTACAAAAGTAGTGAGTAGGTACAATTTTTAAATAACATTTGTATTGATTGCAATTTAGGTATATGTATCGTCAATAAATTATGAATTGAAATGTGCCATTCAACAGGCAAAAATAATGTATGTATAAATAAGCATATATTTAATTTAATCTGTATTCTATTATTATATCAATGTTTGGAATTAAGATTTAATTTATTGAAAATGTAAATATAATTTTAAATTGAAGAATGACTTAATGGCCCCGATTCTCTAGTCTCTCTCTAAACTAAATTTAGAGTATCTGCATCCTTTTCTTTTTACTAATGCTAAAAAAGGAACGGAAGATGACTTTCACATTTTAAGACTCTAAATTTTAGTGCACAATACAAATTTAAACAGTAGGTTCGCGAGTGCGTGCTAATGTGGCTAATTCCATTGTACACAATCTCTAAACAAAACTAAAATGGCACGTCTAAATCTATTGCTATCCCTTTCATAATGTTGCTTGCGGAAAAGGATGGCACTAAATTTAGACCTGCTAATTTAGTTTAGTTTAGAGATTGTGTACAAGAGAATCGGCCCCAATATCACGGGTTTTACCATCTAAAAATTAAATTTAGAAATGTCAAACTGCTTCTGTCCTTTTCATATTACAATAGTAAGAAGAGGGTGCGAATACTCTAAAATTAGGTTGTGCTAAGAATCGGTGCCAAAAGGGGCCGATTCTCTTGAACACAATCTCTAAACTAAACTAAATTAACAGATCTAAATCGAATGCCATCCTTTTCCGCGAGCAGCATTATGAAAGGGATAGCAATAGATTTAGGCGTGTCATTTTAGTTTAGGTTAGAGATTGTGTACAATGGAATTAGCCACATTATGTAGGTAAAATTAAATAAATTTAATGAATGAAAAAATTTATAATAATAAATAAATGCATTGATGTTAATTGAGATGGAGCGCTGCTGGTGAGAAGTTTTTGGATACGAAAAGTTACTCGATAACGGCTTTTTATGGTACAGTTTTTGCAATTCATGAAGGCTAGTGAACTTTACTTGTGGTAACGTCGTTTACATGGTCATTGCGTAAGTGTGCGTGCATGTCGGACCAATCAGTCGCGAGCAAGCGCTGTCAAACGCACACATTTAGTTTACCTTACGTATACCGATACGACTTAAACAATCATGAGTCAGTGGCCTTCGTGAAATGAACTATAACATAATATGGTTCCTTGATCCTTCGTTAGGTATGTCAAGCACAAGTCAAGTATTGTAAGTTAAAACAGAAGCTACATGCCCACTAGCAATAAAACTTGCAGAAGTCAGCTGTCATTGTGGTCATTTCAATTTTACCTGTTTACACGGTGCATAATATGATCCAGAGTTAACAGCTTTTAACAAGTTTTATTGCTGTATTCTATCCGCGGAATGAGGTTAGTGTAGCGCTCTTTGTTTTTGTATGGGATTATGTAACAGAGAGAGCGATACACTTACGTCATTTCGCGTATGGGGTATAGTGGACACTTGGACGTAAACGTACAACAGGTTCGGGAATATTCATAACTAATTTGAACTGCCAACAGTCCGTGATGATTCTTTTTTCATAAAAATAAAATAACATCCACTACGGAGAGGCTGGTAAGTACAAATTACCTAGAGTCTAGGTCCTAGACTAATCTGAAGTTGCAACAGATATAGCGAATTGCGCAGACAAATTCCGGCGGATCGCAAACGCCTCGTGTTCAAATTAGACTACTTACTTGTTTCGCGCCAAATATGCAAAATGTGACCTACTTTTGCCTTTTATCAAGTAAGTACTTACCTCCTTACAGAAACTACAAATCGTCATTCCATTCGCAAAGTCGCCTATGTACCATTTTAGTATACAACTGATACGCAACTCTACCCTGTGTCGCGACCAAGGTATATTCTCACTAGCAATTGAGCGAATCTTATGTATTAATCTTCACGAGTTCGGTTTAAACCCTAAACTGTTATTACTCAACTTTAAAATATGTTAGTAAGTTATGAGAAGTAGGTATGTTTCGAATTATTTAAGTATTCATAAGATTAATGAAATGCATGTGAAAGTTGATTAATAAATACATTTTTGTGATAAAATTCTGATCGTTTTTCATCATTATCAACCCATCGCCGGCTCACCAGTCTCCTCTCAGAATGTGCAGTCTACCGCGCCGCGTTGGCCAAATGCGGCTTGCTAGACTTCACACACCTTTGAGAACATTATGGAGAACTCTCAGGCATGCAGATGTTTTCACGATGTTTTCATTGACCGTTAAAACAAGTGATATTTAATTGCGGCAAACCATGACAGAAGAATATTCTTCGGGTTTCTCGGGATAAACAAGAGACTAGGGGTCTATGGTGTCTAATAAAACCACACCTGATTTAGTAACATTTTTATTTGACATTGTCTAGAGCATATAAAAAGAGAGGTACATTGATTGCATTGATCTTAATCTCAAATATTTATAAATTAATAAACAGTCAAATATAAAATATGTCAATTGTTTAATTTCATTTAAATATATTTTAAGTTAAGGCTTCTAGTAAACAAAAGAGGTATACAATAATTTCAAGTTATATTTAGAAAGGTATAAAAAGTAAAGGTAATAAAGAAATAGATGGTTCATAAATCAATATTAATTTATAGAGAATACATTTAATTCCTAACAGATATATTATCGTAGTCAACATCAAGTACACAAGAATTAAGGTAGAATTGACGCTAGAGTTAGAATATGTCTAATCATAGCTGATATAGTGAATTTTTAAAAATTTTCAACACTGCCCTTATTATTAAAACCTCACAGTGTTATTATCAGATTTACTTATTTAATCTAGTTTTTACTCAATAAAACTCCGTAGGATTTATATTTATTACACCTAGCCACAACAGTTTGAACGTTAAATATAATTCTAATAGAAATCATATAGTCTTATCTATTTTAAATTCAGACACTTAGCCCTTAACTGCAATCTCATCTGGTGATGGGATGATACAGTCTAAGATGGAAGCGGGCAAACCTGGAAGGGGTATGGCAGTGTTTTTTAAACCTAGGTATACCCCTTTGTACCGGTTTGGTTTGGTACCGGAACGCTAAATCGCTTGGTGGTATGGCTTTGCCAGTAGGGTGGTAACTAGTCACGGCCGAAGCCTACCATTAAATCAGACCAGAGGAAATTTAGAAATCATAAAATTCCAAAATTTACTTGCCTGGAATCGAACCCGGGATCTCCGAGTATCAATCAAATTATTCTGTAAACATGATTTTATTCAAGAAATATTATTAGTGAATAGTGATGTATTCTAGTTTAAAATTGTTTTTTTTAAATTCATTATAGGCAAACGCTTGGCCGCAATCACACCTGATGGAAAGTGATGATGCGGCCTAAGATGGGACGCGTTTACCTAGAAGATGCCTATTCACTCTTGTTTTAAAGATACCCGGGTTTTAATTGGTAGGAAACACATATCGTGGAAGAATATTCCACACCCTAGCCATGAAGCAGATAAAAGGATTGATGTAGTAGAGTTTTTCAAAAAGTTACACGTGGGGATACGCCACCTAGATTGTTTTCCCACTTAGCTTTCACTAGACAGACTCTATGTATGTGTAACCGCATAACATAAGTAAAATATTTTTTTGAAATTTTTCTAGAACATGCAAGACAGAAATGTTTTTAAACACAATGCATTTACGCTCTGTGGAAGCTAGAACATATTTAAGTATATAAAAATATAACAATGTAAAATATATTTTTTAGTAATTTTTCTAGTGCATGCAAGAACGATACAAATTTTTTGAAATACAATAGGTAACTAACTTAATGTGTTATTAGGCTCCGCGAAAACCTGTTTCTTTATATAAAAATATAGCAATTTACATTTATTAGCTTACCTCTAATCCTAACTAATACATTTAGGATAGGAAGCATTATCGCAAGCGGCGTGTGCATAATAATTTCTACTTAATACTAGGTCAAATGTCAAAAATACTTATTTAGTTATCAAAGAGCACAAATAATACGTTTTAGCCGCTTGTGTACATACTTTTAAGGTGACTATTTATTTAACAAAACACTACAGTATCGTATCCCTGATGATTATGAGTAATTTTTTTTAATTCTAGAAATTACATATGAGTAATTAAGCGTTCAAAAGTGCTTATCTACAAAATAAAACAGTACTCTTATTACGGCACGTTTTTGGCTTATTTCAGTAGGTAGTTTATGAAAGAGGTGCATATTAATATGGGTTATTAAAACACGAGTGTGAGTTTAAATAAACGGCAGGCGCAGGCGAGCTTATTGATAGT
Source organism: Maniola hyperantus (assembly GCF_902806685.2). Lineage (NCBI taxonomy): Eukaryota > Metazoa > Arthropoda > Insecta > Lepidoptera > Nymphalidae > Maniola > Maniola hyperantus. The sequence goes on from NC_048564.1 coordinate 8,762,196, forward strand.
ATCACATGAGTGTTTTAATAACTAGTTACGTGCAGTTTCATACACCACTTTGTCTCACATCTTGAAATTCAATCCTGTGTGCTTAGTATGAGATTTTACATCTCTTCAACGTTGGTAGAATTCAAGCGTCGGAACACAGTATCATCAGAGTAAAATAAACCTAAATTAGGAACCAATTTTAATTTAGGAACGTTTCCGCTTGGAGCGCTGGATCTAGATGTTTGGACGAACGTGAGCTTTAAAACAAAGCAATTAAGGAATAATTACTTTAACGCTTTGGCGTTTCGACGTTAGAATTCTATCAAAGTTGGTGAAATGTAAAATCGCATAGGTACTAAGCACACTGGTAACATAATATTTAGGCTTAAAATTTGCTTTGTATCGAAGAACTATCTTACAGTTCGTCGATGTCATATTTGAAAATGGCGTCATAAAGCCGTCATATTGAATTTAAAAAAAATATAGCCAGTGTCACTCGGGAAAATGTAAGGATTAGCACACACATCTGAATCTATTCAGGCATTTAATAGTTATGGTGGAATAAAGAAACTCACAGAATGGACGCATAAGACCAACGTGTAACATTTACTCGTAACTTAAAAGGGTAACTTTGTATTGCTTTAACTTGACTTCCTAATCTTATCATTATTTCACGTGATTGTATCATATATAACTATAACAACTATACAACATACTCTATTATACTCATTTGGCATATCTAGCACACCGTTACTACCTAATTGCGGCATGATACAAAATTTTTGTGACTGTCGTTATCGCTCAAGAACCCCCTAAAGTTTATTCAAGGTACCGACACCATTCATGTACAAAATAGGATTATTTGAAAACAAAAACATTAATTAATTATTTACTTGCACCGACAGCAATATAACGTATATAGTATTTACTTACAGGTTTAATATTCTCTATACAGTTTCATCATTGTGTACCTGTCGCTACCTATTATTTCTAAGATTACAAAATACAATCCACTTGGCAAAATATTAACCGATTTCGTTATTTAAATACTAAGTGCTTTCTCTACAATTTTCTTGCACAAAATGACAATAATATGAAAAATTCGCGTAACCTTGCACGAGATGTTGCATATTAATTGATATAATGTAATTAATTATATTTTAATGCCCCACTCCGTTCCTTGGTGTGTCGCCTTCTGTGGAAGAACCAGTTTATTTTCATTATTTTGTCACCAAAAAATTCAAACTAAAATATATTATATAATGTCAAAGAAGTACATATTTCTTTAAAAAAAACTTTGCTGGAGGTTTCTTTCAATTTTTGAATAATACTAGGAAAATATTAAGAGAAATTTCGCGAACAGAAATATGCATACGGAATGTTCTTCGGCATCTTGCCCAGCCACTAACGTAGACCATATTTTTACGCCAGAAGTTATTTGACAACTGTAGACTTTCTAACTTCCTTAAATCCTGTAGGAACGTTTTCATTTTCCGGGATAAAATAGCCTACCGCCAAGAACTGTTAAGCGGGTGGGCCGTGAGAATGTAATATAGACACACAAAGACAGACACACACACACATACTTTGTATTTATAACATTAGTACGGATATTTATTAATTATTTATACTTCGGTGTAGGCTTGTTAAGGCGCTTACGAAAGTCATGTAAGTATGGTACAATAAATACAAAAAATACAGTATATATATAGCGTAGGACCAGGAGTCTAAAAAAATATTGTTACAAAAATTAATTAGTTATTTACCAAGTCAGAAAATTATTTCACTATTCCCTACATGCACCTACATAGTAGTTGAGACTATGACGATGATGGTGGAGCCGTCCTTCTGTACTTATCTATTTTGTGATAGCATGAAATGCATACCTATCGGCTGCCACCAGGGCTTCATGAGCATCGCGTTGTGCAGACACCTGTACGACTTCAGCCACAGCCGCCGCTTGTTGCTCCGCTGCAGATATATAGTCACAGTTTAACCAATGTAACACATCGTGGTATACGTATAATATATATATATATATATATATATATATATATATATGCGTGGTATATGATACCATGAAGGATTTGCAGTAGTGTGAGTGCTACATCCGTGCACAATACACGTACTCGACTCGACTGTACCGGCTCGAACTCCCACTCGATCTAAGCTCAGGTACGACTATTTGTTTGACACGAACTATAACGTTCTTTCATACCGGGTGAGAAAAAATATCTGACGAAATAAACATTGCAGTATAGACCAGTACATATTAGTTATTATAATAAGATGTCATACGGATAAAAAATGGGTACCCCCTCGTCGCTCCTTACTCCGCACCACCAAAAAGAAAAACAGGTCCTTTTGTGACGCCAACTGTAAGTTCGATATGCTAGACTGGGCTAATTACCAGACAAGGGACGAGAGAGTCGCCTCTGAAGGCGGGCGAGGCGCCGGGCCCGGGGGTCGTCACCGCCCTCGTCGCGCGCATTCCTCTGCGCTACCAGGCCGGCCCACCGCGCCTCAAACCACAACTGCATAGCGTCGCGCTCGTCTTCGTCGCCCGCGCATTCGCCCACCCTCCCCTCGCGAACGGCTCCTTAGTATTATGGTGTTAATGAGTTATGAATTATATTATGACGTCATCGATGCGTATGAAATCACCGAAATTCTAACAGTACGTTGGGAGTCAAATAAATAAACGTATAATATTTTTGGCCATTTCACTGAGACGATTCCTGCGGTAGTTGTGCGGTAGGGGAAAGGTGATAACATTACAAAATCATTAGGGCAGATTGAACTAGAGTGAGGGAATTCTCACTACTATGAGTGACGACAAATCAAAGAAAAATATGCGTTTATTAGGCTACCTAGCGTCAAATGTGGATAACATTTGACGCCTGCCAGTGACCTCGAACCTCGACCTGGACGTTTTGTTACAAGTTCCCTAATTGTCGTGAACTGTGGTTAAGGTGATATCAGACGGTCTATTCGTGTGAATGTTATTTGAGCGATTGTCTCATTTTGTTTGTTATTGCTTCCTTTTATTTGTCATTTTTGATTCATTTTGTGTTTAGACGTTTGATTATTAAAAATGAACCATCCGATATCACCATTAAGCCGCAGTCACCCCTAACGCACCACTAACTACCTCAGGAACTGTCTCAGGTAAACAATAGGCCTACAATTAATAACGTACTAGGTTAGTAGTTCGTTGACATTAATGATAAGTTAATGATAACCAACTGATATCATTAATGATAAGTTTCGGTGGCAAAGCTTCGGTTGGCATTACTATTTTACTAGCAGTACGAGATGATACACTTGTCATACTAACTCCTACACAGTAAATTAATTATTATTATTACACTGTTAGTTTAGTGATTTAAAAAGCGCATCAATGTTGCAAGTGCTAATAAATATTATAAGCACAGAATACAGAACAGATATAGAAGAGCTAAAGCGTGAGATTGTCGCCGCGTATAATATGTATCGCCCTTTTAATCATTTTAAGCACCTTAAAGAAGAACTAGAACAACGATCGGCTCCACGCATCAGATGCGTGGAGCCGATACCTTTTTGTGCAATAAGCTTCTCAAACACTTCTTCAGATTACGATGCCGGAATCAAAAACCACCTCCATCCACTGGGAAAAATGCTTTCTCAATGCAGTGGCAAATATAGATACATGATGTGAACTATGTTACTTAATTTTACCAATAACATTCACAAAATAAGTATAGTGTAAAGAGGAGCGGGGAGAGTGAGTGAGTGAGCAATGGGGAGGCAAGAGGAGAGCAGGGGAGAGGAGAGGACAGGAGAGGGGAGAAGAGGAGAGGAGAGGATGATGGAGGAATGATGGCTACGCAAATAAGCGGCTGTCGGGCCGCGTGCGCACTTTGTTACATTTTGCAAGAAATTTATTAAAAGTAAGTACTTGTAAATTTCATCAAACGTTACAAGTCAACAAGCTCACAAGTTACACTACTTAGTCTATATTTGATCAACCCCAATATGTATGTTTCAGTACCCTTATTATAAATGCGAAAGTGTGTTCGTTTGTTTGTTCTTCAATCACGTCGCAACGTTGCAACGGATTGACGTGATTTATGCATGGCTATAGATAAAGACCTGGAGAGTGACATAGGCTACTTTTTATCCCGGAAAATCAAAGTTCCCACGGGATTTTTAAAAACCTAATTCCACGCGGACGAAGTCGCGGGCATAAGCTAGTGTACAATAAACGGTGAAAGCATAGTGGTTAAGACTTCGGCTATTCGGGAAGAGATACGTGCTCCGTAACAGGGCCGGGCGGCCGCAGGGTTCGGATGATGATGAATGCTGTAAGTATCGCATTTTTAATTTTTTTATCATGACAGTAAAATTAGGGAGTATTTAGAGATTTTAACCTATTTATAATGGTCTAAATATAGCAACCCATTTTACAAGTACCTGGACGTCTCAGCGGGGTCAAAGTCGCGTGGGACAGCGACGGTTGAGAGTTCGCCGACGGCGGCGTGTAGCACGCAGGCGGCGGGGGCACGGGCGGAGCCTCTTGCAATGCCCCCGTAGACTTGCGCGACTCGTTCTATAAACAAATTCGTTTAAGGCATTCTAGTACAATGGCGGCGTAATGGTGATTCCTTATGGCGAAATTGATGTTAAACCGGTCAAGAGTGTGTCAGGCCACGCGCAGTGTAGGGTTCCGTAATTGCCCGTTACAATATACTAGCTATTTTACACAACTAACAACTTCGTCGAAGTAATTTATAATGAAAATGTACATTTCACAAGGTCCACTATTACTCGTTTTCTTACAAAGAAAAATTAGCACTTTAAAGCTTAATATTTCGCAAACAGATCCCTGAATCGGAAAATGGTTTGGAGACACCCGCAATACTTTTGGAAAAGCCATCCCACAACACTGCATAGCATGAGATAGACAAGAAAAAAACTGCTAAAACCCGGTACCTTTGGGTACGCAGACGACAGCACCGTTACATAGAGATACATGTCGGGCCCCCGTACTAGTGAAGCTGTAAACCTTGAGCTCAGAGGCCTTGGTAGAGGGGGGGTGGCGGCGAGCGCGAAGCTCCGCCTGGGGGTGAGTCCTAGGACTCGAAGAAATAATTCGAGAGGTCGGGGGGCAACGTCCTCCTAAGGGCGCCTCCTGTAAGGCGTTGGAATGGGTAGAGTTGTTGGACTACTGGTTAGTCCGCACGCCCCCCAAACCATGGCGTGAGTCCACGTCCGGGTGACGTTAGAAATCGGGGATTGGTTGACTTGTGTAGCCCTACGAGATAGGGAGCATTGTCGGTCATGATTTGGTCTTCAGGATTGTTAAGGACGTGCTTAGGGCGCCTTTTATCGGGCGGGGGGGGTCGGTGGAGGTCCACGTTGCGCACGTACCACGGGGAGCCAGTGGCCATACGCATAAACTTATTCTGTAGAACTTGGAGATGTTCGAGAGATGAAGGTGGCAGATGTCCCGCTCACTCCAACTTTCCGAAATATATCCGTTCCGATAGCCGATATGTCTTCTAGGAATCAACCAATCGTCCGATCTCAACTTTGGACAGTGCATCTCAACAAAGTCAAACGGTACTTCACGCCAGAACAGCTTCTTACCCTATACCAAGCACAAGTTCGATCGTGCATGGAGTACTCCAGTCATTTATGGGATGGCTTTGTATAGTATCAGCTTGATGCATTGGATTCGGTGGACCGTCGCGCTAGAAGAGACTCATTGAGGACGAAGCGCTGGTCAATTCTAAACTTCAAAGTTTGGAACATCGGCGCAAAGTTGTCTGTCTGTCGGTATTTTACAAGATATATTTCGGAGAGTGTACCGAAAAACTTTTCGACCTGGTTACTCCTTCACCTTTCTACTATCGTACAGAAAGGCATCGCCAATGTTTGCACCCTTACTTAGTCGAAATCCCACAGATACGTACGAAGCGATTTGTCGCCTCATTTTTTATTCGAACCGCTAAGATTTGGACCACCCTTTCAGCATCAGTCAAGAGTGAATAGGCATCTTCTAGGCAAGCGCACTCCATCTAAGGCTGTATCATCACTTACCACCAGGTCTGAATGCAGCCAAGCGCTAGTCTATAAATGAAAAAAAATATTATTGTTAAACAATATTAGGTATACGCTTATACCAAGTCCCATTTGTCTTTATTACAGTGTCAATTTGAAAATAAGATTTCATTATACATATTTGAAACTAGCGGACGAAGTCGAAAGTATGAACTTTCGACTTCGTCCGCGAGAGTATGAGTTTTATTTATAATTCGGTATTTTTCATTAAAACTCAAATCAGTTGAGTAGTTGTGGCGTAAAGAAGATAAAGAAACAAACACACTCACATCTTCTCTATATTTAAAAATGAATCGCTGAATGTGTTGCTGATCGCAAATCTCGAGAACAGCTGAACCGATTTCGCTAATTCTTTTTTTATAATATTCCTTGAAGTACGAGGATGGTTCTTACGGAGAGAAAAATTTAAAAATTTCTTGTAAAAGAATCAACTGTTAGGCGGTACAAAGTTGGCCGGGGCAGCTAGTTTATATTAAAAATGTAGATAAAATACATTAAAAGATTAAGTGAATCACATTAATAATTTTATACACATTTTGCTGTGATTTGTGAATACTTGTTACCAATTTTTTATCCCTGAAATTAACTATTAATAGAAGTTTATAGTGCGTTAAATATATAAAAAAAATCAGAACGGAATATTGTAAGAAAACAAGCAATACAGTAGTTTTAAAATTTGTACAAAATAAAGCCATACACGCATGCATCGCATATTTCACAACCATATGTATTGGCAACTATGGCAACTAATACGATGACAGATAATCATAATTAACGAGTACGCGAAACACACTACTAGAGAGCCGAGAAGCGGCGTCTTTCTCGATCACAAATCAAAGTATAGTCCATACAAATCTATAGTACAAATTGACTCACGCGCCATTTTAACTCTATGGGTCAACAATCTTGTCAAAAGTTGGGTTCACCTAATTTTGGCATTCCGAACCAGTGGTAGATGCATCCAACGATTCGAAAGTAGGTACTTGTGAAAGTTTACTTGAATAAAAAATATGTATTATTATTATTATTATTTGACATAAAAAGTTAAAATTGCGCGTGAGGAGTTAAATTTTACGCATTATAAGCTTTAATTTACTTTGGCACAGTCAATGCTCGCCAAGCCCAGGCACGCCTAAACGTAGTGTGTGTATTTCGTTTTCAGTATATCAATTTCAAAGGTATGTGAAAGTACATATAGCTGAGTTTAAATTGTTGTCAAAAAAGGTTCACCTCTACTCCACTTTTTTGCGCTGACTCAGATCAAAACAGCCTTTTAACGATAGAAAGCAAAGGTAACAAAACAAAAACCAATACATTACATTGGATCAAGAAGAAGGTTTTTGATGACGTGTTACTAATTAAAGTGCACATAGATACAGGTCAGTTAACAAGAGCTGGCACGTTCACAGTAGTTACACAGACGCTATTTTATTGTTAAATATGTTTAACAAAAGTCGATTTGTACTATTTTAACGACTTTGCGGCCAACCCTAAACTGTTTTCGGCACGCAGCGTGCCGTGATTTTGAAAAAAAAAATCAAAATACGTAATAAATTACACTTTTTGATTGTCAGATATGTATATTTCTACCCTATAAATAATACTGTTCCTATTTTAATCTAAATATATAAAAGGAAAAGGGGCCTGACTGACTGATCTATCAACGCACAACTCAAACTACTGGACGGATCGGGCTGAAATTTAGCATGCAGATAGCTATTATCCTTTTGCTTGTTCTCAGGTGGAAGAAGCGCCGGAACTAGCTCTTAGTTTTAAGATGTGATGTGTAGCACAGTTATGTAAATAAACGTCTTTTCTTTTCTTTCTTTCTTTCTTTCTATTGTCGTAGGCATCCGCTAAGAAAGGACTTTTGAAAATTCAACCCCTAAGGGGGTGAAATAGGGCTTTGAAATTTGTGTACTCCATGCGGACGAAGTTGCGAGCATAAGTTAGCCCTTTATAAAATAGTAGATTGTAAAACAAGGGCATTGACAAGCTTGGCCACGTGCGAGAGAGACAGACTTTTCATGACACTTGCACTTATTCATAGACAATGTGTGACATGACTTAATAGCGCAATGTGTGAATGTGTTATACGTGCTAGCTCTTGCTATACGATCGCACGAGGGAAATAATTCAAAAGTACTACTAAAACGTTCAAATTGTATACAGTAGCTTAATATTATTATGCAAACTAGCTACGAAAAAAACGTGTTAGATTTTACTAGCTCTAACGTCTATTATTGTAGAGTCGACATTATAAAGCTTCACGGTGTGCTTTAAACTGTTACTGAAGTACTACTCCTGTTGAAATTTTGTTTTCCTCATCAGTTATGTTAGCTCTCGAAAAACTTTTTTAAAAATTCATATTGATGATGACCCCATTGTAATATTCACAATGCAATAGTAAGAGTAGACTAAAAAGAAAATTAAAATGTTGTGACTAAGATATACAGGCTTACTTTTTGTCCACCTGCAATAATCTGTGGGGGTTGGTTCAGAATTGATCCAATATGTAAATTAAAAAACATTTGATTTTCATGTAATTTTGCCACTAAAAATATAAATCAAAATGAGTGGACATCCCGTATTTACTATAAAATATATTTTAATTTCAAATTATTGCAGGTGGTCGAAATTAGCCCTGTATAGAATAAGATATAGTAAATGCTCAGAATTTGTTCCAGATATTATAATTTAGAAAACTATTTAAATAACAAAACAATTTACATACAAGCACTGACAGATTGACGTAACTGCTATTTTTGCTGGTCTGCATGCCCATTTCTATTTTTTTTTAATAGCTAGTCTATGATCCAATGTCGAAGAGAAATCGATAAGATAACACAAGCAACACGTAACAGTGTGACTGAGCGAGACAAGACAACGTACAGTTAGCGGATGATGGGTGCGAGAGAGATGGACACAGCATGCGACTCACGAGTTCACGATACTGTATTTGATATGCTTTGCTTACGTGCGTCGTCAGGTCCGGCTCCGAGACACACTGAAAATTTAACTAGTGTTAGTCTACTATAGGTGTCCTTTACTGACTTTTTGTTTTAGATATCGTATCAAAAAACTTCTGTGCCGTTAATTTTGTTTAGCCAAAACATGGACACCTGCCCAACTAGACTATACAGCTACTTCTATGTACAGTATTCACATTTCATGTTCGTGCCAATATGATCGTAAAGAATCGATGACTTTATTAGCATTACAAACATTGATTTGTGTAGATGCAATGCGTGCCAAAATGAATGACGGATATTAATAATTGTGCACGACGTTTTGAATTTGGACAAAGAGAGAAAGTATTCCATATTTGTCCAATTCGACCGAGTACAAAATAATAATTACCTTTTGGCGAGGTCCGAGCCGCTTGTTAAAGTAATTGGAAATGCTCCTCATAATACCTTTCCGCCTCGTCTCTTGCGTGAGGTCGGAGTCGGAAAGCGAGGGCGAGACGGGCAGCGGCGCGAGCGGCGGTGCAAGCGGCAGCGCGGGGCGCGGCGGCGGCGGCGGCTCGGGTGCAGGCGGCGGCGGCACCGGCGGCGGTGCGCTGCCTGGCGCCGCGCGGTGCCGCCGCGCCGACTTCCTACTTGCCCGCTGGCCGTTCCCCAGCCTCTCCAGCACAAGTCTCCTCACCACTTCGGTTTGTTCCTCTCTCTCTTTCTTTAGCTCCTGCACTTTTTCTATTGTCTCACGCTCGGGCGTTGGACTCGTTGTGATCGTCGAAACCGAATGATAGGATGGACTCAAACTGATGTTCAGGTTTGGAGGGTTCACAATTCGGATGTTTATATTAAAGGTTTCACTAGCAGATCTACAAATTGCCGGTGCATACATTCTAATACTGCATGGATTCGCAAAAGGCTTGCTAATGTTATGCGTAATACTGCTTTGTGACTTTGATTTTTCGGATGCTAGAGGCGGTGATATCTCATCTAGGGAAACTTCACTTTTAGATTCAATGCTTTTTGATTCCCTCTTTCTATTTTCACTACCACTGTTTTTTATAGACTGTGATTTGTCAGACACGTCAGTAGATTCTGATTTATATTCAAAATTATTTAAGTTGTCATTATTAATTAGACTACTTTGTTTGGGAATTTCAATATCTGAAGAGTCATTATTTTCACTAGGTGCAACAACAATTTCCGAAGCTTCACTGATTACAGTTTGGGTCAGCGAAGACTTTAAACTTTCAACTTTCGATGAACTTTCAGTTTTGGAATCTTGATCGTCTATATACTTTATTTCCTCAGACAAATCATGCCCTACATTTTCTGTTTCGTAAGGCTTTACTGAAGTCTCCGAAAAACTTCTTTCTATAAAATTCATTGATCTATCTTTATTAGGAGAATAGTGACCATACTCATCATCCACAAATTCCATGTAACCCTCATTGCGAGGTGCAACGGCAGTTTCGATGGAAGGATCTTGGTCTCCTTCGTCAGCGAATTCGAAATGATCGAGTGCGTTCGAAAACACAATTGGCTCTGCTGGGCTTGTTTTTCCGCAGACGTGTGATGCAATTGCTGATATATTTTTTGTTTCGTGTACTAACTTCGGGCCACCGAGACTTCTCGGATGTTTACTTCTCTTTCTTTCCTCTTTGTCATCAATGGAGCAATCGTCTAAAACGACACTCTCGGCTGCCCAATCAGATAATTCTGTTTCGGTTAGAGCTAATGTAGTCGCATCTCTACAAGAATCCGAGGATTCTGATTCAGCAGCTAGTACCATAGGACCAGTCGCAGTGGCCGTCCCTGATCCTCTCTCATTGTCTTCGGCATTACTGCTAATGATCATTAAGCTGTCTAACTGTATAAGCTCCCCGCCTTCGTCGTGGACTTCGACTCGGGGTACAGACTGGTTCGGCAATGTTTGCGTATGTGACGAATCCTCATCAGAGAGGGAATCTGATTCTATGTCTAGCTCTCTATTTTCTTCTTTTGCAGGTTCTCTCCAGGCAGTACTACAAAGCACCGAATCTCCTTTGGTGAGTAGATCTACGGGAGCGTCGCTGCATAAGTTCTGTATGATATCGGGCATTGGCTTTTTCTCCACCGTTGTTAACTGAAAAGTCACGACAGGCTTTTGGGTCTGTGGAGGTGCGGGAAGTAATAGCTTCTGGATCTCTGTTATATTAGAACGGAAAGCTTCTAGCTTGGTATCGAGCTGCGAAGTCGAGTCGGACTTCCTCACGACCGGCGGGGATGGCTCTCCCAGCAGATATCTTCTCTTCAACTCCAAAGCTCGTTTAGTGGCTAGGCCGCCGGCTGAACGCGTCCTGATCAGAGGGTAGTCGTGATGGGGCGGGGGCGCGGGGGGTGGAGCTTCCGTCACGAGGATGGCGGGCGGCGAGGGGGCCGGCGCGCACTCCTCGCGAGCAAACTCGCTGTCCGTTGACACTTCCGTAGCCGACGAAATTTCTTCTTCGCTGCTTTCACTTTCGTCTTCGGACTCCACCTGTTTCAATCATGCTAAGTAATAACAACATATCATTGCCAATATTAATCGTCATCTACTTACGAATTTCGAAAGCCATTTTCAACGTGCTGATCTGAGCTTCCGTATCATCATAAAATATTTTGTAATTTTTGAAATATTGTCAACATAAGTATTTCAAAATAGGTAGCTATGTTAAAAAATTAAATATCGATCTACTATTATTACAGTAATAATTTGTCGATGTATTATTATTATAAGGTGGACACTAACCTTTAAGAAGCCACTTTTGACATTATACAGCCGCACTCAGAGTCACTAATCGTTACTTAAGATTGAGTTAAAACGAGACAGATTTATGTGAGAGATATAGCTCTGTCTCGTTTTACCTAAACTTAAGTAACGATTAAGCGACTGAGTACGGCAGTTAGTCCTGACTTTGTACTGATTGACATCCACATAGCTTAGTCCATCCTCTTCGATCCCATAAGAGAGAGAAATACATATAAGAAATAAGAGTTTATGCATAAAAAGAGAAGCGTTTCTTAAACTTGAGATCACAGTGCTATACTAGATGAATTGCACTTTATTGGGTCGTAACAAGAGTCGCTATTCATTTAAATGTCTTTCTGAAGTGAGCCTATATGACCTGTAATTTGACCTGTTTGACCTGTTTGTAAGACACTTGTGTTAAAGTATTCCCTGTTTTTGCTAAATTTTGTTGGACTGTTATAACAGTCCAACAAAAACAAAAACAACTTTTTCGGAGATAACTTATAAGTTATCTCCGAAAAAGTTGGTATCAGTTTGATAACGATCAAAAGTGGCTTTTTAAAAAGGTTTTACGATAGGTATTGAAATAAATGAATAGTTGGTGCGCAAACCATCTAAGGCCCAACTGATACAGATGCCATTCAGAAATTTTCCACACTAACTTCCTGTGCTTTTATGAGCTAAAAATTATATTGCCTACTTTAAAAGTTTTATACATACGATATTATATTATTTTGTATTTTAGTATGAATATATTATAGCACTAAGTATATAATAATATATATAGTAGTTAGTACACACACAACAATACAGTTTTAGAAAAAATACAAACAAATAATATCAAAAAGCAAAAGTTACAGATGACTAATTACCAAAATTGTTAAATTTAAGATGAATATTCATTTGTTATTTTTATTATACTTGACATGAATGTTTATTTCTTGCTTGTGTGTTGGCTGGGATACCATTCAGCACTGAATTTTAATTATTTTTTGAAGTATTCTGCACATTCCGGTTTCCTTTCTATCTAATAAATGATTTTTATTCATAAAAAGTAATCAATTTCTGTAATATCATTTCGTATATTTCAGGCAACATTTTAGTTATTTTTATGTGTACATTTGTATATTTTTCACAACCGGTTAGGACTTCTTACTGTTGGTAATATATATTACCAACATTCAACACACAAACAATTAATATATATGTATTTAAATTGTTTGTCATAAAAGCAAAATCAACATTGAAGCGCATTGAACAACTACATATTACGTCATACTATCTTTTTTTATTTTAATCAAAAGATTACACAAATCATTAATTGATCATTTTAGAAAGAAAAGATAATAATATATAGAGAACATATTGTATGACGTAATGCACAGACAGTCCCTTTGACGGAAGTTAGTGTGGGCAACTACACTCTTACCTTTCGCTGCCGCGCCGCCTTTTAAAAGTTATTGTGTTCAAGCTTACGCATGCGTCGAATGATCGCTGTTTGATGTATGAAGCCAATAATAATAATCCAAAAATAACTTCTATAAATCTTATATCATTCTTCTATAAAATAAATAAATATTTGAGAGGCCAAAGTGACGGAAATCCTCAGCCCAGTAAAATTGATTAATCTTCTTATTTGAATTCGTTACCAACCAACCAATGTGTAAAATTACTATTTTATTACTGAGGTTAAACTGTACCTGATTTGGTTGTATGTTGGTTATTCGTTTATGTTCATATAAAATACTTTTCATAAGGTTAACAAATGGGTAAAGGTCGGTGCGTTGAGGGATCTTAGATCATAATATGAAAAATTCCATTAAGATTTACTAGAAAACATTTCAAAATTAGAGCGAGTAATAGAAAAGCAAAGAAGTACAAGCAGTGGCGTGCACAGTGTTTGAAGCCTGGGTAGGCATTAGTTAGGTAGAAACCTGTTTACTGGCAGGTCATAATGAAAAATATGCATTGAGCTATTACAACTGGGGTAAGCATTGCATTTATGCCTCTATGACCTGCACGCCACTGAGTACAAGTAGAGTAAGCAGCCAAGCAAGTAGTTCGAGACGCTATATTTACAAAAAACGGTACATTTTAAATCGGAGCAGTTTGTTCGTTATTAGCGTTCATCAGGTTAAAGCCTATGAACCAAAGTACTAACACTGTGCCAAACTTTTTGCGCGGGTCATACAGTATTTATTGTAAAGTTCAAAACTAAAACACTTAATAAAACTAAAATAATATAATAAAGTTGATTTTTTTTCGCTTAATATCGATTATATTTATATTGGAACTCAGTACTTTCATTGGCATCCCATTCGATACCATAGCAAAAATAATCAGAGATACCCCCGGATCATAATACCGAATCGATAAATTTGCATTTTGTATTAGTAAACGCAGAGAAGGCACTGAAATGGACATATACAAGTAGGCTGGAAAAGTTGTGCTATACAAATGACAGTGCTGATGATGGACTGGATGAGACCTGATTCGAAGCGCCCCCACACAGAGAGAAATTTCTCGGAAAGAAATAGGAAAATGGTCATGAGTTGAGACTATGTTGACTTATCGGTTTAGTTCCGAGTATGTTCACATGACACTCACCGTTGCTATTAGCGGCAAAATGGTGAAAATCATGTTAGTCGGTAACCGCAAGTCCAGCGTACTCGTATTTGTAAAGCTCATTGAAAGAAGGGAAAATAGCTAGTATTTAGTAACACCAGTAAATTTTACTCACGTAAGTAGCTTACGTAATTAATTGACAGCAAATTTACTAAGGTAAATGTACTTATAATAAAGAATGTTTACATTAGTAAATTTGTCGTAAGTTAATCAAGCAATTAATATCACTCTTTTTAACGGTAAAGGAAAACATCATGAGGAAAACCCGCACACATGAGAGTTCTCTACAATGTTTTTAGAGGTGTGCGAAGTCTCCCAATCCACACTTGGCCAGCGTGGTAGACTATAGCCACACCCCTTTTCATTCTGAGAGGAAACCTGTGCTCTGTCGTGAGCCGGTAAGCTACTTCCGTGAGTGAAACTTACAAGCGTAAGTTTGTGGTGCGTAGGCGAGCTAATATGATAGCGTTTGTTTAGAATGGTAAGGCATGAGTTGCAGAGTGCAGGCGGCGTGGTGCGATAGGTATTCTGGCGCACCTCGCCGCGCGCCCGGCGGCGGCGCGCGGTCGCGCTCGCGGCGGCTAGGCGATGACGCAGCGGGGTACCTCGCTGCTGTCGGTGGGCGGGCGCGCCTCCGCCGGCACCTCGCGCCGCCGCGCCTCCCTGGCGGCGCGCATCCGCGAGCACGACTCGTTTCCCGACGACTCCGCGCCTGCAACCCACATCGAATAGGGAAGCGGTCAGATCTTGCATCCCGCAAACGTTTAGGTCCATAACAACAGATGCGTTCACAGTACAGCGGAGGGCGCTAGCACACCCGCACAGTCCCCGCGCTAACCCGGTTCGGGTGAGCGCGGATGACGTGCTGGTGTGCAGGACGTAACCCCGCCTCATACCCCGATTGCTATCTCAGCCTGTCGCGTAAACTATATACTCACCGTCATCCGAATAGTCGTCGTATCCGAAGGAATCGTCCGAAAAGTAAAGGTGGTGCGCACGCGGGGAGTGCGAGCCGGCCGCGGCGGGCTCGGGGGAGCGCTGCGGGCCCGTGTCACTCTCGGCCGCGTCCGTGTACTCGTCCGAACTCGATTCATCGTCGTCACTGTTTCAAAAACGTATAAGTTGTAGCTTTCAATTCCTTAACGCAAACAGTTAAGGTAAAAATTTTAATGGAAATGTCTAGTATGCTAACGGTCGTTTTATGAAAGTTCTTAGCTTTTCAATATATTTTTTAAATATTTATACCAGAAGAATCAATTGGTCGTCCCTTCATGCAGCTTCACCTACTCGACCTTCGCTTCGTAACGGATGTCGGCGGCTCGGTGACCTCCAAGACAAAATTCTATTACAAATGCGAAAGTAACTCTATCAACCTATCCGTTCCATTTTTACGCCTCAATTACTGAATCAATTTTGACGAAATTTGGCACAGAGATCGCCACGCTTAAGCTGCGCCGGTATGCGTTGCACCTTAGTTTATGGTAATCCCGATGCGTTCTTACTAGGCCAGGAATAAAAATTCTATGAAATTTGTTTTCATATAGCATGACTTAAATGAATTTCGTTGCGTATTACACTCGTGTACACATACACCCGCAAGGACTTTTAGTTCAAGTTTTATTTAATTATCCTTCCAATATTACTCGGCCGTAAATTGCTTTATTTCCAGCCTGAACAGTAATGTACTGATAACTTGCATGTCTCTTTTACAACTAACAGCCAATACCTTGTAAAACAAACAAGAAAATTAGTAGTATATTACTATTAACTTAGTTGTTTTTACTTTTACGATAAATAGCCAATACCTGAGTCCGCCCGCGCCGGACGTCTCCGAAGCGAGGAAGTTCCGGTCGGTCCACTCGTCCTCGTCGATCTCGCGCGCCCCACCGTCCGATAGCTCGAGGCTGATCCGCTCCGGCATGACAGGACGCGGCGCCGCACTCGGGCCCGCACGCGGCGAGGCGTCCGTTGCTGTCACGCCGGCGTGACGCAGGCAAATCAATCTTGTGCCGAAAAGTTCCGTCGTGTAGCTCCTGGATGCCAATTTTGTTCATCATCATCATCAAACCATCGCTGGTTCACTACTGATCACCAAATAAACAAGAATCTGTGCGATGTGTACTTTTAAGTCGAACACAGTGAATGTTCGAGACGCGTAATCCAGTACGTAACATTATAATAATATATCTTATGTTCACCTAGTGATATATTATATAACATAATATAATAAGAAACGCAGTATGACTATTATCTTTTAAATGTATTAAAAAAAATTGTGTAGTCCACGCGGACGAAGACGCGAGCATAAGCTAGTAAGCATATAATTATATTTCGTTGTGTCGTGTTGTGTTGTTTGAAGTAAACATGCAACTGAGTCGAAATATCGGCAGTTAAAAATCGCCTAATTAATCGTGGTATTTACCCGTTTTATACAAATACAATATGTAGTAAACACCAACCCGGGTCTAAGTATGGTATCGCAGACGGCACACTTGAAGCACGCACGATGCAGATGCAGGCCGTCAGCCACGACCCTCTCCGCGGCGAACACGGTCGAGCCGCACGCCACGCATGACGTCCCGCCCGCGCCGGCCGCAGCATTGCACCATGGCTTCTTCGACTGCACTCAAAGCAAATACTTGGTTGCAGGCTTACAATATATTTCTCCCACTTACTCACAAATTGCTTCATTATTTAAATAAAACAAAACGTTATTATACTCCATATAAAATGACTTTTCACGCACCATTTTAACTTTATGGGTCAACTGCCAAGTCACGGTCAAAAGTACTGTTCACCTTTAAAATAAGGACTAAAATCGTACATTTGAGATTAAATTTGACACATAAAGTTAAAATGGCGCATGCGAAGTTAGTTTAACGCATTAAATTTTCATTTTTGGTAAACTAAATAGGTACATACCTACTAATTTTTATTAAATAACTTAAAAATTGTTGTATTATACTTAAAACGTCCATTATTAATCTTGTTTCACGCGATCTTGTTTGTTTTAGAACTTTTGAAAAGAGGTTACATATCGCATTCAAAATTTTAAATAATAATAAAGGTTTTTTAGATTTTAATTTTTTTACACATCTTAAAAACTTAAGAGGACCTCAATGTTTAAGAGATCCTAACTTGAGAAGTTTTAATATTTAAGAACACCTAGCTTAAACTACGAAATTTTGGATTTGGTATATCTTTAATGTTGGCATTTTGCGTTTTTGGCGTTATAGGTCATCATGAACACACCTAGAGACTTCGCCACACTACGGTGCCAACGACATATAGTGAACCGTTACCGTTACCCTTTGACGCCCTCAACTTGATTTTTCTCTTTACATATTAACCTTAACCTAATCTAGCTAGTACTAGTCTTACCTCTTCTTTCTTTTGATCCTTCTTGTCCGAATCTGGTTCATTGTTTTTGATAAACCTCGTAGCAAGTTTTGCAACCTGTAATGTGCAGTAAAATTATTACTTAATTATTACGTGAAATTACTAATTTAAAATTATGTTTGTAGCACTAAACTATATACATTTAAACTAATTATTTGTAATTTTCCCGGGATAAAGGGATTTTTCTCATTTTTTTTAGGAAGCGTACATGTATGTGGCACAATTTGAAACATCTCCTTTTCACAGAATATGTATTTGTGTTTCAGCTATAGCAACAAATAATAAAAAATCAAGATGGCGAACTTCAAAATGCGCGCCAAGCCAATTATAAATACTTCGTGTGCGAGTCCGACTCGCACTTGAACGGTTTTTTATTTAACACAGTTTATGTTTATAAAACACAGATAGGTAGGTATATATAAAATAAATTCCATGACTTTACCCTTTTAGTACCAAGCAGTGGTCGTCCGGAGTCGTTGAGTTGTTGATCTATTTTGTGTATCGTTTCGTCGATTTCCCCCCATTTCTCTTCGTTCGGGTCACCTTCCTTCAGCCGCCGCTGACGACGCAGAAACTGTTCATAGAATAGAATGATAAAGAAAAGCTAATGGTTCTGTATAAAACGATCGCAGTGGTGCAGTGAACTAGCTGTGCATCTACTTCAAGTGCGTTAACAAATCATGTAGTAATATCGCTCTTAATATTATATCCTATCAAACTAACTACAGTAGCCGGCAACAAATATTATGCATCGACCTTTAAAAAGAGAGCAAGCGGTTTCGTAGAGACTGTCTGTAACTTGTTACTGTAAAAGTAAAATTCCTCAATAAAGATAGCGGCTCCAAAACAGATGTTTCGTGTGGCGGTCATTTTATCACCGCACTGATGCGAATATGCAAATATATTCCCGAACGGCTTTGTAGGCTAATAATGATAGGGCATTTAAACCTTTTTTTTAATGTCTTAATTTGATCCTATTTGGTAGCTACCAAATAAGTTTCAATTTTTTTATTCGATCGATAAGCCCAATCAAAAATGAATTTAAGTTTTTATTTCAATTTTCCCCGTGAAAACACTAGCTGCCATTTTGTTTAGATTCATGAACTGTCAACTGTAAGCAACGGAATTTTCTTAGTGACATACATTACAACTTCAATCCATGTAACGTAGAATATTTTTAGAACGATCATTCATTAAAAAAGTAAAATCCTTAAAAAAAAATTATAAACTGAAATTAACATTTATCGAAGGATTATTATTGCTAATCTTGCATGTAAATTTTTAGATTTTGTCTCGCTTGGTGTAAAATACCACATTAAGCAGTAATATTTTTAGTGTCCAAGGGGATTTATTTGACCTTTAGGTCAAATAAAAATGTATTGCGCTTGACTGCAATCATACCAAATAGTAGGTTACCACCAATTCAGCCTCAGGTGGAGCACGCCTGCTTAGAAGGGGCCTATTTACTTTTCTTTTAAAGGTCCAGAAAGAAAGATACAGAAATTGAAAGGAAAACGGAAGCATGCCATATTTACACGAATTCCAGAAGTATAGAGATAGTCTCGAATAATAGACAGTTTCCGATAGGGAAGATGCAAACATGATATTTATGAACATTTCGTGCTTAAAATATTAAAAAAATATAAAAGAAAGGCCCTTGCAAAGTTTTTGTTTTAGTTAATATTGATTTTCAACAATAAATACGCATTAAAAGTAACTTGAAACGAAACGTATTTTAATCCACCAATCAGCGTCAAGTGACAGGAGTGACGCTCCTGTTAATGAGAACTTATACTTTGTCCATTTTAAGATCAGTCTCTTGACAGCTCGACGACTGCCAAGTTATAGTGACGTCCTAAAGGACGTAATAATCGATATCACTTGTTTTTTTTGAAAAATATATTATATTATATTTATTAGTATGAAAATAAATATTGTAAACGTAAAAACTTATATATACGTCAACTGGCAGCATCAACCGACCGTCCGTACGGCCGCCATTTTATCAGTCTGTCACTCGCAACAAACGCCACACACATTTACGTTCGCTGAGTGAACGTAAACTATTTTAATTGTTTGATTTGTATGCCTTATAATAAGAAGAAAGTAAAACTTTGTATAATGCTATGATTTTAATTTATTGGTTTCAACCTTAACATTTTGTGTTCTTCCTGATTAAATAACATATTACACTTTATTTACATACTAGCATTTATTTCTAGCGATTATTTGTAATCTGTGGCACTATCGAAGTAATCGTTATGTGAGGCACATCACTAAGGGGGCGGTAGCCGTCCATGAAGTACAATATTATTTGTATGAAATTTTAACTTAAACAATACGAAACTTCATGAGCGTGAGCTGTCAAAAAACCATTAATAAAATGGACACGAGTGACGTCATCAGAACTGTAGGTCCGTTTTGGCGCGCAAATTTAAACTGCTAGTTTTAAACCGTATTTTTATGCAATAAATGGCCGTGTTTTAATTTTTAAATATACTTGTGGTCTATTCTACATGGAATTCTTCAAAATGAAAACAAAATTAAAAATATGGCATGTTCCCTATTACACTTTACAGATTCTTTTCGCATTTATATCAATTTGACAGGACAGCAAAACTGATATATTTTAGAGGTTGGTACTTGTTTAACAAATAAGTAAATTAATAAATAAGACCAGCTACCTAGGTACTTATAATATGCCCGTTTGCATCTACGTACCTATATCTATATATATTTAACTTCCGGTAAACTATTTGACTAATTGCAAAGTAATTGAACCATTTATAAGACGTGAACTATTAACATTGCAATAGAACTAATAAATTAATTACGTAAATGATTCAAACTATTGTTTCAAGCTATTTCATACCAATACTTTCTGTGATGTCACAAACCATTAAAGTAACAATCAAATCAGCTGAATGACATGACACAAAATATGTTGATTCAAATAGTTAATACTTGAATATGTAAAAGGAAAAGGTGACTGACTGACTGATCTATCAACGCACAGGTCAAACTACTGGACTTATCGGGCTGTTTGGCATGCAGATAGCTATTATGACGTAGGCATCCGCTAAGAAAGAAATTTTGAAAATTCAGCCCTTAAGGGGGTAAAGTAGGGGTTCGAAATTTGTGTAGTCCACGCAGATGAAGTTGCGAGCATAAGATAGTCTATTATAAGTCAGGATGTTTCGCGATAATGGCAGCCATGGAGATGTGGTTGCTAACACACGATTGGGTGTAATTAGGAACCCTCCCCATGGTGTCTAGCAGTGCGCATTAGAAACGAGGAAGCGAATCACTTAGTAAGAGTCCGTGGAAGTTCGAAAGGGACTTTACAATGGGTGATCAAATTCCATTTTCTAGTTTTAATAGCGTTGAAGTAACAGCCACCTCACGAGCTGTATTAAAATCAAAATCAAATTTATTAAATCAGAAACCATAAGCACATACATTATAAACATTCACTATTGTTTGAGTGGCATATTGTTCGCTTTACTAGAAGTATAACTTGTGTTAGTAAAAGATATAATATTAATTTCATTAACTCACTTGTTCTCTATCCCATTTAGGCACTCTCTCTGCGGTTTTGCGCTCAGGCCGGCCGAGTCTATGCTCTGTAATCTTCTGTTCAATTTTTTTGACATTCCAGTCTTCTGGTTCAATTTTTCCCACGGAACGCATAAGATCCCGCGGCTTGGACGGAGGAGGCACCACGGCGGGCGCGGCCGGGTGGGCGAGCTCTGCCGCCAGGCGCGCCACGCGAGCGCCGCTCCCCGCCGCCCTGCTGCCACCGCCGACGGCACGCCCCTCTTCCTATCATACCATCCAATTACATTTATATCTTAAACCGACAATTTTATAGTTTGAGGGCGACTTGCACGGAATTATCAATTTTCAAATTTGTCACCCTGGCCGACCAGCGCGGAAATACAGCCAATATTCTTGGCATCATTCCATACGGGCATGATTTCAGTAATTAGATAAGGCTAGCTTTAAGATTTATTGTAACATTTCCAAGAAAAACTCCTTTAGATTAACTTCGGAATTAAATAAAATTACCACCAGTTGTTATGGCGGAGTTAATCATAGTTTGGATTACATTTATGTACATAGTAAATTCTCGATCGGGATTTGGTGCAAGTCACCCAATTTAATAAGCACACATTACTTTTCTTACGTAACAAATAGCCAACAACTATTTGTTACGTAAGAAAATTTCCTCAGCGTATTGTTAAGAAAATGTGGGTTAGTTTAAATTTCGTGGGCAAATCTAAAACTTTCTTATTCCATATTTGTAATAGTTATTTTCGCTAAAATGCGCAAATAACAAATCTACGATTAATTGGTACTTGGGAAAATCACCAAGCCGCAAAGCTCACGTCACCTAGAAAAGGTCACGTGCGGTCAAATGCTTACAAATAAAGAAACGGATATTCACACAGACACACAGTTCAGGGTGACAGTTACAGTCCAAGAGCCCGTGAACGCCAGATCTATAATACAACACAGTATAAAGGCTATAGATTTTCCTCCGCTTATGAAGAATCTTAAGCCACCCGGCTTTGACAGTTATCAGGTAATAAAGTTGTATGAAATTGCGGCACAAAAACAACATAGTATTAAAAGGCCAGCGATGGCTGAATTGCCCATACAAACGTAATACCAAAATAATTTGTAATTCGAGAATATCTCCACCGTATTATGTAGTTATTTGGATTCAAATTGTATGATTGAAAATATATAAAAAATTAGACTATACTTTGACGTAAGATTCTTAACACCTTTATGACCTATTAACTCCCAAAGCCAACATGATCCAAGCTTCATAGTCGCTGATCATTCCTCCATGTGTTGGGGACAATACGCAGATAAACTTTCAGATTTTATAAAATATAATGTGATTCAGGAAATGCGGATGATGCAATATTATTTTTGATGCCAAGCATATGTAGATTACACCATTGAATTTCGGATCCCAACTCAAGGTTCTGAACTCCTCTAAGCCGTGGGGATTCTGGAATTTCTGATGGTGAATTGATATTTAAGATATCAATTATTGATGATTACACTCCAAGTCCAAACTCCTCAAACCTGATGATGCATGGTACAGCACTCCTAAACTTTAGAGAATCAGGAACTGTTCTCGGTGTAATAATACTGTAAATGACGAGCATATACTTTATTGTTATTCAATTCCAAGTCCCAACTTTTCAATCCTGATGCTCCAAGGTACTGAACTCCTAAGCCTATGTGTGGATTTGGAAAGTTTTGGTTGTAAATTGATATTTTAGGTACCAAGCAGTGACTACTTACACTAAAAATCTTAAAATAAAAAAATATTAAAAAAAATCCACTTCCAAAACCACTACAAAGTAAAAAATAACTTTTGTTTCTAGACGTGTATGTATGTATGTATGTATGTATGAAGTCGGAAGAACATAAAAGCAACTAGAAATCAAAGCATTAAGCTCGCTCGACTTCAACATACATACACGTTTGGAAACAAAAGTTATTTTTTACTTTGTAGTGGTTTTGGAAGTGTATTATTTCAATGTTTGCTGTATTTTTATTTTTTATCCGGTAAGCAATAAAAATGTTTAAATAATGTGCAGTAGTAATGTTCATAGATGCATACAAAGTAGTGTAATTGCGGATTAATAAATTCAGCCTTTATATGCCGTAGATCTAGCGTTCACTAATTTTTACTCTATTATGTTATATCATGCATACACTCAGAGCTCAAATTGATATTTAATCAATTAGTTTTTATCCGCTACAATTTTTTTTAAACATAATATATTTCTAGATATCTATAAATAGAATATTATAGATATTTATAGATAGAATGTAATTTTATTATTTTAGACTTTTTAGTGTTGTACTGTAGCCCATTTCCGCACTACAGATCGCAAGTGTTACCATGCATCACAGTAGCACACAATCACACATAAATCTCACGTAATGCTGTAATTTTCTCTCCAACTTTTTAACTCTCTCGTCAAATTGCGGCGCACTGGCCCTGTACTGCTGCAAACCATAGTCATTCTCCAAATCCGCAGACGGAGCAAAGTCGGGGCGAGGTTCCGATGCCAACATTTGTAGACTCTTTTCGAAACGTCGCTTCATAATCTCGCGCGCCGCTTTTCTCTTTCCACAACTCTTAGGCTTTTTTTCCTCGGCATTATTTCTATTCATCATATCCGATACTCTTTGCATTCTAAAAGCCATTTCACCAGAGTTTCTCCTCTGATTGACGTATTCGGGACTCTGGCGACTGGTATTAATGCCTTGGATCAAATCCGATACGCGTTGCCTGCGTAGTGCCAATTCAGGGTTACCGATCGAGTTGGATCGTTTCGACCTCTCCGGGCTGGGCGTGTCGCGCCGCTTTCCCTCCATTATATCAGCCATTCTTTGCCATCGCAAAGCCATTTCAGGATTATCCGTTATTCGTGAACGAACTGAATTTGCTTCAGGACTCGTTGTGTGTCGTTTATTTCCTTCAAATAGTTGTGCCATACGCTTTGTATTAACCGCCATTTCTGGGGAACCGATTGAATTGGATCGACCGTGAGGCAAAGCAGTTTCTGGACTTTGCGAAAAGCGTTTCATTTCCGTGTCTACTACCTCTGACAATTTTCGTGGAGGAGAAAGTGGAGTTTCGGGAGAAGCAGAACGGACGAAGTCTTTATGCTTCACTCTGTTAGGAGGCAAACACGAATTCAGTTTATTCTTTGAGTAATTTGTCGCTACGAGCGTGGCATCGGTGTCTTCTGAATAATCTAAATCCGGAACTTTTATTGTGTCTGGATCTAAGCCTTTCAATTTACGAGGAGGTCTCTGAGGCGCTTTTTCATTTACTTTATTTTGGAAAAAGTATGGCAATTTTTTCGCTAATTTTGATTTCACTTTCGACCTGGCACCACCTTGCAATAGCTGCGTCAAGGAATCTCGTAACATTTTTGGGTCTGGAGAATCCTCCGGATCTAACAAATTTATGATTTGTTCTTGAAGCTCCCTCTGCTTGTCAATATTTTGTTCATCGTTCGTTATGGCGTCGTGTCCCTCGATAAATCGTGCTAGCTGTGTAATGTCATTAAGATCTAATTTTCCAATCCTTTTCCTTATATATTCAGTAGGATCGTTACTTACTTGTTGAGGCCGAACGGAGCGGCGCCTTTTCTTGTAACTCGAATGAGATTCGGTATCACCGGCGTCTAGAAATCAAAATTAAGGTTATCTTCTTTGAGTGAAATAGGCACGTAACTAGGTTTATCAAAATAATATAATGTAACAAACACTAATTCTAATATGGAACTTACTTGAGTAAACGTATGAACGATCCGTAACATTTCGATTACTCTTCTCCGATTGCTGACTCTTTTTAATCTGAAAACAACCAAAACCATTATTTATCTCGTAGGTAGTTAATTAGACTGGGCTGGAACAGACCGGATGGGACCAGATCGGGCTGATCCAGTCCAGTCCGGTCAAAATGAATTTCATTAGACTCTGGCTAACGAAAGAAGAGACGGGAAAAGCGCGGCAAATTTATAAAATATTGGAAAACAGTATAGCAGCCGCCAAATTAGTATGATAGACCTGGAATAACCAATTTGATACTTCAGAATTACCAATTTTTATTTCTGTTTTATCAAATTAGGTTATTCCATGTCTGTCATACTAATTTCAGAGCTGCCATACTGATATTTTTTAATTAGCTGCGCTTTTCCAGTCTGTTCTTTCGTTAGCCACACTCCTAAAAAATGCATATAAGACTGATAACTGACTGACTTTAATTGAGCCAAAATGGATAAAGAATGTTTACTAACTAAGCCAAAAAACGTTGCCTAGCAATCTATGGTATGGCTGGCATATCGATCCTTGCAGGATGAATTAATATAGCAAAAGCCATTCATTTTTCGACGGAATGGCTTTTGCTACAATTCACCCTGCAAGGGTCGATATGGCTGCCATAGGTTGTTAGACAACGCTCTTTCGCTTTGAAACATTTTCTGCCTAATTTGACTCAAGTTTTATTTTATTTATAACAGAAAAATGTATTGTCCAAACAAAGTGAATGTTTAGTTTAACCTCACAGCATCGATGACGTGTTGCGTACATATTACATGACATAAAAATAACGTTCTCTGATGAGTAAGACAGAAGATATAACGCAAGAGTGTACATCTCTTCTATTCTACTCATTAGACAGACTCTTCGTAGCTATCTAACTTGACTATGTCTAATGAAAGCTGCCAATGATTATTGTTATTTAAAGTTTAACTTGTACATCTGCGCTAATCGTCGTATATTATTAACCTCGCCTAGTTTTGATACTAGATTTATTTAACTTAATATTTTTACTCTATGAAATTCTATAGCATTTATATTTATTAGAACTGGTTTATCAAAATAACTGTTTTAAATGTGGAATCTAAAATTATACAGCGAATACAATCGCGTGGCATCATAAGACTGTTTATTTAAAAAAAAATGATTTAGCCCAGTTTCATAGAAAACATGGAATTAATCCATATAATTATGGTAAGCAATAGCCTACGCAATTACATTATATAAAATTTAGTCTCAGTCAATTCGAGGATATACGGTCTACTTTTTTCAATTGCCCCTATTTTTACTCAGTTTTAATGAAATAGATTATTTTCAAGTAACGTTCATAGATAATGTCGTTTTAGTAAATCTTCACTTTAGATGCTATACAACGTATTAACTAATTTTTACATGACTGCCCAAAAACAGAACTCATGTTGTACATAAATAAATAAATAAATAGTTATTTATTTGGGACCAGGGCGCAAACACAGTCCAAAATACAACAAAACATATGTGAGTTGTAATGTATGTACATTGTACATATGTGAGTTTCTTTATCCTACCATAACTTCTAAATAACTACTAAAGCCTCGTACCAGACCAGACAAGAGAAAATTTTGAAATTATAAAATCATTGCATAGCAGGAATACAAGATGCAACATGGCCGACATATGAAATAGATGACAACCTGATCGAACATATCCGTCTTGTGGTATACATGAGGCACTTCCCCCTTGAACGCTTGGTACACACGCAGCAGGTAGCAGCGCAGTGTCGCCTCGGGGACAGCCTCGTCGGATTCACTTGTAATGAACGGCGGTATTCCTGTTCCAATATCATAATATATTCATATGTAATTAAATATAGTCGCTATGGGTCTCATAAG
The DNA here is from genome assembly GCF_902806685.2 of Maniola hyperantus. Classification (NCBI taxonomy): domain Eukaryota; kingdom Metazoa; phylum Arthropoda; class Insecta; order Lepidoptera; family Nymphalidae; genus Maniola; species Maniola hyperantus. Next base: position 8,789,261 of record NC_048564.1, read on the forward strand.
AAAGCTCAGGGCGGCACAGTGGGCGACGGAGAAAGCTACGCTCGGAGTCTCCCTACGTGATCAAACCAAAAAAGAGGAGGACAAAGTTAAACTCAAGTGACACTTGGCCGATTTTCTTATTCTGATACAAGTTAGCCCTTTGCAGCGATCTCATCTGATGTTAAGTGATGATGCAGTCTAAGATGGAAGCGTGCTAACTTGGAAGGGGTAGGACAGTTTCATAGAACCCATACCCCTGATCAGGTACTACAAGACATTGTACTAGAACACTATATTGCTGGGCACTACGGCTTTGCCGGTAGGGTGACCGAAGCCTCTCACCAGACAGAACAGAGACAATTAAGAAAAATTGAATTCCCAAATTGCCCCTGCCGGGAATCGAACCGAGAAATGGCACTTATAAGACCACAGCGATGACCACTGCGCCAGGGAGGTCGTCATTAGCTAGGAATTCTTTAAAATGACTTATAACATAATATATTACTGATAACTCTTACAGATAAATAAAAAATAAACTTACCAAGTTGGTGTTGGAAGATGTCATAGACAGATCGCGGTGACGAGTCGGCCTGCAAGAGGTCCGGCCGGTAGCGCCGCATGAGGGCACAGAGCGCGGGGGCGCTGGTAGCCGCGCGCATGCCCGGCTCCGAGTACCCCACCCAAGCCACCAATGCTTCCTCGGATATTTCCGGTTCTACACATATTTTGGTACGATGATTTTAACTTATTTCGTGGTTTAACGACAGGCACCACAATACGTAGTTGTATAGTCCTTGGAATTTAGTCACGAGGAACAGTTATTATTGTATGAGGCAGATAACGCAATTAACACCATTGAGCAGTTCGTCGGAAGAAACACAGAGACTTTTCATGTCACTTGCGCTTATTCATAGACGCGTTACTACACAAGCACAATGTTTAAATGTGTTGCAAGTGCCAACTCTTGTTAAGACAGCTGTAAATTGCTCCTGTCAAATGTCATTGCAGTAAAAGAGAGATCTAATTAGCAAAAACAATATTGATGCTTACCTCGGCGTCTTCTCTTGGCCGGCGGAGCCGCGTCGAGCGGCAACGGTTCGTCGGAGTCATAAAAGGCTGTGACCCGATGCGGAGTTACCGCCGCTCTGTTCAGGTTAGGATATCGAGTGCACGGGTCGAGAGTGTATGCTCCGAAGTCACGGTGAAGATTTTCCGGAGTTGTTTGCGCTGGAACATTTGTAGTTTCCTTTTGAAGTGACACTTTTTACCTAACCGGATCATTTTGACAGCTATGACGTCAGAAATATCGCAGGCGCGGCTTCTCTTTTTTAAACTGTTTGCATTATATTATAGTTTAAGTAATAACACATATATATATAAACTGTATATATAATATTATCATACAAATTATATCGTTACATGCATTGAATACATAGATGTTTAAATAAATGAATCGATTCAGATTGTCGAATATCTCGGTACAGGCCCGTCCCTCAATATGATTGCTTTGACTGTGAAAGAATCATTGTGAAATCAGAAACGAGATGAGAGTACCGCGCACTTGTTGTCACTCTTAGAGCGGAAACTGAAAAGGTAGGAGTTCGAAAGATGTATTTCGCTCACCCAACAACCGATAGACGGATTCTCGCTCAGCTATGAGCTGCAGCGGATGCGGCGCCGGGCTCTGGCCCCAAGCGCGCACGGTCCAGGCGGCGTCCAGCGCGGACAGGAAGCCGCGCGCGCATCCCGAGCCCGTCGGCCAGAAAGGCTCCAGCAGGCTGTCTCCGACCAGTTGACAGAGCAGGCGTCGGCCGCGTCTCTCGTATACCTACAATATTAATATAATTTGCATCTACTCAGTGATATACGATGTACAGTACTACCAATTTTATAAGTTACGCAGATGTACCTTACGCTCTCTATTACGTTACACTTTTAGATTGACGTTTTTTGTCGTATTCTCAGCACAGCAACATTGTTGTATGAAAAATCATCATTAACCAATTCGTCATTTACCAACAATATATTTTTTTTTTATTTGTTGCCAACTTCTTGTAAAATAGGAACCAATAAATTGATACAACGTCTTTTTAACCAACAAAATGAAAATGCGATTATTATTATTATTCGCACGTCAGCCAGCTCACAAAAATTCCAATTTCGAGTAAAAAAAGTAGCATATGTCACTCTCTAGGTCTTTAACAATATTCTTTATAAAAAATCGCACATACCAATAAACCAACAAACAAACATATTTTCGCATTTATAATATGGGTAGTGATATGGATAATGATAGATCTGGTACAATGCCAAATAAACAGTTATTTCTTGCTTTCTAATAAATTATGTATACAGCATAAAAATTACCATGCAGGCATTTTCCGCAGCGTACATCGATGTGAAGTCAAAGAGGGCAACATCGGGTTCACCGCAGTGGTTGAGCGCAAATTCTAGCAACGGCAATCGGTTGTTGGTGGAGAAACGAGCCGCTTCTTGCGCGTATCGAATGAGCGCTGCACGGTCCATATTCTCCAAGCTTAGCAAGCGCGATATTTCAGCATGATCCTGCGCGTAAGAAATACACTTATGGCAGGTCATGGACATTCAGGAAATTATACCTTCAAAGGCGTAACGTTTTTATGCCCTTCCGAGATAATATTTCCCACCACACATAATAAAAGCATATTGAAAACGAATCATCGATTTACAATAGAAGATAGTATAGAACATAAAAAGATTAATTAATTATGCCTACTATTTTAAATTGAACATTTGAAAAGAGCAACCGCCGAGTATCTTGCTGGTTCTTCACGGTAGGAATCGGATTCCGAACCAGTGGAAGATTCTTTTCGTGATTCAAAAGCACTTGTAATAGTTTATTTGAATAAAAAGCTCTTACTATTTGTATTTCTACACACAATTAAACTAATATACAAAACAATTATAATCTGGATGTTTTCTTGCATATAAAGAGTTTATAAGTACAATTCAGTACCAGATTTATGACTAAAATGTTATGATTATACTATTCCTGTAAGCCATGGTTCATGCATAAATGCTACACTTTCACATAGTTTGCACATAGTTTCCGCATTTCAGCTGTAGGGTAAACCTATTGATTAGTTATGGTCACAGTAAAAAATATATTCATTAGGTCAACTGTCAGATGCTGAATTTAACTAATTTTAAAATAAAAAAGCGAATAATTTGATACTTACATTTAAAAGGACGCCTTTATCAATGAGACTTTGTTTCTTTGCAGTCATTACAAAGTAGTGTGTGTCATCTTTGTAATAAACGATGTTTTCCAGATCTATACCAGTCTCATGTTTTAAATCTTTGAAAAACTTCTGGTTAAATATATATGCCACTCCACTGATTTCGGGAACCTGAAAATGCGATGAATATATATTTTGAATGCGCGAAAGTCTTGTTCAATGTTTCTGTTCATGACTTATTAATAAAGGAACGAGTAAGAAAGACCACAGGCACAAGTTGCGACCGTCATATAGCAGCACGCCACGAGTGTTCTTTTAAAGATTAACCCAGTTCGTTCGGCAAGCGTTGGCCAATGTGTTGACGCTGTTTGCAAATGGTGGCAAGATCCTTTGATGTTTTTACGAAAACCTACAAAAACTTGTAAGCCAGCCAGTGCTGGCCACATTCGGCAAATGTACATCAAGAAGCTGAGTGGATTGCCAATTGTTCTTATTAAATACTGGCTACAGTCTTTCTAATGAAAGCCAAGAAAAAAATTGAAGCAAATCTACAAAAAACTAGATCGTATCCGTATCCATAGAATAAATAGGAGTAAACTTTTTTTGTATACTTTGGTTGTAATGCTGATTGCTTTACAACCAAACTCTAGATTGACTCTATACATGAATTCTAAACTAAGTGAATAATATATTTGTTTTTAATAAATCTATATTTACAGAATAATTTTTAATACGAGATGTCACGCAATTTCTATCCACTGCAAATAAACCTGCTTAATAAAATTCTAACACTAATAGGTACCTACTGTCGGACATCGCACAGCTCAGCCGATGTGTCAAGAAGCAGCAAATTTTGTATAGCGAAGTAAGTTTAGTACAATTTTTTTTTTAAATAAATTTTCCCCACATGCGGCTTAAATAAGGGATGAAACTTATATGTTGCGGAACCCTTCCACAGAATTACACACTTAAATTACATATATTATTCCTTGAGTTCTATAGGTCTCATTTAACTCCATTTGCGGGTAATCACAACGTGCATTGAAGACAATTTTTTTTTATGGAAGATCGTCAATTTAGATGTTAAAAAAATGGAAATAGGAATTTAGGCTTCTGCTTATAAATAAAAATCGAAAGACCAAAGCTAGAGCTGATAAGAATTTCCGGCGTCAGCTGAGTTGACATTCTGGTCATAATTGAATCCTGTTCGGGAGTACTTACTGCTGCCTCTTGTTCCGAGTGGCGATTAATGAAATTCGCAGTGATAGCCAAGGCCAGCTTGCCGCGGAACTCCTTCCGCTTGAAGCCCTGCAGCGTGTTGCGCTTGCCGTCAGCTCCGATCAGGACATCGAACTCGTACTGCGCCACGGGGTGTTCCGCCGGGCTCACGCGCGCACGCCATCCCAATGCTATTTGTTGGGGATTGGGGCTTCATTGTAGTAGTTTTCAATACATTTGCTCTTAAAGAGGTTCTTACTATAACGCAGTCAAACTGTAGACTTATGTACAGCACTTTTTACTTACTTTATACTTTACTCAGTACAGTATAAATAATGGATTTTAGACCGCATTTGGTCTAAGATCCGTTTTTCAACACCTTGGGGTATAATTTTGCAGCTGATGCTCGACTCTCATAAATCCATACTAATATTATAAATGCGAAAGTGTATCTATCTGTCTGCTAGCCTTTCACGGTCTATCCATTCAACCGATTTCGACGTAGCTTATGCATCCCGGGGAAGGACATAGGCTACTTTTCATCCCGAAAAATCCTGAATCCAGGCGGACGAAGTCGCGGGCATCATCTAGTAACTAATAAGGGAAATTGATCACGAAAAAAAATATATTTTTTAACATCATTGGCACGTGATTTAGCTAGGCAATCAATGTGCGATGTATCAATCTATACACATTATCATATATTTTCCATCACAATTAAATGACAGATGCGGGTAGATATTTCTAATACCGGATGCCTAAAGAGTAAAGTGATAAACATCATTTTATAAGACAGACTCATATATTAGATTGGAACATAAATCAAATTAAATACTTACTTTCAAAATTTTCCGTCAATTTAGGCTCAAACAGCTCTTCGAAGCTAACTCCTTCATGAACTTCTACACCTAGCAAGAGCGATACCTGTAGAACAGAACATTTATCATCATACTAGATATTTTCAAGTCAAAAATTCAAATAGTTTATTCAAAAGTAGATACTATTACAGGTACTCTTTTTGATAGTCAGTTGAGAGATAATAATATATAGGTGATAATAAATTACGTAAACAACTAAAGCTATGAGGGTTCCAAGCGCGCCCAGGTCTGAGAAGAGCCCACAACAAACTCAGCCGACTATTCTTTTTACTATCACCACTTCACAAATTCATCTTTTTGCAATCGTCTTTTCACGTATAACTTTACAGGACGTTTCCACACTTTTACGGTATGATGGCAAAGATTTTGACAATAAATATAGATTTTGTCAGTTTTTGACAATTATAATAGAAGCCTATCGACAGATTACAGACAGATCGACAGATAGGATTGCTTATTAATTTCGGTCGTTAGTCAAGTCAGCTAATACTTTTTCTTCCCAGATTTTATTGCATTCGTCAAAAATGTCATATTAAAATAGTTCTTTAAAAAAACTTACCTTCAGAAGAATACACTGCAACTGTCTTATACTTATATGATCGATGGACCCTGCACAGAATTTGCCGAAAAACTTCTTAGCACCCAGAGCCTTTAAATCGTGAATAACGAAAGGCCACAGATGCAGCACATTGTTTCGGGAAAGGCGGTCTCGTTTCTCAGTTATGACCTTCAAAAAAACATAATGCTGCTTTTAATTTTAGTTCATCCTAACTGGCTTCGTTTGGTTGACATTTCCCAAAATCCTTTCAGTGTGGGTCTTTACGATATAGAAAAATCCTATGTGTAATATCTCATATTTCAGACAGTTTATCCTTTTTAACCGACTTCAAAAAAGGAGGAGTAAGGAGTGTAATAGTTTAGTAAACAGTAGATTTTTCTAGGCGTAGCATATTTTAATACCCATGGGGCCACTAAAAATTGTGAAATATAATATTTTTGAAAAAAAAATATAAAAACCGACTTCAATACACAAACAATAATTTAATTTATTACCGAATATATTATGTATGCAAGAATTAATATAGTTCCATAATAATGTTTTTGGGGTTGGTGTCAATGAGGTGCCATTGTGGAGTCGCATAAAAATATGAAGTCTAGACGATTCGCGCAGCTACAGCTAATTGGCACCGGCATCAAAAGGTATTATTATGGAACTATATTAACTCTTGTATACATAATAATATATTCGGAAATATTAAATTATTTTTAAAGTTTAAGTGTTTGTGTATTGAAGTCGGTTTTTATTTTTTTTGCAAAAATATTTTATATGTATACGTCGCAGATGGATTAACGAATCAGCTGTAATATAAACAGTTAGTTATTTTACAAAACAGTTCCGTTATGTAAATCAGTTAAACAACGTTCAGCTGGATTGTCATAGCGATATGTTCGATAATACTGAGCGCTACCCATGTTTAGACGTAACATAATCGGGGGTGTCAAGATTTTAAATATGCTACATCGGACGATCATGATCACATTATTAAGATGAATCATTATGATAATGTTGGCGATCGTGATGGTGACGTTGATGATAATGATTAAAGATCAAGTTTCCTGAATGCCAACTTTGCACCCGCAGGCTAAGATCAATATAGCATACTTTGACTTTGCTCAGACTTAAGTTTCAGTTAAGGCGAAACAGATCCATGTCAATGATATAACGTTGTCTCGTTTTAACAGTGTCTTAAGTCTGAGTAAGGTCAAAGTGCGCTCTATACATTTCAGTCTCAGTGTTGCCGAACTTATCACAATGACAATCCGGCTAAACGTTGATCCAGCGTAATCCAAAACGGCTGTGTTTTTTATGCGATACATAATATATGAGTCATGACATCTACGGTTGCTGCAACTTTTTTACCCACAACGAAACTAGTTCAGTCTGACGGAACGGAGATGGTAAGCGCTTGGCGTAAGAAGTTGCGATTGTTGTGTCTGATATTCTGTAATCACTGTATATTTTATTTTGTTTTTAACTACGACATGGAAATCCTTATTTTATTTTATCTGATTGAGTAATGTTTAAATTTATGATTTCGTAAATGTAATGAACTAGAAAAAAAAATTGGTTTAATTGTAATATTCTTTAACCATTTGCACACCAGGATCTGGTAGAATGTGTCAGGCAACTCAACTGATGTAACACCTACATGTACCCACATTCCAGCGAATAAACGTTTATTTATTATTTATTATTTATGAAAACGAGTCGTATTACAGCACAGTGTACAAAAACACATCTCAGGGGAGCTTGCCATGGCTGTAGCTGCGCAGACCGCCTTGTTGCAATTTCATATTGGACTACTTGTTTTGCGATCATTGTACTCTCAAATGAATCATCAGGTGAACTGCTCGCATTACATTCTAATGAATATAAATTACACGAACCTGTTTAATAAAAATACAACCAGTTAACTGTATCTTAATAATATATAAAAGAAGAAACAAATTGTCTGGCTGACTGATGTGATATATAAATGTATAGTATAGTACAAAATTACTTTCACGCGCCATTTTAACTCTATGGGTCAACTGTCATGTCAAAAGTACGGCTCACCCGTAGAAGGAGTAAAAATCTAGACAAAGGAATGTTTGCTTTCTCATTCACACTAAAAAGAGAGCACAGATAAAGTTACTAATGTGATAAACAGAGACGTAGCTAACCTATTTTTTGTCCCTTATCGTGTAACCGATTTTTTTCAAGGAATACAACTTTAGTTGCAAAACAAACTTTGAGAATTCGCGGCATCATTGTATTTCTCATTAGTTATTTACTTGTTTTCACATAAAAAACAAGTAAATAACTAAGTAAACAAATACAAATATTGTTGATCGGTTAGTACTAATATTGACTACTAAACAATGGTAATTGTCGTGTTATTCATCGTTCCGTCGTGCTATCGCTATCTCACACAATCTACGGGCTCACCTTTAAAATAAGGACTAACGTATGACTGAAATCGTACCTTTGACATGAAATTTGACACATAAAGTTAAAAGTAATTCTTTTACGTATTATACAGCTGAAACAGGTGGATCTAGAAATTTTACGTTTTGCAAGGTTGTTCTTTCTTTAACGTAGACCTCTAAGTATCGATTTTCAGATCCATCTCTAATATCATTTTATTAATCTATAACATGTATCATTAAAACATAATTTTTAAATTAATTTAATTCTAACTTGAATTGTAAATTAGCCGCAAGTGTAAGTAGCGCATAACTTTCTTTTCTTAAGTTATATTTTTAATTATGTTTTCTATTTTTGAAAAGGAATTAGGAGATCACTGAGTATAAAATTATGTTAATTATACATTAATTATATGTATACGTTACGCGATACACAAAATTTTATGCTGATTTAGTTTGTAACACCAACATACCATCAGAGCCTCAATAGCTCAACGGTTAAAGGAGCGGACTGAAATCCGAAACTCCACCCGTTGCACTATTGTCATACCTAGCACAAGCTTTACGCTTAGTTGGAGGGGAAAGGAGAATATTAGTCACGGTAAAAATGCCTAATATTTTTTTTCATAATAATTTTAAAAAACTATTATCAAGACAAAAGAGTCGACAACATGCCTGCCTGTTTGATGTGCAACCTGTTCAATAAGTTCCATCTGGCGTCGGAGTGAACCTAGTTATTGGACGAGCAAAGCGACATCTTCGAGTCTACTTAGGTGATTTTGAACTTGTCTGTCCGTCTGTCAAGAAAACTATAGAGTACTTCCCGTTGACCTAGGATCATGAAATTTGGCAGGTAAGAAGGTCTTATACCACAAGTAAATGAAAAAATCCGAAAACTGTGAATTGTAGTTACATCACAAAAAAATATTAAAATATTTAACAAATAATAATTAGTATTTTCAATTTTCAAATCCAATTTTCATTTCCCCCGTTATCTCCGAAGTTTACCAATCGAAAAATCTGAAATAATTATGGTAAATATAAATTTATGTACATATTTTACAGAAAAAAAACAAAGTTTTGCGGTTCGTTAATAAAAGTGATTTTTTACTGTTTTACTCCTTCTGTAGTACGGAACTTTCGGAGTGCGAATCCGACTTGCACTTGGCCGGTTTTATTCTTAAATAGTCTAATTATTGTTTATTATATTTAATACATTCTGCTGTTTTTTAAAATAATACTGGCACCGATTTCGTTGTCTTTCTCTAAACTAAATTTAGAGTATCTGCATCCTTTTTTTTTACGCACAACAGACGGAAACGTTTAAGTGCGGAAACCAGCCCAGAGTGAAGAATCCTTTTCTTTTTAACAATGCTAAAAAGGGGCAGAACATGAACTTTACATTTAAAGACTCTAAAGAATTTTAGTGCACGCTACAAATTTAAACAGTAGGCTCGCGACTGTACGCTAAAATCACGGGTATCACCATCTAAAAATTAAATTCAAAACTGTCAAACAGCGTCTGTCCTTTTCGTATTACATTAGTAAGAAGAGGATGTGAATACTCTAAAATTAGGTTGTGCTCAGAATCAGTACCATTGTAACTCTAAAGCCTGTCAAACTTTGTTATTTATTTTGTGTTTTAATCCATTTTACTTTTCCCACGCTTTAGTTTTTAATGCAATCACTTTAAATTTTAATTACTAGATTAGATTAATTATTTCCCACGTTTATGAGCTCATTTTATTTATTTCTTGTGCTCCATAATAATTATGGCCAGTTATGTCAATTTTTTACAAACATATTTGAACACCGCTCGCTATAATATTAACCTATACCATTGACAGTCATCAACTTCTTTGTTTTTCGCACGATTTATTATATATCCCTTAATAAAGCATTTTAAAAACAAAAACAAACAGTCAGGTTTTAGTTTTGAACTTTATTTTGTTTTCAACACACTTTTCTTAGATAATATTATTGTTATTATTATTACTACTGTATTATTATTACTGTTTTAAAACAAGGCCCGCAGAAGCGTAACAGAACTCAAATGCTCGTTAAATACAGACACGTACCGTGACTCGTGAGTCATATTATACCGTAAAAACTTTCTTCAGATATTGCATTTTCTGAACTTTTTAGCTTCTCAGATAAATAATATTTTACGGTGTGTTCCTGGTAAAATAATATTATGAATGCATAGCATAGACTTTGTTATTGAATTTCAAGTCCCAACTCTTCAATCTTGATGCTGCAAGGTACTGAACTCTTAAGCCGTGTGGATTTGGAAAGTTTTGCTGTTGAACTGATATTTTAGGTACCAAGCAATGACTACTTACACCAAAAAGATTAAAATAAAAAACCGGCCAAGTGCGAGTCAGGCTCGCGCAATGAGGGTTCCGTACTACAGTCGTATTTTACGACATTTTGCACGATAATTCAAAAACTATGATGCATAAAAATAAAAGACAGACAGACAGACAGACGGACGGACGGACGGGCGGACGGACAGACAGACAGACAGACAGACATTAAAATATTAGAAATATAAATATTTAAAAACCCGAGTTCTATGATTAGAGAATATGTATAGACGTGTATGTATGTATGAAGTCGGGCGAGCATAATAAACGAAACTAGAAATCAAAACGTGAAGCTTCAAATATATTTGCAGCCGTGACAAACACACAAGTTTTCATCTCACTACGGCGAGGAAAACGCTAGACGCTTGACGCTTACAAGAGGCGCCAGTACCGTGGAGGTTTCAATAAGAAGTTTCTATATTAATAGGGCGCAAGTCGGACCGTGAAGGAGGTTGTAATTCAAGAAGATTCTATAAATTAATAGATTTTTTTTCGGGTGCATTCAGGATTCAAATTTCAAATTCTTAGAACAAAAAAAATCATAATTCAACGAACATCTTTATAATGTTTATTAAACAGAGTAGGTAGATATTCTGTTTAATTTAATTTAATGAAAATAAAGTGTTCCAACGGGTCACATAATACTTATTAGTAAAGACTAAGGATTCCAACCGCGTTTCTGAAAGTTTCATTAATCATCATGTGGTATTTTTGAATAGAAAGAAAAAAGTTATGAACGTCAACTTTAGAAGCCAACTATAGACCGCAGTCGCAGTTCGTCACGTTCGAATTTCAAAAGTACTTTCCACACGTAGATAGAATAATAGGTAGATGTAAGTACTGTGTAACCGCGTATGAGATAGCGATAGCACGACGTAACGATGAATAACACGATAATTATTACCATTGTTTAGTAGTCAATATTTGTATTAACTGATCAACAATATTTGTATTAAACGTTTTTTATGTGAAAACAAGTAAATAACTAATGAGAAATACAATTACGCCACGAATTCTCAAAGTTTTTTTTGCAACTTCTTGTATGTATTCTTGAAAAAAACCAGTTACACGATAAGGGACAAAAAATAGGTTAGCTGCGTCTCTGTTTATCACATTAGTAACTTTATCTGTGCTCTCTTTTTAGTGCGAATGAGAAAGCAAACGTTCCTGCATCTACCTTTATTACTCTATCTACGTTTCCACACTAGCAAGTTTTTTTAACTAACTGAGTGGTAATTTTTTATCACTTACCACGCAGATTGCGAAGGACAAAGGAATCCTTTCGAAGTGAGTGAGATGAAAAAAAAAACATGTTTTTAATACTTTTATTAAAAACACTTACCACTTTGGCACCAAGCAGTTGGCATTCAATAGCGGCGCGTAGACCGCAAGGCCCGGCACCGATTATGAGCACCTTATTTTGCGTGCAGGCGCGACCTTTTCCAAACACTTTGAGATTTGCACGCACATCAAACTTTTTGAAGAGAGCTTGAGCTTTCCATGAGCTGGATAATTTTCCCTGAAATACATAAATATTTTTATTTCTAAAAAAACAATAATCACACAACAAACCAAATCATTTATTTTTTTTAAATTTAAATTAATTTAAATCATTTGATGCGGTTATAGCCTACTGGTTAAGACTTCGGCCTTCTATTCAGGGGTCTGGGGCTCGAGAGCCTGCATGCCTGAGAGTTCTCCATAATGTTCTCAAAGGTGTGAAGTCTGCCACAAAGAGTGTAGGACTAGGGCCAAAACCCTTCTCATCATACTAGCCGATGCCCGCGATTTCGTTCGCGTGGATTAACGTTTTTGAAAATCCCGTGTCGTCATCGACCATTATCAAATATCAACGATTCTCGAACGTTCAACGAACTCTTTAATTTTCCAGGATAAAAGTAGCCCATGTCACTCTCCCAGAGGGCCTAACATGCGCCCCGCGAGAAAATTTTGTCTACGCATTATCTCGTGTTTCTTCATACAAATAAGACGAGTAAATGCGAAGACAAAATTTTCTCGTGGTGCGCATGTTAGCCTAACAGGTCTTTGACTATACCTGTGCAAAATATTACGCCGACGTGATTGAAGGGCAAACCAACAAACAAACACACTTTCGCATTTATAATAGGGGTAGATAGTGATTATATTATCATATACCTTTAATTTTGGATAAAAATCTGGTAGTCGATTGGGTTTCAAATTTAGGGTGGCACAGATTTCCCGATGGAGTGCTAAGATTTGTTTCATGGTCCCCGCCGCACAAAAATGGTCAAACATCTCGGCGGCTAGCGCACACTCCGGAGGAGTCGGCTCCACACGCCCACCGCGATTCATTGTAGAGGCTAAAAAATAATTAAACACAAACTTTATGCAACAAACATCTATACAGTGTGTTTTTTTTAACTTGCACGGTATGGGCAAAATCGAAACCATAGGAGGTACAGGAAAGCTGTCTTAGGATATTATATTATATCCTAAGCTGATGCCCGCATCTTTGTCCGCGTGGATTAAGGTTTTTAAAAATCCTGTGTCGTCATCGACCATTATCAAATATCAACGATTCATCGTGAAAGCCAACGGTACGAATTGACAAATTCTGAGAGTGAGGAAATGGGGTCAGGGAAGGAGAAAATATACTTCAAAGCGGGATGACCGTTTTGAACGACTGCAAGGAACTTTAATACGCTCGTGGAGTATGAGCGAGTGAGCATAGTAGGTAGTCGCAGAATATTTAAAGTCAGTATAGGTTCCTTTATATCAAAATAATACAAAGGTCCACCACACTAACTGATTGAACTTCACATGTGAACATCGCCATTGAGACCTGAAGGAATGGAGATCGGTTCTCTTCATTGATGAGGGCAGAGTTCTCTTTAACTAGATCAATGGGACAGCGAATAGGAGGGAGGAGGGATATGAGAAGGGAACAAGTCTGCTGATTGGTAATAGTAAAAGGCACATTTTAGAAAAACACATAATATGTGTTATTCGCATCCTTTATTGGTGACTAGCTTTTGCCTGCAACTCTATAATATAATATTAATATAATTTTATATCCTATTATGGCTATAGAATATTAGCTTATACCACTCGGAGATAATGTAGCTGTCTATCAGTGATGGTATTTTCAGAACGGTATCATTATAATTACTAACCCCAAATCTAAACTTCAAACTTTCCTCTTTATAAAATGATTAGTGTAGATAGCTTTATTCCAGATCCGCAATTCCGTCCAATCCCGTGGGAACTCTTTGATTTCCCGGGATAAAAAGTAACCTCTGTGTTAATCCATATAACCTATCTCCATTACAAATTTCATCCAAATCCGTTCAGCCATTTATAACATTCACATTTATAATACTATAAGGATTTTCATGACTGACACGGTCAATGTTAAGGTAATTTTATGAAAATTAACTTGTAGTACCAGAAAAATAATATAGGTAGTGATAGGAAATTTGCAATACTTTTATTAGTAAGTAGTATATGTATAAGTGGTATGAAATCAGAGAATAAAGGCTATATTTTGTTTATTTTTATTTTACCAGACACTGCATGGATACTTAAGTTTACAAAAAGTGCATTTCATGGCCATATTGCATATAATTAAACCAGAGAACATTAAAAACTCGAACAAACCACTTTAAATTTCTCATGTAAGTGAATTTAATTCTTAGTGAGAATAAAGTTCTTTAGCCATTAAATCAAAAATGTTGAAAACTATTGTTGAACAGGTCTTAATGATGGTTAATGAGTTGTTGCAGCATAATATAAAATGAAATGTAGGTAAAATAATTTTTGATGTTCATATTCCAGTCAATTGTAGGTACTTCTAGCAGATATAATAATATAGAACACACAATATTATACAGTAGAGTAAAATAAAAGATACAAACATCTGATAATAAGAAATGCAATTACTTATTATTATAATAAAAGAAAGATAAGTAAGTAGGTGGGTATTAGGTATTATTATTAGAACAGCTTAGGTAAACTATTAACTTTAGTGTAATAAAGGCATGTAGCATTTACATTTGCGGAAAAAAAACATTTAGGTACTTGATTGAATAGAAATTCTTAGAAGTGGAGATCATCAGCTTTTTAATCAAGTAGGTAGTTAAACAAAAATAATAATATACAAGATTCAATGTACCTAAGGTACTTATGTGTTACACATTGATGGGTGAATGGACTGAGATATACCTATATTTAGAATTTCTTAATGTCTCGTAAATATAAGTAACTTGAGATCCTTACCTTAAATTGTCGTTCTTTTGAATAATCACAAAATAGCTATGGTTATCACAATATATTATTTCTAAATTGTAAGGTATACATAGTAACCTAGTAATTATTGTGTTACAAGTTATAATAGTATTTTTCACAGTATGACTTATTTTTAATCGAATCTAACATTTACAACATTTAATAGATAAGTTAATTAAAATTTTACTTGGTAAAGTGGGTGATGGCGACAAAAAGGTTTGATCAAAAAAATGCAATTGTATGTACCCACCGACTAGAAATAAAAGATTGTACCATGTAAAAAGTACTCTGTGTTTTGTTTTTTTTTTAATTTTTTTACGGCCCTGGATAACAGCCCTTTAAGGCCTAAAAGATATACTCTGTGATTATACCTGGTAGCCACAGACCAGTAATCCACTGGTAGCTCCTTGTACAGATCAGTAATGTTTTTTTTTTTAAACTGGTTTTATGGCTCTGGGTTCTAGTCCATATCATTTTTTTTTCGTATTACTTTACCTACTCATTGGAGCCGATTCTCTTGTATACAATCTCTAAACTAAACTAAAATGACAAATCTAAATCCACAGGTTTGCAACTAGCGTGGCCCCCTCAGTCCCTCTCGTTCAAGCAGATTTTCTTCCTTGTAAAATGTCATTCCTTCTACACTTCACGTTGTTTGTCAAATACTCACGTACAAATACATTTTGACAAACAAAAAAAAGTGGCCACGGTGAAAGGACAAAGCATTATCATTTTGTCACATTCTAACAAGAGCTTAAATGCATTTAGCTATCTCGCTCTAACAGTAAGTGTCACAATAGGGCTACTTCTAGCAGTCCTTGTTCTGAGTCTAAATCTATTGCTGTCCCTGTTATAATGCTGCTTGCGGAAAAGGATAGTACTAGATTTAGAATTAGACCTGTTAATTTAATTTAGTTTAGATATTGTGTACAAGAGAATCGGCCACAGTGTGTTTGTCATCATTTATAGCCTCAATAGCTCAACGGTTAAAGGTGCGGACTGAAATCCGAAAGGTCGCCGGTTCAAACTCCACCCGTTGCACTATTGTAGTTCCTACTCCTAGCACAAGCTTCACGCTTATAATAGGAGAGGAAAGGGGAATGTTCATAGACTTATTATAGTAGGTAAAAACAAGGCATTACAAACCAGTAATTTTCTACGCTCAAGTGGAAACGGTTTTCACCAACCTACATTCGTGGTTCGTGGGTACGAACCATAGATAACACACTATATAGTGCCTGTCCGTGTCCGGCGCCGACGTCCCAGCGCAGCGTTGCCACATCTACGTCTTTTTACGTAGATCTACTAACTTTAGGCCTTTCCTGCAAACCTACGAACTTCAGTCCCAGAATCTACGTATTTTTTATCAAATTGTACAAAGTAATCGAATACCTACTTAGCCTTTTGAGGCTGAATGGGCATAATTTGAATTTCTTTTTCATTCATGAAAAAAAGTTTTTAATAACCTTTTTACACAGTTACAACAATATACGTGTGACTGTGTAAAATGGAACGTTCGCTTTGCAGAAATTGTCACTAGTGTCACTGTCAGAAATACGCGACAAGACCTATGGACAAGACTCTTTTGACGCGTGGCGAAAATAAAGCCGCCATCTTTTCAAGTATCACGGTGTGACCTTAAATGCAGTGTTGCTAAGTAAAAAAAGCTTAAATTGACTGTTTTTGTTAAATATTAGAGCCATTCCATTTAAATAACATCATGATATATCCTAATAATATATTATTGTACAGCATAAATGTGTCTGCATCTTGTAGCTATATTTAGCACCAGGTAACTAAATATAGCTAGTCCATGGCCTATAAATGGTTTTTATTATTCTTTCTCTATTTGGAAACAGGGACGGCTTTCCCAATTTCTTATTCAGTTAAAATTAAATAAAACTTACTCGACTTTCGACATTGACATTTTCAATATATTCCGTAAAATTGAGGAGATTTTATTTGCTGGCAGCCTTTGTTCTACAACTACACCCCCCTGTCAATGTCATTCAAGTGCCAAAAGCGCCTTGTATGCACTATGTCGTACTATCATAGATATACTATGCATTTCGATTCAAAGTTCAAATTCAAACGGACTAACAACTTAATGAAAACAAACTTAAGAAACAGACTTTTCAATTAAACACTAACTGGCCTACTTTATACAAAAATTAAATATAAAAAACAGCGACCTTTGCAAGAATTTTTTAACAAATATGAGTATGAGTTTCATTTGCGTGAGGGTGAAATTGATGAAAATGAATAAATTGTATGACAAAACACTACCTTACTCTCTTCATTTTACCCAGAAAAAAAGTACGTAGATCTACGAACTTTTCATCCGAAATTTTTACTAAATCTACGTCTTTTTCTAATGTAGTCTACGCCTTTTTCAAAATCCGAGTTGGCAACACTGTGGACCCAGCGTCTGCCGTCCGCCATTTTAGCATTTTACACTCTTTGCATTTTACGTTGTTTACTTGAGAACGCGCAGTGGTTTAGCAGATACGGTAAGTTTAGCATTTTACTTTGTTTACCAAATAACACACAGTGGTTTGTTGGTCAGCCACCAAAAAGCTAAAGGTAAGCTGAACTATCTACTCACTATTTTTACCCGAGTAGGTACCGGTAAGGCCGAAGAATGCTACTAGGGACGCCAGAGGCACAGTAGCTTGGTGGTTCTGGTCCTCCTCGTGTCGCGAAATCACATCACAATCGCATCTTAGTATTTTGCGTTGAGAGTTCGCGAGTTCGCATCGTGTCGTAATATAGTTTTCAATTTTTCGAAATTAAGTCTAATAGTTGGAACGCACTGTGTGCGGCGTTCTGTCCGTTTTAGAGCCAAGACACAAACCTGTTGCAACGACGCATCGTCAAAATCTGCGAGCTCACATGACGCTTCGGAAAAACGAACTGATACACATTGCTCATTCTTGTCATGTTACTTCGTTACTTAATTATAACAGAAGTGCAACACGCTTTTTAGGATTTCATACCCAAAGGGTAAAAATGGAGCCCAATTAATGTCACTCTGCTGTCTGACCTCGTGTCACAGGTCTCTAGCTCGTAGACGAAATGAGTTACAAACATGAAATTTTGGTATTTGCTGTAAAACGTTGGCCCAAAACTGAATTGAACCTAAAATTGAATGAGAAATTCAATTAAAGTATTGTTCTCAAACATGCATGAAAATATTGTCATTATTTCGAAAAAAGATCACGCAGTCGCAAAGTATCGAATTGTTGGACAAAGAAAATCAAATCCATTGCAGGAGCGTTTTTTTAATTTGGAACAAAACAACGCTCCTGCAATTATTCTTGGCATACCATAGTCTCTTTGCTTAGTATAGTACAAATTGCCTTTACGTGGCTGTATAGCCATAAATGCGTTGGCCTGTCTGCACAGATGATTAAAAAAAAAATTGGCGGCTAAGCTGAAAATTCGTCTTGATTTGATATTTACATACCTACTTAATAAATATAAATTTAATAATAATTAAAATGAGTTCCAACGGTTCAGAGAGTGAAATGGAGATTGATTGTACTCCCTCAGATCTAAGATCAGAAGCCAAATTGGCAATGGAAAACCTGCTTCCAGCAAAGTCAAAAGAAAAATAAATGAAAGTATATGTAAAGTATTGAGTTGGAAAATTGAGAAAAAAGTGAACATTTTCTCTGAAACAGTATTTTTGGCGTATTTCAATGAGATTGCTAAAACTAAAAAGCCATCTACATTATGGGCAATTTATTCCATGCTGAAATGTACAGTTCATGTTAAAAACGGCATTAACTTGAAAAATTATGGGAATTTAGTTTATTTATTTCCCTGCATTCTTTTGAGAAAAGCACTATATATGCCTCGGCGGGAACTGGCAATTGCCTGTCTCGTATTTAGTGAAGTCATTGAAGCTCATACTCGACCTGCAATTGCTTACTTCCCGGCCTTTGCAATAATGTACTATTTCAGGGAGCTCCCATACATGAAAAAGGAGCCGGAAAAAATAAATTCTTGCATCATGGGTATCATTGTTTAGAACGCATTAAGTAGAGTAGTTAATCGGTCCAGACTTTATACCAGCAGTAGTCTTGAAGATGTGTGCTCCCAAGTTGTCTCCCTAACATGCTTGTATCGCCTCTCTCTTCTTCTTATACTTTGGGGCTACGCAGGTTCTTGAATACCCTGTTTCACTTCAACTACATCAGCACTTCGATACATTATTCATTATTCTCCAGACTATTGATAATCAACTAATTTAACATGTTTCTAACTTCAGGAGACAACTCACAACCGGAACCCTTAAAATGAAAAGGTACGTATGCTCTTTCTTTTACAACTATAATTGATTCAACCCTAAAACAACAGGTACAGCATTACAACTTGCGAATGAAAGAGTTATTCACCAAAGAACTTAAATGTACAATAGAATAGATCATGTGAGCTGCTGTGCGTAGATTGTAATTCAGTTAATATAGCGTTGCCTTACTTTCATGAGTACAATATTTATGTGCGATCTTAGTTGACCGGCAAGAAGTTAGTCATGAGTTGCATGCTCAAGTAAGATCGCAAAAAATTGAAATAATCTTAGGCTTACTATAACTTTAATTACAGAAAGAGCTCCATGTAAAAGAAAATTACCTGAGTTTCTATTCAATCTTACGAATATCAGCATACAATTACATTGGACCCCCAGTAATCCGACAAACATTTTGCAGGGGAGTGTCGAACTATTGAATTTGTCGGATTATACAGTACTGCCTAAGACCTATAGTCTGGAATTTTTTACAAAAGAGTACCTTGTAATCTGACAAATTACAGATCTAATGATAAGATTCTATGTGTTAGGTATATGTACTCTGAAGTACAAATTATACTTTATTATGTATGTCCTTTTCAAACTTCAAATTCAAACTAAGCAATCAGAATCAAAACAATACCCCACGCGTCGAGCACAATAGTGGTGGTGCGTACAAGTTATAACTTGTTTAATCATGCATAGCGAAGATTGTAAAAAAAATATTCAATAATAAATATGTAATAGACCATGTGGGATTACAGGCGGTGCCGGATTAGACGGTCCGGATTACCGGGGGTCTACTGTATAGCTTATAAACCACTGTTTAAGCAACATTGCCAGCATTTATGTTTACTCTAGTTGATTTGCCCCGACTTTGAACAGGTGAGCTTGCCTGTTTCATAGACAAATATGAATGTGTTGTATATGCAAAAAAAAACACCTTTTTGAAGTCGGTTAAATATAAACCTTCCTAGTTCCTAGAGAATGAAACCTGTATTGAATTGTGTTGCGAATTTTTTTGACTGAAATCTGACCTGTTACTTATTAATAATCTGCTTATTACTATTAGCTAAATAAAAATAAAATAATAGTACATTATGGTACAAGCGTGTAATGTTGGTGATTACCGCTGAGGCGCCATTGATTGAGACCCGAGCCATTAGATCTTAAGATAGCCGAGGACGGTAATCAATAATCATCAATACACACGTGTATCATACGACGTTTTTCGAAGAAGAAGAAAATAATACTAATAAAAAAATATTTTCTTCGTAAATAGTATTTGTAGACCATTTGTAGACATAGTTCATGTGAAAAAAAAATCGCAATGGCGGTAACAATGGCGATCGGCCATAGACTAAAAGAATAAGATTTCTTTTTCTTTGGCTTTTCGCGAATAGAAATAGAAATAGAAACTCAAAAAAAACTTGAATTGCAGTCAGTACAGTTAAGACGACGGTTATTTTTAAACACACATAAACTTAGTGGAGAGATTATTGGGCAAGACCCTTCTTGGCTGGCTGTAATTTTTTTATCTATAAATCTTGACATAAGCATAAGTTCGGGAAACATTTAAGCGTTGCGTTGTCCTAATACAACGCGATTAAGTGATCATCGCAAGTTCGCGCCAGTTGTACCTACTCGTACGATCGCGGGATCTCGTATAGGTGTCCTAATTGGCAAGCGTGCGATGATTGCGTAATCGCAATTTATTAAGACGACGCCTAAAAAATATTATGCTGTCGTCGGAAGAGGGCAGGATTATCATTAAACTATCGTAAGTGACATCTTTTATCAATATTAGGTCCTTGAGGTCCTTACATATGAAATTGACGTTTTGTAGGGGAGGAACAAAAAGTCGATTTTTTTAAAATCTTAAATATATAAAAGGTAAAGGTGACTGACTGACTGGCGGCGAGCCGGAGCCCATGCCCCGGGCGGCAAATTCAGAGGCTGGAAAATTCAAGCTTGGTAGAAGAATGCACTACTAAGCACCATCGCAAGTTTGCGATTAGGTACTAATGGACAGAAGGTATAGAAAAAAACAATTTTTAATTATTGTTTTTAATTATAACAGTTTTTAATAATAGAATTATTACGTCAGGCACTGAAGGAGGTTCTCACAGGAGGTTCTATTTAAAGAAGATTCTATAAATGATGAATAAAGTTTTTTCAGTTGTGTTCAGAATTCAAATTTAAAATTCTTACCACAAAAAAAAACATTTTTATAACTCAATGAACTTCATTATATTATTTACTCAATAAAGCTGAAATAGATTGTTTAATTTAGTTACCTAAATAAAAATAGAAATGAATTAATTATATTTTAATTTATAAAAATTAAAGTGCCTGCCCACTTAACAAGTTAGTAAATAATAATAAATAGTAAAGACGAACCGCATTTCTGAACGTTTCATTATCACGTAGTATTTTTACTTGAAAGAATAAAGTAAGTAGCTACGCAACCATAGACGACATGGACGACAGTTCGTCACGTTCGAATTTCAACTCTTACTTTGCGCCCTAGGGAGCAAAATTACCACTTTCCACTCATATTTCAAAGGACAAAAGGATTGTTTCCGGGCGAGTGAGATGAAAAACAGTATTATCAACAGCTTCCACAATAACCTTCAATTCTTCATTATCAACTTTGGTCTCCGGCCGTCCACAAGCCCCGTGGAGGTCGAAATTTCCAGAACCAAAAAGTAAACCGCACTGTGTCTTTTGCGACACCCCCGCCATACACATCATTAATCCTTCGAGCCGTTTCTGCAGCACTGGTGCCACGATGGAACTCGTACTCGTAAATAAAACTAAACTAAAAATATGAATTAGGGTTTTCAAAACTCAAAAGCATGAGTAAATAGCTGTATTTTGAAATTGAAATTCTTAACCAAGATGTTTGAGATCAAAGTGGCCGGTACGGCAAAACGTCAATTTCATAATATGTAAGGACCTAATATCTTACGGCTGGACTCACGTGATTAGTCAGAGTATAAGTAAAAGGATCCCGGAGAGGTTTGAATTTTTTTGTTCCTGTAAAATTTTGTTCAGTGCAAAGAAAGTTGCAGCGCAGTCGCACCTTTTTTTTTCGGCATCTCATATAATAAAACGTTTCTGATAGTTATTCAACCTAATTTTTAAATTGTTCATTTATATAACATAATAGTATGTACTTACAGAAGCAAAGTTCAGGCACAAAGAAAGTTTGCACAAGGCGTCTTTGTGCCAGCTGCATCTAGCGCGGCAGCGGCGGAGCGCCGACCAGTTGATGCACAAGATCAAGTTTACAGTCTAGTAAACAACAAAACTTCCGCCAAGAAAATTTTGGACTCAATAACATTTTCGAATCCGGGTATGTTTTTGCTTGTGTTATACAACTGAGCTTTTATATTTACTGTGTTTGATTTATCTAAAATGATTCCGACCCATTGGAGACCATTAAATTATAAATCTCATCTGCTACTCTTTTGTTCTTTTAGGCATGCATGTACATATGCCGCGAGTCATAGTCGAACGGTTAGATATTACACCAACAAAAAAAAATCAAAAAATGAAGATAACAAAGGAAGAATCTACACGTGTGTTAAGATCGATGCGTAGTCGAGGAAGTAGTAGTCGACTACAGACACCTGAGGACGACAGACCACTAGTCTGTAAATATAATTTAAGAAGAAAGAATAACCCGGTATCAAACGGAAATGGTAAGTTTCATTATATTTCGTAAATTATATATTCCAACGTCTACTGCTGGACAAATATATTTTCGAGAGCGCGCCATTAAACACAGTCTTCCGTCACCTCATCCATCACATCAGCATCACTTCACCACTTCAGCATCTGCTAAAGTGGATGTCAGATTAGTACAATAGCTTCCTATCTTTATGCAAGAGAGGCAAGAGATTTCTTCATATTTCCAAACAATTATACAGTCCGCTAAGTAATAATAATATAACCAGTGCAACATTCAAATTGCGTCCAAAAACCACACATTAGTATATTATGCAATAACTATGCAAAGTAATTACTTATTGCCTGATGAATGAATAATTTATTCTATAACGTGGATTTCAAAACATTAAAAGGTGATATTATGATATCGACTACCTGCTGTTATGCTGATATGCACATCATTATACGCTAACACTACGCTTTATAAGCCCAATGAGTGCGAGCGAGATAGACTAATTAGAATGATTTATTGCCCAACAACTCAGTTGCTATAGCACTAATATGTTTGGTTCGTTTGTTGATTTGTTTTTGTTTATGTATGTATCCGTTCCGTCGTAACCTATTCCCAATTATACATTTTTTTTCTAGGTTCAATTGCAGTTTCTAAGAAACGCAAGTCGGCAATTGAGTCGGCAAATGAATATACAGGTAAGTGCAAGTGAATTTACGGAATTAGCACTTAAGAACAATCACTACCCCTATTATAATGTGTAAGTGTGTTAGTTTGTTGGTTTGTCCTTCAATCACGTCGCTACGGAGCAACGGATCGACATGTTTTTTGCATGGGTATAGTCTAAGACCTGGAAAGAGACGTAGGCTACTTTTTATCCCGGAAAATCAAAGAGTTCCCACAAGATTTTTTAATTAATTAATAAAAATTAGTATATTATGCAATAACTATGCAAAGTAATTACTCGTTGCCTGATAAATGAACTGCATGCGAACGCAAACTAAACGCCGTATCTTGCCTTTTTTTGACGTGTACAGATAGGACTAAGGGTGTCAAGCAGTTTGACGTCAAGCTCGTAGATTTTTGCTTCGAACTAAGCATTTTAAAAAGTTTGTTTGATGCTTGAGGCCAAGCATTTACGTGCCTGACGGTGATTGATGCGATTTATATTTTGCTTGACGAGCGCATCAAGCTAGTTGATTAAGCAAAACAAAACTACGTGCTTGACCGTCTCCCGAGCCCCTAATGATTGTGCGGGTGTCCTCCGCCCCGCGTCGTACACAATTCTCTTTGGGCCCATACACATTCGACCCGCGTCGCCGTCGTGCGGGGCAGCGGCGGTCGAGTTGATGCGTAATAGTTCCATTTAACAATTTGTTTATTTTTATTTGAGTTATTCAACATGCACATTTTTTTCAGTACCCCGAAAAAAGAAGCGGGCACAAAAAAGGCAAAAAGGTAAAGACATTAAATGACATTATTAGTTTGCTCGGGAGATTGCATGCCAAACTCCTGCACTTTAGAGCATTTTATCTTTTCTTTTAATAGAAAATCTCAGATTTGATAACTCATAGAAGTTATTTTAAAGTCAACAACTTCATTTCTATTTCTCACTTCGATCTCGACAGTGTACAACTGGTATCATGGAAATAATGGAAAATTTATTCTACCTATAACGTGGATTTCAAAACATTAAAAGGTGATATTATGATATCGACTACCTGCTGTTATGCTGATATGCACATCATTATACGCTAACACTACGCTTTATAAGCCCAATGAGTGCGAGCGAGATAGACTAATTAGAATGATTTATTGCCCAACAACTCAGTTGCTATAGCACTAATATGTTTGGTTCGTTTGTTGATTTGTTATTGTTTATGTATGTATCCGTTCTGTCGTAACCTATTCCCAATTATATTTTTTTTTCTAGGTTCAATTGCAGTTTCTAAGAAACGCAAGTCGGCAATTGAGTCGGCAAATGAATATACAGGTAAGTGCAAGTGAATTTACGGAATTAACACTTAAGAACAATCACTACCCCTATTATAATGTGAAAGTGTGTTAGTTTGTTGGTTTGTCCTTCAATCACGTCGCTACGGAGCAACGGATCGACATGTTTTTTGCATGGGTATAGTTTAAGACCTGGAAAGAGACGTAGGCTACTTTTTATCCCGGAAAATCAAAGAGTTCCCACAGGATTTTTTAAAACCTAAATCCACGAGTACGAAGTCGCGGGCATCAGTTAGTAATATAATATGTTTGGTGCGTTTATTGCATTGTTATCGTTTATGTATCCGTTCTGTCGTAATCTATTTACAATATTAGTCGAAATTCTGAGTTTAATACACGAGCATTTATTAGGAACTAGATGATGCCCGCGACTTCGTTCGCGTGGATTTAGTTTTAGATTATTGAAATCCCGTGGGAACTCTTAAATTTTCCGGGATAAAAAGGAGCCTAAGTCCTTCCCCGGGATATACCTAAGCTATCTCTGTACCAAATTTCATCAAAATCGGTTGAACGGTTGGGCTGTGAAAAGGTAGCAGACAGACAGACACACTTTCGCATTTATAATATTAGTATGGATGTATGGATTTACAGTCTTATTCACAAAAGTTATTCGCATATTCTGCAGATATCTGTGCCCTGGATCTTATTATGGTTGTACAATGTTTGCTTGGCCCACAGTTAAAAACCCGTTAAAGGACGCACTAAAACGTATAGGTTTTTTCTACTAAACGCCAGCAGCGCTGCTTCGAGCTTTTGAAATTGTCCGCAAAATAGAAACTCTTCTGAACAACCAGTATCAAATTCTTGCATCTTACATACATCAAGGAGAAATTTTTGTTCCACACAACAATTATTACGTGGGATATATTGTTAAGTGGTTTAAAAATTATCGCAAACGATTAGGTTACTTTTTCTGAACGAAAGATATGTTTCTTAATACTAACGTAATCAATATTTTTAATATTTACGTAAGTATTATTTGCAGCACCCACTGCAGAACCCACGTTGAACTCAACGGATGTGGCGGGATGTTCCCAGAATGAGACTATCGCTGTGTTAGGTAAGCAATCCTACACATTATTTATTGAAAGAAACAGGCGTGTTTTAATGAAAATATTGATATATTTTTAAGAATAGTCTCAGATTAATCCACATTATTATAATTTTAATCAACATTTCACATATTTTACAAGTTACGCCATTATTATGCCTCACCAGAGACAGAATGAACTATAGTGAGGGGATTCTCGGTTTGATCCTGAATCGACGATATGTTAAATATTAGGCTATGGTGACAAATATTGGTATATACATATCGGAGATTCATTTGGATTTAACTTCCACGTGGTCACTTTTAATGTCCGCCATGTTAAGACATGGCGGACATTAAAAGTGTTTATGTTTGATTGTTACATTGATTGATAAGCAATCAATGTGCACATACGGCACAGTCGCCCTCTTGAACAAGAATGTCGATAGAACGCACTATTGACTGAACATAGCTTATCGTGAACGTCAGGATGGCCTATGAAGTGCTGGAAAATTGGTGAAATATCTTCCAAATAATTTTACCTAAATTGTACTATTTAGTACCTTTATAAAGATAATTAGTACCTTGATTAATTACATAATAATTAAAGAATCTCATGCCCCGGCCATTCTGAAGACAAACCCTAAGTAACACTAGCTAAGTCCCTACCTAGCTACCGGCTCCAATCCATCCCCATACCGGCCCCAGACCATCCAGCTAACCTAGCTATTACAACCTCAATTAGTTAAATCACCACGAACCACAACAATGACTTTAGTCTAATGCAAATTGGAACAATACAAGAGGACTTACCAAATAAACAGCTAGTCTAGATCACTTTCACGCACTATTATGCCACTACCACATTCACATCACTTTTCACATCTTTCAGACCTTTCAGACCACGTCTTACTACACTGCGAGCCAACTAAGATGAGTCTTGAGTCTGTCTGATCAAATAAACAGACCACGCCATGATTTCTGTAAAAGCGCGCCGGGAAAATACAATTTTGTGTTCTTGCCACTAGGTGGCGCATTTCCGTTTTGTTTAATGTGCATCCTGTTTAATTTTAAAAACGGCTGTGCCGTCATATACATAGATTGCTACATCGCACATACGTTGCCTAGTTAAATTACGTGCCGAAGATATTAAACAATAAAAAACTAATCAAAAATTTTCGATCAACTACTCTCTAAATATTTTTCTGGCCCAATTTGAAACGTCTCCTTTATCCGTTATACGTAATAAACGTTTTGTTCAAAATGAAAGCATTACTATTTTTTGCAGAAGAAGGTGAAATCTTCTTGATACCGTCTTCGAGTGCTCGAAGTACGTCCAGGTTTTACTTGGGTAAGTAACAAATGATAGATAGATATAGATAGATAGATAGATGGATGGATTATAACGATATTCCACTTGACTAAGGCGACTCCTGCGGTTGGCGCAAGTTGCGGGATGACCACTTTGCCTATAGCACGTGACAGGTCGAGATGGCAATCTGAGTATGAGGCGCGTGGACGCCCCGCGCACTAGAGGTGTCAAATACAGGTTCATGTGTGTATCACAATATTATCACGTGTTACAGACAAATATTTAATAATTATTAACGTTACATTATTTTGTTACAAAAAAAAAATTGCTTGAACCGTGAGGCGCAAGCAGAAAAATAGGTGCAAGCGATTTTCGACCTTATTGACATAGTCAGAAAACAGCATTTTAGCAATCTATGAATTATACTGAGCAAGAATATGACAAAAAACAACTTTCTCATAACCGTCAATAAGGTCGAGATTTGCTTGCACCGATTTCACCATGAGGCGCAAGCAGATAAATGGGTGCAAGCGATTTCCGACCTTATTGACATAGGGAACAACATTTTAACAATCTATGAATGATACCTACTGAACAAGAATATGACAAAAAACAACTTTCTCATAACCGTCAATAAGGTCGAGAACTAGGGTCAGCTTGTATTTAACTCGATTGATTTAAATTTTAAATTTTACTCTTAATAGGTACCCAATCCATACCTTCGCGACAGGTCGAAATGGCAATCGGGGAGGGAATGCCCCGCACACCCGCACGGCCCCTGTGCTAACCCAGTGCGGGCGAGCGAGGGTGACGTGCGGGTGTGGGGGGTGTGTGAAGTTCACAAATAAATAAAACTGCATGCAAAAGTTATTACGAAACAAACAAAATGATAAAAATACTAGCCGCATACTCGTATCATCACAGTCAACATGTAACAGGCCAATACGAAAATTCGATGTAATAATTATTCACCGTCGAGTCGCGACGATATTTGTATTCAGCTCATAATATTTATTCTAATATCGTCGCTCGGTCGCGCCGCGCGCGGCGTATCAAAGATCGAACGCCTGAGTTATTTTTTAGGAAGGATTTTCTCAAATTTTCACTACTTATTATATATTGTATTCAATTTTGTTTTAATCTAAAAACGAATATCTTGAATACATTTATATATTTAATAAATTTATTAGGTACATTATTTTTTGACACCTCTACCGCACACCCGTACGTCACCCGTGCTGTCCAGCACCAGGTCAGCGCGGGGGCTGTGCGGGTATGCGGGGCGTGCCCACTCCGATTGCTATCTCGACCTGTCGCATTTGTCGCGTTCGGCCAACGCTTTCCGATTTGTCGATTGTTGTCGGTCTCTTGTCAACACTTTTTGATGCGTTCATCTCACAATGAGAACGTAAGTTACGCTTTTATAATAAATAGACACAGTATACTTAACGTATTTAAGGAATTAGGATGGAGAAGATATTTTGATGTTTTGCGTAATCACTCCTTGTCAACTCCAACATGCGACATGTCAATATAATATAGTACGACCGTTAAGAGTAGAAATGAAATGAGTGCGCCACAGTTATTCTTATAGCTCTTCTAGCTTCAAAATCTGGCCTTCTAACCTCATACACGATTACGAATTAAATACGAATGAGTGCACAAACGCCCTAAGAGTGATAACGCACTCATCCGATCCGAGTCCGCGAAAATACGGATATAAAAAACTCGGGCAGAACTCGGATATTCTGTTTAATGAATCGATAGTAATATATAAGACAATGGTTTTATGGGAGTTATTGTAATAGCGACCCGCCCGGCTACGCACGCACGTAATTTTGATACTAATGTGGTGTCAGTGTGGTATATTCTTATATTTCAAAAGAATAAGACAGCTTTTTCGATTAAAGCTCAGTTGGCTCAATTTCATCGGACACCGTGACCAATAATTACCGTCATATTTCAAGAAATTAACTCAAAACAATATTAAACTATGCGTATGAACCTTCCTCTTGAATCACTCTATCTATTGATGAAAACCGCAATAAAATTCATTGCGTAGTTTAAAATAAAAATAAAAATCTTTTTTATTCGAATAAACTTTTAAAAGTACTTTCGAATAGTCGGATGCATCTACCACTGGTTCGGAATGCCTTTCCTACCGAGAAGAACCAGCAAGAAACTCGGCTAAAGATCTAAGCGTAGACAGGGACAGACGGCGGGAAGCGTCAAGCGACTTTGTTTATATTATGTAGAGAATTCGCAGTTGATATTCCTAAAAAAAAAAACAAATTATAAAAAAAATATTTGCAGAGCCAGTATCAGATGAATGCTGCGAAGACTGGACAATTGAGCCAATAGACGATATGGGACAAGGTAAGGAACATGATGTTATTGTTATAAACTTAGGTGATGGAAAATGTTTCAGCAGACTGGAGTGATGCCAATCTGGTATATAATACTAGCAGATGCCCGCGACTTCGTCCGCGTACTGGTTTCTCATGAGATCTGGAAATTTCCCGCTGCAAAAGGCCTATCTTACCTACTCACTCAGTCTCACCTTAAGACACGGAACCCAGAATACCTAAATGCCAATTTTCTTCAAAAACATAGGATTTTCATATAACCCTTCCACCCCCATTTTACTACCTTAGGGAGGAATTTAGTTAGATCCTTTCTTATCCTACCCCCTAGAAATAGCCTACCTTCCAAATTTCAAGTAAAAATAACAATAGTTAAAACTTTTCTATAAAAACTTCTCCCCCCTATTTTACTACCCTTAAGGGGGGAATTTCCCAAATTGACTTATACCGATTTTTATTATTTAAAGCTAATAACCTAAATGTCGATTTTCACATCTCTAACTCCAAAACCAAAGGACTTTCATACAACCATCATTTTCTCAAAACTGTTTCTTAGCAGACACCTACGTCCTAGAAAGAACCTACCTTACAAATTTCAAGTTTATAGGCTTTATAGTTTCTGAGATTTCGTGATTAGTCAGTCAGTGAGTGAGTGGTATTTTCTCTTTTATATATTTAGATGTCTAGACGCTACCAAGACTCAGGCAGATGAGTCTGCTCACAGGAAAACAGAATCTTTCACTTATTTTCCGAGATATTTCTATCACCAATCACACTGATCTCCTTGTTCTCGTAGTCACGGCAAACATCTACTTCGAGAGATCCATTAAAACCTATACTTTAACACGTCGCACCAATTGATCGCCTTATCCAAGCTAAGTCGTGCATGGAGTACTGTAGTCAGCTCTATGACGACTGCTAAGTCCCAACTAGCCGCTCTAGGCGCCGTTAATCGCCGAGCTAGGGAGTCTCGTAGATGATTTTCCATATCACACGCTGGCTTATCGGTTTTTTATAGGACAATGGGGCTGATTCTCTTGTACACAATCTCTAAACTAAACTGAATTAACAGGTCTAAATCTAGCGCTTTCCTTTTCCGCAAGGAACATTATAAAAGGGATAGCAATAGATTTAGACGTGATATTTTAGTTTAGTTTAGAGATTGTGTACAAAGGAATTAGACACATTGTGTAGATAAAAAAGCAATTAAAAAAGTTTATGAATTGCAAAGAAACTAACAAATCTTAAAATGAAAGTATCTTTGTCCAGTATGTGTTCCTAAAAATTGATGTGTGAACATCAGAATGAGTTGAAACTTTATACAGTTCTTGTTGAAACTTGTGGGAAGGTTTCTAAACATATGTATGTAGTATCGTTTTATCAACGTACAATGAATGGTGGCGCTTGAGTCATTCATACAAAGAGACTAACAGTATCCACGCGAGGCAACCTGGCACCTGTACTCACATTCAATTCTGACAAACCACGGTATAATGTCATAGCCTTATTAGTTTTTCGTGAATTGTTCAACATTTATATTACTTAATATTTTATAAATGCAATTGTTTTACAGGTGATCTTTCGTCGTGTCAAGTGCCTGCACAAGGTATGATTCTGAACAAAGAATATGTTTTTTAATACCCTAACCTAATTAATATTTAAAACATTTAAGTACGTATTGTTTGGTGAACCTGTCGCGTTGCACCCAAATGTGGCGGGTCCGAGTTCAAAGGCTCAGGGCTGACCCTTTGTTGGGTAAGCAGTCCTACCTACACATTATTTATTGAAAGAATCAACAACAAAGGCTTGTTTTAATGAAAATGTACATATATTTTTAAGAATGAACTCAATTTAAACCACATTATGATAATTTTAATTAAATTTTAACATATTTTACAAGCTACGCCATTATTATGACTCACCAGAGAGTCGACTAACTAAAGCATATACTACTGAAAAACGTCACAGAGCGTTAAGCCGTGTATAGACTATTGACCGTGTAAATTAAATCTAACAATGTGGCTAATTCCGTTGTACACAAAATCTAAACTAAACTAAAATGGCACGTCTAAATCTATTGCTATCCCTTTCATAATGTTGCTTGCGGAAAAGGATAGCACTAGATTTAGACCTGTTAGTTAAGTTTAGTTTAGAGATTGTGTACAAGAGAATCGGCCCCAATATATTACAAAAAAAAATCCTTACTCAGTCACTGACTGACAGTTCAAAGCAGAGCCCAAAACCTCGGAACTTGAAAGCTGGAATTTTGCATAGATTCCCTTTATAATTTGTCTCGATTTTTCTTGACTTTTACCTATTATACACACACACTGCACACAAAACACGTTCTTAGTATACTAAATTTAAATAATTATTATTAGCAATTATACTACTTTATTATAATACTACTACCTACTTAGTTGTTTTTAATTTTTAAATATGTAGTCGTTTATGATGCTCAATTTTTCGTACTGAAAAGTTAAATATTAACTTTAAATTTTTGTTAACAGAACCCCTTGCAGAGCCGCCAAACGCGTCTTATAATTTACAAGAATGTTCAATCACTAAAGTAGAAGGCATCATAGGTAATATATAATTCATTCAATAATAGAATTTTATGAAACTGATGCATGATAACTACTAGCGAAGCGCTTGATACACATGCTAGTAGCTCAAACAAACGCATGCTAACTACTAGCAAGAACGAGCTACTAGCATGTGTATCGAGGTTCTGCCAGTAGCTCGCATGCCAGTAGATCGCACGGCGTTTGATTTTACCCCTATAGGGGAAGTGGGACGGGGGACTCGCATGCCAGCTACAAGCACGCGAAACACGTCGTAACGTGTTTGCTAGTAACTCGCACAACGTTGTACTACTAATCCAATCTCTCCATATTGTTTTCTTTTTGTGTGTCTATTCCTTGCTTTTAAAAGTGTCTTCACTAAGATAATCGCGAGTTGTATTGTAACACTATTTATTTCTTCATAAATATTCATTTTGTGATCTTCTACTCGCACGTCACTGGCACGGTACGCAGCCTTTCTAGTAACTGGCATACCAGTTACAAGCATGTGTATCACGCACCGACATTCTGCTAGTAGCTGGCATGCCAGCCTGCCAGCTACTAGCATGTGTATCACGGGCATTATTCCGCGCTCTTGTCATCTAATAATAATCTTTCAAAATGTCCGTACTGTAAAGACAGTGTCTAGTTTTTAAATGTGATAAGCAAAGAAATTATAAGTAAATGGATTATTGAACGCGATTTCTTTAGAGCCTGGCGCAGCACACGCATTTGCGTTGTACTGCTGATTTTTTGCGGTAAACGCCATATTTCATTATTTAATCATTTATTTTTGTTTTTTGTTTGTCAATTTTTTTTACGACCGAAATGTATACCGGTAGGTACTAAATTGTGAAGAAAACTTCCAATCTTTTTTCCTGCAATATCTAGAAGACGTTATAAGTTATAGAACATTTACCAAAACCTGGACCGTTCACAGTAATCACGCAAACTCAATCAGTACCCTTTCTATTATAAATGCGAAAGTGTGTATGTTTGTTGGTTTCTTGGTTTGTTGATTTGTCCTTCAATCACGTCGCACCGGATCAACGCGATTTTTTGCATGGGTATAGTTTAAGACCTGGAGAGTGACATAGGCTACTTTTTACCCCGAAAAATCAAAGAGTTCCCATGGGATTTTTAAAACCTAAATCCACGCGTACGAAGTCGCGGACATCAGCGAGTTTTATCATACAGCATGTTAAAAAATACCGATTTATATTATTTTGACTAGATTGTGCCCAAACTGTTGGCGCGCTGCGTGCCGCGAGCTTTGAGATAAATATCGTTTCTACGCTATAAATAATGTATGTGTATGTAAATATAGGTAACTAGCTTATGCTCGCGACTTCGTCCGCGTGGACTACAAAACTTCAAAACCCTATTTCACCCCCTTAGGAGTTGAATTTTCCAAAATCCTTTCTTAGCGGATGCCTACGTCATAATAGCTATCTGCATGCCAAATTTCAGCCCGATCCGTCCAGTAGTTTGAGCTGTGCGTTGATAGATCAGTCAGTCAGTCAGTCAGTCATTCAGTCAGTCAGTCAGTCACCTTTTCCTTTTATATATATAGATTTTAACTTACTACTAGATATTTATTAGTATAGATATAGATTGAGCATTTCATTGTTCTATGAACATTTCAAATACAGAAATGCGTATTGGGACACGTTCCTAATATTACATTTATGAGAAAAAAATATGTTAATATCATTTTGCAAAATGCAATGAAGGGTTTAGATAAAATTAACTAAATCTGGTATTTAAAAATGGTGGTTAAGTTTCTTATTATTCGCGACAGGTCGAGATGGTAATTTTCTAGTGAGGTGACATCACTTATCGGGTAATCGATATCGTTTTTTTTTGGTATGCAACAAAAGAGAGTAAGTTATTACCAAGTGTTAAAAGTATGTACCTACCTAATATGTTATTCATCACAATCAAATCAAATGAACTTTATTAACATCGCTTATAAACACTTGATTTTAATTGTGAAAGTGGTTTTGATTGTTCATAGGTATTACCTACTGGTTTTGAATCGAATTTTATTTTGGACATAAACTCCTTTTTGATATGGCAGTACAAAGCACAGCCCATATCCAGTTTTTTATAACAATTATTTTTCTGTTCAATATCACAATATTCTAATACTTTTCAGGTTAGTTCACATATTTGAGAATAAATTATGGGTATTGTATTTTTACACGTGAGGAATAGGCAACTGAAGTCTAATTTTTAATACACAAAATCTACAAGCAACGACGAAATCGATAAAAGCGGTCGATACTGCCTCGTATAACACTAAAACTATGATCATCATCAAATACATGTGCGCAAGGGTGTGCGGGGCGACCCCTCGGCACTACTCACCTCATACCCAGATTGTCATGTCGACCTGTCGCAAACAATACATTCAAAACGAATTGACAACGACGATTATTACAGAGCATTGTGCAAAAACCACTTTTGATGGTTTTGACCGGTTTTTTTGATGAAAAGTTGTTGTTAATCTTTTTTGCAGAACCTAGTCCAATCTCTACGGATGACGAAGATTCCTATTGTGATGAATATTTAGCAACCTTATTAAATGATATCGACACCTTACCTGAGGATGAGCACCCCCTAATTATTAATGAAAATCCAATTAAGGACGAACTTTTAGAAGGTAAGCACTAAGCAAGCAAACAACTCTAATCAATATGGGACGTCGTGGTACGTATTGCCCTAAAAAATGGCATTACGCAAAGCCCAAATAAGTGAGCGGGCTAAGTTCAATGTACTACCAATGCACTAGTCAGATGCTGCACGCTCAGTGCAGACAGCTGACAGAGCTCGCGTGTAATATGACTTTCCATATTATGAGTTCGAAATCAATTTCATATGACGTGTAATTTCTATACAGTGATTGAGTAAAATATTTGGGGATTATCTTTGATAAAAACTTATCTTGGACGCCGCAAACGACTGAGCTAAGTGGAAATATTTTTAACGAAGTTGTTTATTTCGAAGATTGCGCATTATGATTCTGTCTCAGTCGCTTCTACCGATTCCTGATCACGCGGACACCTTGATCCAACGGAGCAGCAATTAAATTAAAATGATCTATCAACGCATTTTCCAAACTACTGGACGGATTGGGTTTAAATTTAACATGTAGCTATTATGATGTAGTCATCCACTATGATGCATAAAAATAAATAAAAATCGGTTTAAGAATGCACAGGTAAAGCTCTTTCATATGATACCCCATTTGATATAGTTATCTTACTTTGAAAATTGAAAATACTAATTATTAGTTCATGACCACAATTTAATTTTTTTTTGTGTGAAAACCTTAAATGCACGGATTTTAGATTTTTCCCCGAATTTCAGCTATAAGATCTACCTACCTGCTCAATTTCATGTCAACGGGAAGTACCCTGTAGGTTTTTTGACAGACCGACAGACAGACAACAAAGTGATCCTATAAGGGTTCCATTTTTCCTTTTGAGTTACGGAACCCTAAAAATTTGGAAAAACCTTAACACAGTGTAAAAATGATTGCATTTGATTCTGTTACTGATTCTAAAAAAACTTCTTTCAGGTTTTGCTTATAGTAAAACTAACATTACATATTTGATACTATGTACATTGAATTATTTGACTCCACTAATTCTAGGATCGGAAAAAGACAAACAATCTTTTGTGATTTGAAGAAAAGCTTACGACAATTTTTTTACCAAGATTTCATAGTTAGATGTTAAGTTTCAATTATTCTTCCATGGTTATTAGAGTTCCATTAATGATTGAAATATTTATACAATTTAATAGGCAATAGCTGGACCCATGCCATACTAGTCGCCTTGAGACTGGAAGGAAGGGTCGATACTTACATTAAATACTGACATCTACATAATGTTCCAAAGATAATTTAACGTATAGTCATTATTGTTCGTTACAGAAGAACCCAATCTGCAAATTATAAGCCCCAATCTGCAAGTTATAAGCTCCAATCTGCAAATGCCACCACACGGTAAGTAAATACATTTATTTATTCGTTATAGAGGAACCCAATTTACAAGATATAAGCTTCAATCTGCAAGTGCCACCACGCGGTAAGTAAATACATTAATTTGTTATAGGACACCCCAATCTGCAAGTTATAAGCCCCAATCTGCAAGTTATAGTGCAGTGTAAAACATGCCCTATCCAGTGTTTTTATAACAGTTATATTTTTCTGTTCAATATCACAATATTCTAATACTTTTCAGGCTAGGTTAGATATTGAATTATGGGTATTTTATTTTTACACGTGAGGAATAGGCAACTGAAGTCTAACTTTTAATACACAAAACTACAAGCAATGAGGAAATCGATAAAAGCGGTCGATACTGACTCGTACAACACTAAAACTTTGATCATTATCAAATACATATGCGCGAGGGTGTGCGGGGCGACCCCTCGGCACTACTCACCTCATAGTTCATACCCAGACTGTCATGTCGACCTGTCATACATTCAAAACGAATTGACAACGACGATTATCACAGGGCATAAAGTGGGCAGAAACAACTTTCACTCGACCGGTTTTATTGATGAAGTTCTTGTTAATCTTTTTTGCAGAATCTAGTCCAATCTCTACGCAAGAGCAAGGTTCCTTTCGTCATGATAATAGTAATACCATATTCAATGATATCGACACCTTACCTGAGAATGAGCACCCCCCAATTATTGATGAAAATCTAATTAAGGACGAATTTTTAGAAGGTAAGCAACAAACATTATAGCAAACAACTCTAATTAATATGGGACGTCGAGGTACGTATTGCGCTCAAAAATGGCATTACGCAAAGCCCAAATAAGTGAGCGGGCTAAGTTCAATCTACTATAGGTAAACCGCTGTAAGCTTGACCCTTCTGATCATCTGCAGGACGCGGGGTGGGAGCGCGCTTAACCAATCAGTTAGTCTGCCAATGCCGCTGTTCGCCGGCAGTGACTGACGTGAACGCAGGTTCGCACGTGATATTATTATAGCGACTGCTAAACACGATATTATTTTATATATCATAATATATATTTAGGTACGGAAGTAAAATTCAATTAAAAACACACAATTTATTAACACAAAACCAAATACTTTTACAATTATCAAACTTTTAATGATTGGAACAAAATTTAACACGTAAGACACAAAAAGTAAAAGTCGGAAATAAAGAAAAACATAATTCAAACCAGACCACGTTGATTACAGCACAAAAATCAGCAGCGAAATGAGCCTCATACTTGGGCGCACCTCGCTTTTATAGGCGACTACCGCCTACAATCTAAGACGGCCTCTCCTGACTATGCGGCGTCCTCGTCCGCCGTCATAGCCAGAAAAGGTCGTGAGATCTTCTCTGCGGAGACTTGCAGCTGGCGCCGCAACGCTGTCGGCGTGCGGTGCGCGAGGGGAGACCGGTGAGGAGCTCGCCGAATGGAGCGATGCCTCTGCCTCTACCGCGTAAGGTGCCGGGGCAAACTCAGGTGCGGAAGGGGGACCAGCACCTGGGCATACTACTTCATAGTCATCACCTGAAATTAGTTTCGATATAGCACAACTCCATAGCTACAAATGTTAACACAATGGGTAAGCAATTCGAAATGCGACTTAGCATTAGCTAGACATGTAGATAAATCATTTTGTTTTATGGGGTGTCCCTATCACCCAGAGGAGGTGACACCTATCAACCTATGAGACGTCTCAAACCTAGCGCGCGCTTCTTCTCGTCATCTTCAGACCGCCAGACTCGGGGAACGGTCTCAGACCGCCAGACTCGGGGAACGGTCTCAGACCGCCAGACTCGGGCAACTGTCTATGGAGCAGGAACTTGAGATGACCTTCATCAGACCACCAGACTCGGGCAACGGTCTCAGACCACCAGACTCGGGCAACGGTCTATGGAGCAGGAACTTGAGATGAACTTCATCAGACCACCAGACTCGGGCAACGGTCTCAGACCACCAGACTCGGGCAACGGTCTATGGAGCAGGAACTTGAGATGACCATCATCAGACCACCGGGCTCGGGCAACAGTCTATGAAAGTGCATCTCAACCAGCCACCGTTGAACTTCCCTTGAGGAGTAAAGCATTACCGTGATTTGTTTAGTCATAGCACAAAAATAGATGTCGTGGATCAGTCCGTCAGTAGATAAGTACGTAAGGGAGCAAGCAAGGCCTTTTTAGTAAGGAGGGTGAGAGTTTTGGGGCTATGATTAACAAAATCACGACTTTCATCTTCACCACCACAAAGTAGTCAACAAGCTGAACTTACATTCGAAGAAGGCACCACACGCATCCGGGCACCACTCTCCTTGCCAGGGCACCATGCCCTCCGCCGCCACCTGAGCGGTCTTGCCATACGACCCACTCAGCAGCTCCAGCTCGTAGCAGCCGATTCAGGACCTTGTATGGACCTCACATGCCAGAGTCAAACTTCCCCGTTGACTGGGAATACTTGATCACCAACACCATGCCTCCAGCCTTCAACACGCGAGGCGGACGACGATTCTGGTTAGCATAGGCATCCTGCCGGGACTGATTTTACCTCAGCAGCTTACTTGCCCTGGAGCGTCACATTTCACGCCATGCCGCTCGATCAAGCCGTGCAGTTTCTGCAACCACATTGTTGTGTGCTGGTGAGGAACTCTGGAGACCTGCTTGTTTGATATACAAACCAGGCAGTGAACCACATGCTTGACTACGAACTCACGTAGCCCAAGAAACCAGAAGTACTTCAGGATCAGGTCCAGAGTCTTTTCGACAAAGACTTGCAGCAGACTAAGACGGTATCACGAAAACCACGCTTCCGCTCCTACTGCTGAGTAGCGGTAATAGAGCGTAACACTTTAGTACACATACCGATGAGAGTCTAGCTGTCCCACTTACAGATACTCGACGAGCGTGTCCTGATCTGCGACCTGCACCATCTAAACCCAGTTGCTCGGCTTGGCGATGCCGTTGACTTAAAGGGTTGCAGATAGTCGCCACAACACATCATCGTGCGCTTTTAGTACTCAAAGGCGAAGATGAAGTCATAAATCCACTTACGGGTAACGCGCAGTAGCAGCAGCGCTCGGTGGCTGTGAAAGCGTTGTAGACGGTCACACCCTTAAACTGAAGACAAACCAAATGGTGGCGGAAGTGTTGACTGCCAACGCTTCTAGCACGTAGGAGTACTACCTACTCACTGCACCCTGGGTAAACCTTGCTAAAACAGGCGACCACACGCTTCTTGCCGTCGTTGTGGATCCACCTCAGCGCCGGGCCATAGCCGATGCTGCTGAAGTCAGTGTGCACCTCTGTTGGCAAATCTGTCAAGACTGCTACCTTGGACTCAGTGGTGAGTCGCCGAGTGATGTCCTGAGATACCTTTTCCTGCTCTGGCCTCAATGAAAAGGAACCTCTTTTTCCGACAGACGTGCAAGGCAGGCTGTCTGGATAGCATACTCCTCAACGTAGCGCCTAAAGTACCCAGCTAGATCTTAGATTGCCAGATTTGTTTGATGTACTCAAGGGGTAAGGACTTTACCTACGTTATGGCCTTGTCTTAAAGACTCGGCCTCGCCTGACCCTAACAAATGAATCTGATCAAAATGGCAAAATCGGAAACAATCGGTAACGGGAATTATCAGATTTTCTAAAAGAGTTGAATCTACCCACGTTACATTATTTACGAACGCACTACAGTGCGTCACTGACTCGCATATTATACGAAACACAAGTCCAAGACGGTATGCGTAGGTAACGTGATTTACTACAACACATACCTATCGAAATCATGGACACTAACTTTAAAAAAGAACATTCTCACCAATCAGCTCGTACAAGGGCTCGGCAGCGTTTATGCAAGCCCCACGGCACGCGCGGCATCGTGCCACAATACCAGTGAGCCGCCATGCTCGCAAGAGGCACCATAGCCCGCAGCGGCGCACGCAGCGCAGTACCACCAGCGCGCCGTCACGCTCGTGCAGTGCGCAGAGAGGCGCGGCAGCTGCGCAACACGGTGCAGCAACGCCAGCGCACCGTCACGCTCGTGCAGAGTGCAGAAAGGCGCGGCAGCGGCGCAGCAACGCCAGCGCGCCGTCTCGCTCGCCAAGAGCGCAGAAATGCGCAGCAACGGCGCGGCACGGTGCAGCAACGCCAGCGCACCGTCACGCTCGTGCAGAGCGCAGAAAGGCGCGGCAGCGGCGCAGCACGGCGCAGCAACGCCAGCGCGCCGTCTCGCTCGCCCAGAGCGCAGAAATGCGCAGCAACGGCGCGGCACGGCGCAGCAACGCCAGCGCACCGTCACGCTCGTGCAGAGCGCAGAAAGGCATGGCAGCGGCGCGGCTAGGCGCAGCAACGCCAGCGCAGCGTCACGCTCGTGCAGAGCGCAGAAATGCGCGGCAACGGCGCGGCACGGCGCAGCAACGCCAGCGCGCCGTCTTGCTCGCCAAGTGCGCAGAAATGCGCAGCAACGGCGCGGCACGGCGCAGCAACGCCAGCGCACCGTCACGCTCGTGCAGAGTTCCAAAGCCCGCAGCCAAGCGTGCAGCATTGCGTCGGAACATTCGAGAAAAGAAAGATAAATGTGAGCACTATGTTCGAATCATGTTCGAATATAACTATTTCCCAGTTGGTTTAGTACATCTGTCCTTATTACGACAGGTCTACCTATTCATACAACGATCTAACACCACATGAAGATTGATTTCTAATCTTATGTCGGGAAGCTCAATTTTTTTTTTCTCGTGGCAAAAATAATTGTTGAGCAAAAACTCATCTACCTACATTACGGTTACTCTTTTTACAAAAATAACACTGAACTGCATCAAAACCGATGTTTAGGTACACTTTGTGATTCTAATTTTCACACAGAAAACAGCGTGATTGGAAAGTACTATGACTAAGACTACGCTTTCTAGTCTTAAACTGCAAATTTAAATTGCGGGTATCTTTGGTGAGATACTTCATGAAGTGACTAATGGACCGACATAAATGTTCTTAATCTCAATATCGACCTCTCGTGGACACAGCGGAATAAATTCCGTTTTAAAATTGATCTAAGACTGATCATAACAAAAACCTTTGTACAAGTTCCACTTTACGAAACTACCACACGGCTATGCCATCGGTTGAAGTTACGAACATGATCAACTTTTTTACACCATGCATCAACATCTTTAAAAATCGAGACCAAAAATAAAGACATGGTTGGATCTCACCTGGTTAATTCCACTACGTTCCAGTAATTGTACGACACCGACTTAGCACGCCTTTGTTCATTATTCAATTTACGTGGATTACTTTTATACTTAAATCGATTAGCAGATTTAGACGATGGCATTGTTAATTCACAAAAACACGTAGGGTAGACGTGAAAACTTTTAGACAAAAATTCAATTTGGACAAGAACACTTGAACTAGATTCGTTCACGTGGCCAATACGTGCTTAGCCATAAAGCCAAAGGTATAGGTACTTGATTCTAAAGATTTAATTGCAGTAACTTCATCTTGTTCGGAACAAGGTGCAGAAACGGGAGTGTTGCATTCTGTTTGAACGGTCACAGTGTTACCGAGACGATTAATATTACACTCGCTTTTAGTTACTACCGAGGTTAAACTATTTTCGACAAGTCTCGACACGTTTTTCTCGATCGCGGAGTATTGATTCATTATTGAGTGCAACGTTTGGATAAAAACACGACTAAGTGCGTGATCTCGCGACCTACATCTAGGCCCTGCTGTTTCACATCCACGTGGTCTGCTTCGAGAACTTCGATGTTGATCACGGCACATCACGGCTACGATCGCGGTTACGATACCCGCGATCCGACATCGTACAAGAACAACAACAAAAATTTAAAGGTTAGAATTTTGTTCCAATTTAAGCAAACTGATTGTCAGTGACTAGATTTTAACTATAGTGGGCTATTGAATAGGAATCCCACTTCTGAATTTAGGTACGGAAGTAAAATTCAATTAAAAACACACAATTTATTAACACAAAACCAAATACTTTTACAATTATCAAACTTTTAATGATTGGAACAAAATTTAACACGTAAGACACAAAAAGTAAAAGTCGGAAATAAAGAAAAACATAATTCAAACCAGACCACGTTGATTACAGCACAAAAATCAGCAGCGAAATGAGCCTCATACTTGGGCGCACCTCGCTTTTATAGGCGACTACCGCCTACAATCTAAGAATATAATCAAATATTTTATACATCTAAATATATAAAAAGAAAAGGTGACTGACTGACTGATCTATCAACGCACAGCTTAATTTACTGGACGGATATCGGGCTGAAATTTGGCACGCAGA
Source organism: Maniola hyperantus (assembly GCF_902806685.2). Taxonomy (NCBI): domain Eukaryota; kingdom Metazoa; phylum Arthropoda; class Insecta; order Lepidoptera; family Nymphalidae; genus Maniola; species Maniola hyperantus. The sequence goes on from NC_048564.1 coordinate 8,831,740, forward strand.
TAGCTATTATGACGTAGGCATCCGCTAAGAAAGGATTTTTGAAAATTCAACCCCTAAGGGGGTGAAATAGGGGTTTGAAATTTGTGTAGTCCACACGGACGAAATCGCGAGCATAAGCTATTGTTAAATAAAATAGGCACCGCTGTACCCGCTCATTTGAGTAATACTATAATATCGATGGCCTGATACCTGGCACCTGACGCCACTCGTCGAAGTCCCAATGACGATATTCACGAGAAAAGTATAGTCGGTTTGTGCGGTGGTGTCTCTTAGGTTTTGGTGCTTTGGCGTGCACAAATGAGCCTATACCGACTTCTTTGAATCTTCTGCGAACTGTCCGCTCACTGACTCTTACTCCTCGAACCTCCAATACATTTCGGGACTGCACCGACGTTAGTCTTGTGTTCCGACGATTTTGAAGTTGTAGAAAAACGGTCATCTCTCCTTGATCTACACCTTTTTAGGGTTCCGTACCTCAAAAGGAAAAACGGAACCCTTATAGGATCACTTTGTTGTCTGTCTGTCTGTCTGTCTGTCCGTCTGTCTGTCAAGAAACCTACAGAGTACTTCTCGTTGACCTAAAATCATGAAATTTGGCAGGTAGGTGTAGATCTTATAGCTGACATTTGGGGAAAAATCTGAAAACCGTGAATTTAGGGTTAGATCACAAAAAAAAAATTAAATTGTGGTCATGAACTAATAATTAGTATTTTCAACTTTCGAAGTGAGTGACTATATCAAGTGGGGTATCATATGAAAGGTCTTCACCTGTACATTCTAAAACAGATTTTAATTTATTTTTATGCATCATAGTTTTTGAATTATCGTGCAAAATGTCGAAAAAATACGACTGTAGTACGGAACCCTCATTGCGCGAGCCTGACTCGCACTTGGCCGGTTTTTTTTGCCTTGTCCTCTCCTCCTCACTAGGGAATACGTCAATCTGTACCGTTGAATGCTAGGATTAATCGTTGATAGCGATCGACGAGGTCTTGTTGCAATCGATCTGTTGAATCGTGTGGACGGCAATTTGTGGGATTGCGTGTTACGTTTCACCAGTGTGTACGCATTCATTAGCGTGAATTTGGGTTATAATTCTGTAGGAACCCTTTGTTTTCCCGAGATAAAATGCAACCTTTTGAAAATAAAACAGGGTTAAATAATTTTACATATTTAATAAAATATCATGTCACTACAGGCACCCAAAACAATCGGGCAGAATCGGACGATGCCGAATCATCATCCTCTGCGGGATGTAGGATGCGAAATGCTCCTACATTTTACCCCACCGAAAGGGAGTTTAAGGTAAGTGTTTTTCTTAATTTAAATACAATAGTAATAATTGCAGATTGCACTTTTCCATTTCGTTTGACACATATTACGTATGGCTCGTCCATAACAACTTGCTTCTAAAAGTCAGACTGGAGAGAGGAGTGGAGGGAATTTGGAGGCCCAGCAACACATATCCCCGATCCTAGAGTAAAACCGAATGGGTTCCACCTGCCTCGTAAGTTGTGGTGCCGTCTAAACCGACTAAGAACAGGGCATGGCAATGCAACTATCTTCTGCACAAGTGGGGGTGGAAACCGTCCGCTCTCTGTGGATATGGTGAGAAGGATCAAACAGTGCAACATATAATCCAGCGTTGCCCTACACACTCTTACGGAGAACCATCGCAAGACCTTTTTGACCTTCCTTCTGATTTTGTCACTTGGCTGGATGGTCATTGACTGTAATAGCTGACATTTGACTTGAAATATAATTCCAATTAACTTATATAATATTTTGTAATTGACACGCTTAATAAAATTAATAAACTAAAAATGCCATACGATTAAAAAAAGTAACAAAGTTGTTTATTTTCAGGACCCAATCGAATTTTATAAGAAAATTGCTACAAAGGCTGCACAATATGGCCTCTGTAAAGTGGTGGCCCCACCAAACTTTAGGCCACAGTGTGCTACCGCAGGCTTGGAAAGAGTGGTTACTGAGGTCCAGTACCCAGCTCGCTTTTTCAAGCGCTGGGGGGAGGGGACACGAGCCCTCTCCGCAATAAGGAGCTACTTGGCATTTCATAGTGTATATTTTGATAGGCCACCCTTGGTAAGAAAGGCGAAAGCCCAAAAAAATAACTTAGCAATAGTACACTTCTCATAAAAAAAGTCTTAATAAATCCTAAATAACCCTTCTGGCGACAATAATTGAATTCCAAACTGAAAAGAAATTTAAAATCTAAACCATAAAATCTTGGTAACATATTTTCTCAAAACTCATATAAGTTTTTCTTGATAAATATTGCAAGAAAAAAAATTGAAGTACAATTATTCACAGTATTTTGGACCTACTGTGTATAAATTTTCCATCACAATAAAATTTATGAGCAACAAAAATAGTTAAGCTGTAGGGCGATTTCGTAAAACCTGCATGAATCATTATTACAATCTCAATTGTGATTGGCTGAATTTGTGCTATTCTTGTTGCAACAATGCATTGTAACCAATAGTTGAGTGTCAACCAATCAGAGGTGATTGCGATCGTGACATTGTAGCTGCCCAGCTGCCATTCTACCGCAATCGCGCAGCAGCAGCAGTTTAAAATATGTTGTCAAAATTGGGCGACATACGTAGATAGAGTAATAAAGCTAGATACAGAAACGTTTGCTTTCTCATTCACACTAAAAAGAGAGCACAGATAAAGTTACTGATGTGATAAACAGAGACGCAGCTAACCTATTTTTGCCCCTTATCGTGTTACCGGTTTTTTTCAAAAATACATACAAGGAATGCAACTTTAGTTGCAAAACTAACTTTGAAAATTCGTGGCGTCATTGTATTTCTCATTAGTTATTTCCTTGTTTTCACATAAAAAACGTTTAATACAAATATTGTTGATCAGTTAATACAAATATTGACTACTAAACAATGGTAATAATTGTCGTGTTATTCATCGTTACGTCGTGCTATGCTATCTCATACGCGGCTACACAGTACTTCAATATAGCTTTATTACTCTATCTACGGCGACATATTTCAGTAGTTAACGAGCATGCGCGTGCCGTGATTGACGTAAATCATAGACAGTGCTGCCAACTATTTAAAACCGTTTGACGCTATGACGCCTTCGAAAAGTCGGCAGATGTCGCCGTGAACCGTATCGTAATGGAAAAAAACTATTTTATAACAATATTTTGCAATATTTTTATATGAAAATAGTGTTATAATGATTTTTTTATATTAAAGTATTATACAGGAAGATTTTTTTGGTTTTGCACAAATTTTTGTTTGTGGTTCTGTATCGTTAATAGAACACATTTCCATTCATAATTTTGTACCTTTTTTGAAATATTTTTTTACCTTAAAATAAGCAAACATGGTCATACTATTCGTAAACAAAGCACGCTAGCTAACTCTGACGTTTTCCCTTAAAAAAAGTACCAAGTTCGCATCTTAGACGATATTAAAGCGCGCAGAGGTCAAAGGCCGCCCCGCGCGTCATCGGGTGTGAGTGCGTGAATTTTAATCAACAGCTGAAGATAACGTTTGTAGGGTGACCCTAATCATCTGTTCAAAAGTGGGTATCTTTGGTAAACGATAACTTTGGTATTCTTAAGTAAAATAAAAAAATAAAAAATACGTGTTAATTAAATTTCGTTTCTATACAACATTAAAAATATGTGCAAAACCAAAAAAATCTTCCTGTATAATAGTGAATAAAGTAAGCCAATATGTGACACATTTTGATTTTATAATTAGAATTTTAAGATATGAGAGTGGATAAACACAAAATGTGTAGTTACGAGATAAAAATCGCACTAATTATATATTAATTGAAAGACTTAAAGAATATAATTAGTAACAAAAATACTAATTCCCGTGTAGTCACCAATAAGACCGTGTTTTTTTTTTCCGCTTAGGATTGTTGCTGTTTTTTCTTGACCATCCATTCATTTAATTTATTTAGGGTCCTCTTTGCCCATTGCGTAAATAGTTGGTCTGTTCTGGCGCATACTACCAAAGCCAAATTATCCGCGAAACCAATGAGGCGGGCTTCATCACTAAGGTCTAGTTTAAATACGCCGTCGTATAGGATATTCCATAGTGTGGGGTCAAGGATGGAGCCCTGTGGTACTCAGCTAGTTACCTTAATTGTCTCTGAAATCCCCCCGGCGCGGCGCGGCGTCAGTAATTATTATAATGGTCCTTTGCTCCAGGTAACTGCTAATAATAATATTGCTGATGTACCCAGGAAATTTTCTCTTCTCTTGTTTGGAAACACAATTGAAAGCATTGCTGACGTCCAATGCAACAAGTGCACATATTCTTTGTTGTTAGTGTCACAGATAAAAACAAAGCATACATTATGTGACACCACCGAAAAGGGGTGTACAGCTTAGCATAATTTCTTGCTTCATATGTGTTAACACACATAAAATGCAGGATGCTGATTTTCAAATGTGACCCGGGTCACGTCACAGTTACGACAGTAAAGTATTAATATAACAAATAGATTAAATTATTAATTTTTAGGCCCTAGAAGAAGTATGTGTAATATATGTATATTATACTAGCTAACCCGGCAAACTTCGTACCGCCTAACAGTCGATCCTAATTTTTTTAAATTTTCTCTCCGTAAGAACCATCCACTGCAAGGAATTTAAAAAAAAATATTTAGCGAAATCGGTTCAGCTGTTCTCGAGATTTGCGATCAGCAACACATTCAGCGATCTATTTTTATATATAGAGAAGATATGTACATGCTAAGCAGTCTCATATATAGTGAGAAATAAATTTACAGATATAATATTATTTGAAAAGAACTTTGAGACGACACCATAAAATCGACGTCATCCATAGACGCCCAAGGGATCATATTACATAGATGCGTTTTTAATACCTCGGGAGGTATATTTGTACTGACCTGTAAGTCATTAACTTCGGTGGAATTTTCTTTTTCCTGAGATTTAGTTTATACTCAAGAAAAGTATGACTGCTGAGTGTGGGTATTGGGCGAACGCTGACATTAAGTTCGGAAATAACGGTACAAATAATGTCAATTAAAATTTCACTCTTTTTAGTACGTATACGGCGACAAACGGTTTTAAAGAGTTGGTAACATTGGATCCGTCAATGCACAATGGCTCGTCTTAAGAAGTGTACCTGCCGCAAATTTTCGAAAAATTACTGTTTGCAGCATGAAACATGGTCATAGTGATGGTATTTAATTTCACGCGTAATTACTTACATTTAAATCAATAATAATAAGTACGTTCTTTAATCGATAGAGAAACAAAAATTTAATTATCTTTGCTATCGTAGGATAGGTGTTGCTAGTTGTGAGGTGAATTTTTTTTTTCATTTGATATACTCTATCTGCGGAAATAAGTTATAGCGCTCTCTCTGTTACATAATCCGACACAAATGATAGAGATGAAATCTCAGAGTGCGTTAACCATTTTGAGCCACCAACCAGTCTTTCTGGTGCAGTCGGGTACAAAGAGAACTAAGTAATTCTTTAAAAAAAATAGATTTTTTGATGATCAGAGTATATTATTGATAACTATGAATTAGGTACCAGCGAAATAATCATAGAACAAATTATATTTGTTACAGGTGGACGGGATGGAAGTCAATCTTCCGAACATGTTTAAAATAGTAAAAAAACATGGAGGCTTCAAGGAAGTCTCCATGAAGAAGAAATGGACAAAAGTTGCAGAGGAAATGTCTTTTCTTAAATTATCCAATCCAGAAAAAAGACTGGACCAAATATATGTAAAATATCTGTTGCCGTATGACATTCTAACAGACGGTAAGTATCTGCAGTTTACAAGTTTGCACTTTAATTTTTGCATTTTTTTATTATTTTTCTTTAAAATGCATCAACGTGAGATTGGACTAGCTGGGCCGTTCCAGACACAGTTGGCGAGGTCGCGGAGGGTTCCGTGGCTCAGACTTATCCCGGACAGCCTGGATTGGCTCTGCATGCATCACTTTAGATATAGGCAGAGAGCTAATCGCTGCGAACAGCCGAGCAACTAGAAAAACAACCAGGAAAATAAGTGAAGATGCAGTGTCACGTTTTCTGGGTGACAGGTAGATGAAATCAAAGAGAGATATGGTTTAATACATATATTTAAATTAATACTTAATTTACTGTACAATTAGAATTGTGACTTATTGTGGAATGGAAATAATTTGCTCAGCCGGGAGCGGTCGTAGGTACGCGCTACAATTCACAGGTTCAAGATTCCTAATTAAAACACTAAATGAGGTTCGCACACGCAATACAATACGCAACCGTCCGTACAAAGGACACTGGCCTGTTTCGATGGTCGCCGGGTGGCTGGCCGAAGGCACGGGGGAAGCTGTGTGGTGCACGGGCGGCGCGTCGCTCAGCGCGGCCTCTTCCCGACGACACGTAGGGTGCTCGACGTGCAGGGTAGAACGGCTGCCGGAGGTAGCCTCTGGTAGCTGAGTACTTCGGTGGATCAGCACGAAGTATGTAGGAACTCCGCCGATGTAGGGGTAGAATACAACAAGAACTAGAACCCTGGAATCGAGACAAGTGAAGCTGAGGAGATGCTCACTTTTCCCGCTTCCAGAACCTTTCACTGACGCAAGCCACACCTTGGCTAACAGGACCAAGTGTCGCGTCGAGTGAATTGTCGTGGATCCGGGTTTACAGCTTGTTAGTAATTATCTCTAGCTGCTAGGGTTAAATCAAAATTAATTACACGAACAAAACAGAGAACGATCACAGAGAATAAAGTAAATAACCTAACGTAAAATTAATTTCACAGTTACCAACCTTAGAGGGTTCGCCAAAGACTCACAACTTGACACTTTTATAAAATATTAATTAAATAAATCAGAGAGCACTCTCGCGTAGTGACTGCTAGGGTTTCCGAGATGATAATAATAATGGACAGAAGAAATCGCCTATTTATTTGAACTCGGCCGGAAGTCTCGAACCGTCAAGATCCTTCTCGAAGCCGGATCTGTTTTCTACTACTAAAGGACTTTTCTAGAATAGTAAGCTATCCATCGTTTGGTGTCGCTAGTGTCTATGCGTGAGTGATCATTTTACGTTAGTTACTAGCTAATTAGACCATTCGACTGTAGGTGTCGCCGAAGTTCTGGATTTCCGCTATCGGACGCTAGGTGGTGCTGCGTTTTGACCTAGTAGTGTCTTACACGGTAGCTAGATGTCGTTCCTAAGGACGTTTTTAAGAAAAATTTTGTGAAGCTAAAATTTTTATAATTAGAATTTAGTGATTAGATTTACGAATCACTACAGCAGGTAGAACCAGTGGGTACCTGCGTCGACTTAGGAAACCACCGTTTATGTGTGACAGATAAGGGCAGTGGAATACGATACCTAAAAATAAAATAACCTAAAAGTTATAGGCCTGTGCGTGGCAGTGCTGAGAACAATAAGTACAAACTGTATGCCGCAAACGGTAGTGAAATACAAACATACTGAACAAAGACTTTTACAACTGAACAAAGAATTTAAATTTGCGCGTGCTTTTCGAATTGGACTTTTGTGATTGCCGACGTCAAACAACCTATTTTAGGAGGTCGTGCGAAGCGTAGCGCGACTCGCCAGTTGCCCTAAGACGACCGTACCAGATTGTAATTTGAATTGTGCAGAATTATATACTTATTTCACTTCCTTTGATTTTTTCCTACCCTGGTAGAGAACACGGCGCTATACTGGCCCCCTAATACCGTGGCAAACTTGAAGTCTACAGCGACAACCCCACCTGTATATGTACAATGCCTAAGAAACATGATATTGTAATAGTTTTTTCAGTACTTTACTGATGCTCTGAGGCAAGAAAGATGCAAATGCTGTGTTCTCACAAATACATAGTTCATTTTATTTCAGAGGAGCGCAACAATCTCCATGCGAAAGTGGAGTCCAGGTGGGACACGAAGCACCAACAACTGCAAAAGCGTGCAGATAATCCGCTGCACACCAGAAAGGTGTTCTTGGGCGAGTCGGATGAGTCGTCGGATGAGGGCGAGCTTAGCGAAGAGGAAACCAACGTACGCAAAGCCATACTCGACGTCGAGGAGTGCGTCAAGCCTGGCCGCCAAATGTCGCTGGCGGCATTCAGGAAGGCGAGTGATACATTCGATTTGGCGCCGCGCCGGTCAATCTTGCTCTACGTACGCCGAGAATGCTTGACCTTGGCAGAACGTACAGCAAGATAGACAGTGTAAAAGATGCGATATTAAAAATGGCGCTAAAGCCGTTGAGAGATCGCCGGCTCAAGTCTTTTATTGTTTGTACATATTATTAGAAATAAGCTCATGCGCTAGTGTGGTTTAAAAGTGAACATTTTACATCACACTTTTAGACCAAAGCACTAGATAATAACTGAGACTGGTATTTGCAATTTGCAGCCCAAATAGATTGTAGTTTGTACTAGGGCTGACAAGAGATTTTGACTTTGATTATTGCAAATGCGAATGTGAAAGCGCGCGAAGGATGTAACCCATATTAGGTAACAAAAATGACGTACCAGTAAGGTGACACTGTAGTTTGCAAGCTTCTTTTTGAATAACGATTATAATTTACGCAAATGAAATTGAACACTGATTGTAAGTGACGGCATAAAGCTTTCCTTTCTTCGAAAGAACCTTTGGAAAAAGAAGAGAGTTTAATTGGGTATTTGCCTACTTTTGAATTTGATAAATATTATTACTTTATTTTTAACTAGGATAAAATATTGACGTACACTGAAAAAAATATTAAAATCCAACAAAGATTTACAAATTAACAGGCATTTTAATTTTAGAGTGGGAGAGACTTCTATCCCTTTCTCGCAAAACGAAAATTTGTATGAAACCGCACGAAGCTATACTATGGCATTAGTAGGTGTGACGTCAAACTGCTGTATCGCTATCTCTGTCTAATCAGAAATATTTAAATGCTTATAACTTTTTGTTATTTGATCGATTTAATTAGTTTTTTCAGTTCACGTCATTAATTTTATTCTAGTTTATAATAAAGTAATAAAAAAATTGTAGTCAAAAACCCATTTAACTGCAATAATACCGCCTTAACACTATATTATTGTCCGTTCTTCCTTGTTGGTGTTTGCAGTAAAGATTTTTAGTAAAAATAAGCTTATTCGCTGCGCAAAGGCACTGTTCGGCAAAACTTACCCAGGCTCTTTAGCCTTTCGTCATTTAACAAAATTTCGTCAAGTGTGTGTGTAAAGCCTAACCAGAAAAATAAAATACCTCGCCATATTGCGAAAAACCCATGGAACCTGTACTTATTGACCATAGACAATATACTAGTGGTGCCCCCAGAGCAAGTTTTTTATATTCTGGTCAGGCTTTACTTAGCTAATTAAGCAGAGACAGGCGGAGTGGTGTTTATCAGACCAATCAGAATTATTGACAATTAATCAGCCCCGGCCTCGCATGGGTGGGCAAATATGAGTGTATAATATTATAATGTGAATAACGGGAACACACCGCGATTAATATGATGATTTTGAGTTACAGGTTTTTATATAACATTTGTCGTTAAACCGCGAAATAAGATTAAATCGTAAATATGGATATAATAGTACATTACAGTCTAGGCCTTAAATAAAGCGATTACTGGCCGAGTACTATTGGAAGGCCGAGGCGAAGCCGAGGACTTCTCAAGTGGTTTTAAAAGGACGGGGCGCCAGCCGTGCCGTGTCGTTTTAAACTAAACGAGGTCGCTAATCGAGATTTCGGCCGTGACTTGTATAGTACTTCTCTTCCAATTGCGAGGAAACAATTAAAATTATATAATATAACACATTCAGCGATTCATTTTTATATTATATAGATATATAGTACCTAATAAAATACTTAAATAATTAAAAACTATTGAAAAATATAAAAATGAATAAAAACAAACAAAAATTAAAAAATAGGTGTACCCAAAAAGCTTAATTTATTTTAGTCTACACCATAACGAACCTCATCAACAGTATGAAACTGTCCAGCAATTTCCATTACAGTCCTCTTGGAAATTGCTGGTGTGCGGCCAGTGAAGACCCATTAACAGTCCTCTGTAGTGAAATTTTTTCTTGAGTAAAGTAGCCAATTCCGAGCAAGTAGGAGAAAATTAAGTTACAATAATTTAAATTACCTTTATTTTAAAATGTTCTGTATATAATATAATAATAATAACGAGCGACCCGCCCCGGTTTCGCACATTGTGTTCATACATTGTTTTCGTACACGCCACGGAAACTCAGATGGGACGATTTTTAGGGTTCCGTTTTTCCGACTTATAATTCACAATTACCATCATACGGGTTGTTCATTTTCGAAAATCGTTCATAATGGTTCAAGACCTTACTCCCGCCAGACGTTCTTTATTTTCTGAGAAACAAAATGTGTGGGATAGAGTAGTGCTAGTCTGTATTTTTAAGATACGTGAAGCCAAAACTGGCTGCCTTCAGAAGATAATGATGATGATTAAAACGGATAAGTCAGGATTACAACATATTAGATTAACCGAGCCTTCGTGGGCGCACTAAAAATCTTCTCACACTACGAGAGACAACACAAACTACCCTCATCGATAACTATAACAACCATCACTAATTATGAGTCATGAGTCATGACACTAACGTCTCCAATGAGACTAGACAATCCTAAGTAACCCTACCTATTTAGAGAAGTGCCACTGGTTGCCGGTATCGGTGCCACAAGTTTCGCCATGCCGTCTGTCAGTCCGTCCGTCCGTCCTCGGTTAATCTCAGAGACTATTAGTGCTAGAAATCTGTAATTTGGCATGGGTATAAATATTAATTACGCCGACAAAGTTGTGATAAATATATTTTTTTAAGGCAGCTCCCCTACATGTAAAGTGAGGATGATTTTTTTTCTCGTCTACCCCATAGTGTGGGGTATCGTTGAATAGGTCTTTTAAAAACACAGTGGGTGTGGGAACATCATTTTTCGATATCTAGATCCGTTTGTAAAATATGATATTTTAAAGTGCTAATTTTTGTTAGAGTCAAGTGCTATCAGCCAAATGGTAGTATATAGGAACGTGAAAAAATTCACAGCAGTAGTATATAATATAATCTATTTAAAAGAAAACTGTCATGGCTAAGTAGTTTAAGGAGTTTCTGCTTTTCGAGGTTAATTATTGTACGTAGATATTATGAGTTGCATATTAATGGATATTATAGTTTTATTGTATCTATTGTATTTGTGATTGAATTGAGACTACGGAACCCTACACTGCACGCACTTGGCAGGCTTTTTTAACTACTGATTTAACAAAAAGCCCCAAAGTCAACCAATCTCTTTTTGTCTCTAGGTAAGCAAAACTGCACTCCTTATGAATTTCCCTAATGGCGAGCCTACAGTAGACGAAATTGAGAATGTCTACTGGAAAATGGTGCTTGAGGCTACTGAACATGTTAGCATATACACATCTTCAGTAGACACTAGTCAATTCGATTATGGATTCACAACTAATCCCACCGATCCGATGAGCCAGCATCCCTGGAACTTAAAAGTACGTAAAAACATGCATTCAGATTTTTTACTTTTCTCCTTTTTTATTTAACTAAAGATATAACTTAACGTCACTAGCTGATGCACGTGACTTTTTCCGCGTAGATTTAGGTTTTTTATATCCTGTGGGAATTCTTTGATTTTCTGGGATAAAAAGTAGCATGTGCCACTCTCCAGGTCTTAACTATACCCATGCAAAAAAACGGGTACATACCACGATTAATTCGATATTTTTATTTGACGATATTTCAACCCAATAGCACGGGTCGTGGTCACAACGTCCCCTTTTTTCCGTCCCGTTTTTTCATTGGGTTGAAAATATTTGTTTAGGTTGTTTTAACTGAGTGAATGCTTTGAGTCATTCAGATAATAGTCTGTCATAAATATTTCATAGAACGTATTTAACTTAACATTTAAATTAACATAACAGAAATGTTATTTTTAAAGAGTCATTAGCTAACCTTGCTTTAGCTAGCCTTGTTTAGAATTATTTGATGGAATCGGGTCTTATTTTCAACATATTATACAAACGAACATACATGACTGTTAAAATGATAAGTGATAATCCTAACATAGTTGCCAACATGAAGTGTGCCTTTCTCTATTTTTAGAACGTTCGCAACAATAATGAGAACATACTGCGGTCGTCAGGGACTGTGGTTTCTACCACTGTTCCGATATTACACTTTGGAATGGTGTTCTCCACGAACTGTTGGCATCGCGACCCTCACGGCCTGCCTTGGATGGAATACCTACACGAGGGCCGGGTAAAGATTTGGTAAGTCCTTCAACGCTCTGTTATGTTAATCCCGACACAAAAAAAACCGGCACTTTTCCGTACTACAGTCGTATTTTTTCGACAATTTGCACGATAAATCAAAAACTATTATGCATAAAAATACATAGAAATCTGTTTTAGGAGGTACAAGTAAAAATACCCCACTTGGTATAGTTAGTTATCTCACTTTAAAAGTTGAAAATACTAATTAACTGTTCATGAACACATTTTTTGTGGTGTAACAACAAATTCACGGTTTCCAGATTTTTTTCCCTTACGTCTGCTATAACACCTACCTACCTGCTAAATTTCATGACTCTAACCGCCGCACTCAGAGTCGCTTAATCGTTACTTAAGTTTAGTTAAAACGAGACAGAGCTTTGTCTCTCACATAAATCTGTCCCCTTTTGAGTCAATCTTAAGTAACGATTAGCGACTCTGAGTACGGCGGTAAGTCAACGGGAAATACCCTGTAAGTGTCTTGACAGACCGACAGATAAACAGACAGACAGACAACAAAGTGAGCAGTAGTATTAAGGTTTCTTTTTTCCTTTTGAGGTACGGAACCCTAAAAAGAGACTTAAGGAGACGTTCTACTGTGGCATTGTAGTGTTTAAACGAAGGGAACAACTTAATGATTTTTCTTATATTCGGACGGCAAGTTTAAAATCAGGTTTTTTTCAACTGTGAAGTATTTTAAATTTCAATGATAATCGCGAAAAAGTGCATTTTTAAGCGCTGTGGCCTTATATGGGCGACAGGGGAAAAGCGGCGGTCATCAAAAGTAGTTTAACTTATTATTGAACTTAGATTCACATAGTTTGAACTCGTTGCCGTTTACTGTTTCTAGGTACGGAATTCCCGATCAACAAAGTGACCAATTCCGCCGAGCAGTTGAGCGACTATGTCCGACTTCAGTTCAGAACAAAACTGTCTGGCTGCCTTCGGACATAACAATGATCCCGCCCGACTTATTGTTGAATGAGGGTGTAACTCTCACAAAAGTAACCCAAAGGCCTGGAGAATTCATCTTCGTGTTTCCCAAAGCGTATTCCTCTTCGATATGCACTGACTTCACAATCTCTGAAAGTGTCTATTTTGCCGTGCAGCCCTGGCCGACGACTTTGCTTCAAGTGTTTCAAGTAAGTATTTTAAAAGTGATCTAATTTTATCGAACATAATGGATTTATAATATACTAGTGTTCTAAATAAGTTGGGCTAGCATTATCAAGCACTAAATCTAAATTATGCATTTTCAGTAGAGGTCATGGACGAGGTATAAATGATATCATGATCTAGATTTAGTTCAAAATTTTAGATATTGAGGTGTTTGGTTGGACAGCTCATTTCGCTGGAGAAAACATCTTAAATGAAACATGTGCAAAAGCAGGGAAATTTTTACAGGTTCTTATGGTTCTAGCTAGATGAGGAATACATCCCTTACATCTACAGAGACTGTATTTAGCATTAACTAGAATTAGGATAGACCAGCGATTCCCAATAGGTGGTCCGCGGAACCCTAGGGTTCCGTGGAAGGGTCACATGGGTTCCACGGTTTGTCCGAGAGTTACCTAAATAAAACTTTTATGGAAAAGACTGATAAACCGTCACGCCTACACGGCAGTTTGATGGAAGCTACCCCGTAGGTATACTCCTAGTCGGTTTCTACACGGCATCTTACCGGGAACGCTCAATCGCTTGGCGTCATAGTATTTCTTTGTCACAATAAATGTTTTGCAATACTTATAATAATAATTATTTATCATTATCAAAATAGCCAGCTAGGGTTCCGCCAAAAAAGTATGATCAATTAGGGTTCCAAATAAAATTGGGAACCTCTGGGATAGACCTAGTTCCTTTCTGTATGATAACAGCGCAAATACCCATTTGTATAAGCTGGATAAGATACAAACAGGCTATGAGAGTCATAGAAGGATACATAAGATCCACCCCCGTACATGTAATGGAAAGCGAACTTTGTATACCACCTCTTTTTATAAGAAGACTTTATGTCGCAGTAAAATATTGTTAAAGTGTCAGTCTTGGTCTGACAGAGAAACCATTCATCTTATTTCAGAACTTAGCTTACTCTTTGATAATAATAGCTACTGGAGCAAGAAATCTTTACTTTCAACGAGCTGATGCGGCGTGGATTTACATTTTTCAAGATCCCGCGGGAACTCTTTGATTTTTCGGGATAAAAAGTTGGTTGGTTTAGGGAACGATGGAGCTTGCATTCTTGTTTTTTAAAGAAAAGTCCTAAAATTAAAATAAAGAATTAAAAAAACCAGTTTTATTTTTGTATAATTCCGGAACTTCATTCGATTGCACTGCGGGTCGGGGTAGTGGCGTATTTGTTAGTCTATGAAGCGGTTACATAATTCACTATAGAAAATATTGCAGCTAAAAATCAAACCTATAATTTGAATTATATAATGAACTAGCGACCCGCCCCAGCTTCGCATGGGTGCAACGTAGCTATACTAATGTGGTGTCAGATATCTACTCGTGTGGTGTCAGTGAGGAGATTAGGTATATAGGCGCCGCGGTACCGCCGCGGCCGCCTCCGTCTCGTTTTGTTGCGCGTTAGTTTTTATCTTACGCTATTTCATATTATTTTGATTTTGTATATCTCGTAAGATATTATTCTAAATTAAATGATGTAAAGGGCAATTTTGGTCTAAATTGAATATTACAGATGATTAACTAATTTTTGACTCCATTTATTTATTTTTCTCATTTTTATCATATTTTTAAAAAAACAACAAACAAAATAACAGAAGCAACAAAAAAAATTAAAGTAAAGTAACAGAAAATCAAATAACAGGAACAGCAGAAAATTAAATTAAATAAAATAAACAACAGAATATAAAGAAACAGAAACAACAAACGATAGAATAACAGAAATTAAAATAACAAGAACAACAAAAATTAAAGTAACTGGAACAAAAAAAAAAAAAAAAAACAATAATTAAAAATATGATAAAATGGATCCCACTAGCAGCGGGCTAGGATCCAAGCTGCCAATGGTCAGGGCTCCAGAGTGAGGAACCTTCTCACAATGCGTGCCGTCTCAAGAACCACTGCCTTCTGTATCTTACCCTTGATCCAACAATTAAGCGATAGTTTCTTAAGATGTTGGTCGAAACTATTCGCAATAAGACCATGGACTGATACAACTATCGGTACAATAATCGTTGAGTCAACACTCCACATGGCGGTATGATTAACTATATTATTATGATAAGAATTAATAGTATGTCAGTAAAAACACCCTCGAAAGTAAGGCTTTGTTTCAGATCACATTTGAAAATCATAAAAGCGAGTATTGTGAGCCAACCTTCAAAGATACATATATGCTATCGGGAACTTTTTTGTAGAACTTTTTAAGATAAATAATTTTACCATACATTGTTTTCGTGTAACTTTGACCATTTATTCAGCGCACGCCTCGGAAACTCTCAAATGAGAGGATTTTATCCGACTTAATTCACATTATTTCAATTTCCCTAGGGATCTCTAATTTTTGAGAATTAAACTATACCTATAAACCTTCCTCTTAAATCACTCTATCTACTGGTGAAAACCGCATTAAAATCCGTTGCGTAGTTCAAAAGATCTACGCGTTCATACATACATACATACAGACGCGGGAAGCGACTTTATTTTATACTATGTAGAGATAATGCAATTTTTTTTTGTATGATTCTGTTGGTGGTTCAATAAAAAAATAAAATGAAATAAAACCATTGACATTCAATTTTTAACATGAAAATCTGAGTAAATTTTAAGAAATGGATTTTGAATTTTGTGATGTTACAAACACTTACTTCTGACTTTAGGGCACATTGCCCTCTATGTCCTGGGCGTCTAGACGTCAGCCTTTAAAGGTGTCGTACGTACCGCCGCGGTACTGATTTGCTTCAAAATAGTTTGAATCCACTTTCAAACATCATTTATTCTTATGTTTTGTATCTTTTAATAAAAATAATCTCAACTTATAGGAACTGACTTTATTCCATTTAGACAATGCTTAATAAACTTCAATCTTAGTTCTAAAGTATTAACTTCTTCAAGACATAATTATAAATTCTAATTTACCCTGCTTCAAAACAATAGCTCCCGCTTTTCTTGCGCGCCATTTTACATCTGCCGACAATTCTTTTTTTTTCAAATCAAATCTAAGCAAAGCATGCTAACACTTTTATGACGAAATTTAATAAAATTTACTTCATTAAAAAATGTCTGTTAATGTGAAGAACATAATATTGTAGAATGTAATTTTTTTTATTTGATATTTCTTTTAAATAAAGATGTAGATAGATGCGGGGATGCGTCCTAATTAAAAAAATATATTTGCAGGAATTGCGCGACAGCTGCGAACCCTGGATGTTTACGCTCGAGCACTTGCTGATCTCGATCGCGCGCGACGACCGCGTGCCGTTGACGTTGCATCAGCAAATCTTGCCCCAGCTCGTCAGCCTCTTGGAGGACGAGCTCAAATGCCGCTTCGCTCTCATCGAACGTGGGATACCGGTATGCTTATTATACAGGTATTATAGTAACTGCCTCGTGAGTCTAGTGGTTAGCATGTTCGACTGCAGATGACGAGGTGTTGTTGTGGTGTTTCACCCCCTTGCCTCGGAGAGCACGTAAAGCCGGTGTTCCTGCACCTAATCTCTCTCTGATCGTGTCGGATTTCCGTCCCATCGGGCTATGAGGTGAGGGAATAGAGAGTGCACCTGTGTTTGCGCACACACTTGTGCACTAGAATATCTGTCGCGCAGTTGGCTAAACTGTATAGAAACTGGCAGGCGTGGCCGAAATTCGGCGGGAGGACATTATTATAGTAGAAATGAGTTTCATGTTGTAGAGGCGCGGTTTTTAGGATACCATTGTTACGGGATTCCATCAATAATGTAATAAACTAATTTATTTCATACAGGTGCTTATTAGTTTATCTAAATACCTAACGATCTTATCTAAAAAACCTACACAAAATGCTCTTATGCTAAATGTTATCCTAAGTTTTAGGCGCTAGAAGAGTTTTGTTATTACGTATTGAACTCTGCCAGGCCTCGGCTAGCTGTATTCAGGGTTTGTTAAGGCCAGAGTCCAACAAGGGCATTCCGTTAGATTACGTCAATTGAGAAATTGACATTTAAAAAGCACTATAAAAGAATGCCGAGCTTATTCTTGACAATTGTGCAACTTACCCTTTCGGCAAAACACATTATTTGCCAATCCCAATTTAATAATGATTTCCTTAAATCAAAAAATATCCAAAACTATGACATATAACTAGTCACATGCACATTCCGTAGGTACCACTAATCTATACTAAAACCGGATAGCGGACCTTTCACAAAAAACGTGCCCGAACGAGAAGTCTGGAAGCGGACGGTGTCCTACTCGCACAGTTCCTAAATAGGGTAACCATATTTGCATAAAATATGATTTATAGCTCAAGATAATCTCTGCAACCTCAGTATCCTCAATAGCTCTGCCAACTGCTGGACAAGAGTCGTTACATGTTCAAAGTATGCATTCATACTATAAAAGTCTTATTAAAGCTACACGTCTTCCAAATCCTTTATCTTCAAACACTGCGCTTAATTCATCCCAGGCTTGCTTAGCTGTGTTTGCATTTCGAATATATTGCACACATATGTGCTTTACAGCTAAACTAAAATACGAGCAAGAGCACGTAAATCTCTAGATGGGTCAATGTGCTCTGTACCTTCAATACATGACCGTAAGTCATCTATGATCAAGATGTGGCGCTTGTTGAATTTCCAGTTACTAATACCTTCCAATTTCTCGAACGGTAGGTACATTGTGATGATGCCGATTAATTAACGCTCCAAAAGCCAATGTCCAATCTTCACGACGTACTTACACGTGGCAGATCGCTGACGCAAAACAAACTTTGCGAGATACGCCGCGTCGCACACCCTCGTAGTCGTGACCAGTTGACCTATACCTTTCCAATTCCAGCGTGGTCAAGCCCCACAAGTTTTAGCCTTAGAAAAACAGTGATAGAAATCTGCTGCTGACTGTAGCATTTTTGCCCTTTATATTTCTTAAATTTACATTTTTTTGGAGTCTGTTATGTAAAACCCAAAAAACCCAAGGTTACTCTAAGCGTGCGAGTGGGACACCGTTGTACAGATTTGTGGCTCTCGCACGTTTTCTCTAGTTGATTATGTCATAGGAAAATAAGCAGGGAGCCGCTTGATTCAGACGGCGCAAGACCGTGGCGTGTGGAAGTCTCTACAAGAGTCTTGTCCAGCAGTGGAGTCTATTGGTTGATGATGATGATGATGACATGAAACAGCACATTTTTTCTTTTTCTTTCAAAAGCATCTTCGGTAAAATGTATAGAGCAAACTTTTGTATATTTTGTTGGTTGCCAATTTATTCTGCCGCTGGCTTCTACCCATTTCTCTCTTTCCAAAATATAATTCAATGGGTAACTAAATGATAAAAATTCTATAATATAGTGTTGCCCAGTTCTAGCAAAATAAAAGTTAAATCTATTCGGTTACAAAGTGACACTAAACTAAACTGACAGTCTGCAGTTACATTCTTAATCATATTAGGTAAATTTATCAATGATCATAATATTCATTGTATTGTGTGGCTTTTACTCGGAGAGTTGATGAGACTGAGGAAACAGTGACGGTGACAGTAATCACGCGTGAGCGCCTTCAATGTGGGAATTTGAAATAGTATCCTGATAACACTTTTAACAAAGTCATATCAAGTTATGTTTTGAAAATTAGTATGAAAATAAATATTGTAAACGTAAAAACTTATATATACATCAACTGGCAACATCAACCGACCGTCCGTGCGGCCGCCATTTTGACTTTATATAATGCTAATATTTTAATTTATTGGTTCCAACTTTAAAATTTTGTGTTCTTCCTGATTAAATAACATATTACACTTTATTTACATACTAGCATTTATTTCTACCGATTATTTGTAT
The DNA here is from genome assembly GCF_902806685.2 of Maniola hyperantus. Taxonomy (NCBI): domain Eukaryota; kingdom Metazoa; phylum Arthropoda; class Insecta; order Lepidoptera; family Nymphalidae; genus Maniola; species Maniola hyperantus. The sequence goes on from NC_048564.1 coordinate 8,851,040, forward strand.
TCTGTGGCACAATCGTAGTAATCGTTGTGTGCCACATCACTAAGGGGGCGGTACCCGTCCATGAAGTACAATATTATTTGTATGAAATTTTAACTTAAACAAAACGAAACTTCATGGGCGTGAGCTGGCAAAAACCATTAATAAAATGGACAAAGTATAATAAAGCGAAATACCACTCACTGACTAATCACGAAATCTCAGGAAATTTAAAGCCTACCTACATGCTTGAAATTTGGAAGCTTGGTACTTTCTAGGACGTAAGTGTCAGCTAAGAAACGGTATTGAGAAATTACCCCCCCCTCCCCACCCCCCTCCCCCCGAGGGGTGAAAGGGGGGTCGAAGGTTGTATGAAAGTCCTATGTTTTTGAAGTTAGAAACGTGAAAATCGACATTTAGGTTATGAGTTTTAATAACAAAAATCTGTATAAGTCATTTCGGAAAATTCCCCTTAAGGGTGGTAAAATAGGGGGGGGGGGGGGGGGTTGGGGGAAGTTTCTACAGGAAAGTTTTAATTATTGTTATTTTAACTTGAAATTTGAAACGTAGGTTCTTTTTACGGGGTAGAGGTATCAGATAAGAAAGGATCTTACGAAAATACCCCCTATGGGGGTGAGATGGGGGCGGAAAGTAATAGAAGTAATAGTCATATCATTAAAAAAAACTTTTACGGAGAGACGATTTTTATTTCTCTAGGAAATATACGTTGGGCGGAAACGGGGTGACCGTCCGTATAGCGTGTCCGAAGAGGCAGAGTGCAGCGTCTGTCGGCGGCCGCTGCATCTTTCCCAGGTGAGCCGATATAAAAACACCCGACAAATACGTAGCACGAAGTACAGTTCGGAAACAGCCCTATTTGCTCTATCTTTCAACTGTCACATTTAAAAATTACGGGCTTACATTATTACTTTGTGTGCATTATATCATCTGAAAAGGCCCTCTGGCGACAGTATTAAAGATGACTCTTATTGACTCTTAATGTACCACTAAATATATTGATAAATCGCCCAATCTTCAAAGTGAGAGTCCTTTTTTGCGACAATAACTATAGCGATCAAAAGGGCTCTTATCACCATTGTCATTCCTACGCTCATTGAGCCGGCAGGGATTAGTCGAGATGATGGCAAGAGACCTGATGGATTAACGCCGCACTGGTGAAAACAAACTGGTGAAACACTAGACTCCTCCACCTAACAGAACGCAGACCAACCAATCAGAAGAGAGATTTATGATTTATGTGCTACATTTCGTTTAGTTTGTTACAAACATACTTTCGCATAATTTATTATATTATGTAGAAGATTCTGACACTACTTTAATTTATAATTTATTTTCAGGTCAAAATTAAACACCACAAGAACCACGCTACAATTTGTGCTCAAGATGCGCAACTTTTCCTCGTAAAGGTCGAGCGATCCGAAAACCCGAAACCTGTGAACATGTTTCTTGAAACCTTAATCTCCGACAGTGGTCTTCGGAGGATCATATCCACTGGGCAAAAGAGACTGATTGAGCACTAAATACTGGTGTTGTTCAACGAATCTCTTTTGTTGCTTTCTTTTATACAAATAGCGAATAAACAAGCAGGCGGGTCAGTGATTACCGCCTCTCATGAACATTTGTAGCACTAAAGGTTTTTCCAGGAATTTTTTGATGTGCCATGTTGAAATGCAGTGGATACGGTACACCGACGAACGCTGTACGATACTTTTTCTTACCATACATTCTTAGGCCTACTTTTTCGTACCTCCTACCATACGGGATAGTTCGGTGCAAACCAATAGTAACAAACATTTTCATAAGTGATATATTTATATTTTTTGTATTCCGAAAATTTTCGCACCAAAGAGAATTATTATTTTTTAAGTTTGTAAATAATTTATTAGTCACACAAGCCAAAAGTGATATTAGTTTTTAAGAAAAAATATAAGCTGATAATTTTTAGACTTAGAAGTGACAATTAGGATATGTAAATAATTTTAAATACATATCAAAATTGCGTAACCGGCAGGAATCGAACCTGCATCTTCTGGGTTCGCGCCCGATGCCTTGACCACGGTTGCGCTTACTGCCAGTGACGAAATTTTTGATTGAATATGTTCACTCAATACTGTAAATGTGTATATCATTTTAAGTATAAAAATAGTTATAATTCTTAATTTAAAAACAAGGAACAGATAATACAAGGTTAACAAATGAAAATAAAAATACAACAAAAACGCGATTAAAATTATCATTCCTTCATTGTATACCTACTGTTTTTGTTTTTTTTTTACATGTGTATTATTTACGTTTATAGCGCCAGGAGCCGAGGAGACTGCTCCGAAGCAACCCAGCATGATTATAGGTTGCCAAGGAAGTATCCCCTCCGCTTCTGTTTTATATTCTTGCGCGTCAAGTTATCCGGCAGAGAAGATGGCAACTGTTTTATAAGACGAGGAATAAAATAGCCCGTAGTTCTTTCACCGTATACATTGTTTCGCAATGTTTAAATAAGCTTGGTTCATTTTTGTCATACATACTTTGTTTTAACAGAGTTTGAGACAATAGTTTTTAGGATTTTTAGTGGATTATTTAGAATATACCTGAAATTGTAGTGCGATTATCACTCCTCAATGCTAGGTATTTTTAATACTCGCTATTTTTCTTACAGATATAGATTAATACTTTTGTATATAAAGTTTTAAGATTTTTAGTTGAAGTTTATATATATTATTTAAAAAGTACTGTAAGTACGGCCATAACTACTGAGGCTGTACTGAATATATGATTGTGCGAAGCAATAGTAGGTATAACATTAGCTTCACTTTAAAGGAAACTCCCGCTGAGTTGAGTTAAAACAGTTATACTTGCCAGAAATTGTCGTAACTTATTACAAACAGTCTATGTGAAGGCTCCAGTTAAATTTGCAGTCAATACTAAGCCCAAGGTAAGTGCACTTGTCGACTAGTTCTATAGTGGGGCAGTTACAACCAAACGGCGGGTATTTTAAATATGGTGATCTGATGTGGATCAATTTTGTTTTACTAGCATTCAATACTAAGCCTGCATCGTGGCACCATTTGGTCAGCCTATCAAAGTCTGCATGCAGCACTCCACAAATCTTGTAAGGATCTCGGTCTGCGAACATAATACAAGTATCGTCTGTAAACTGATAACACGTGCAATGTTCAATACAGTTACTCATGTCGTTGACATATGATAAAAAGTGCAACGGACATAGTACTGATCCCTGATTACCTTCACTGGCTACAATGACGTCACTGTTGGTATTGCAAATTTTACAGTATATTTGTGATTTCGAAGGTAGTCGGCACACCAAGCGAGAAACGGCCCACGTATTCCACATGTTTCTAACTTATTTTTCAGCTGTTGTGATCCAAAGCGTTAAATGCTCGCGAGAAGTCTATAAACAGTGCTACGACATGTTTTTTTTATGGAAATTTGGAAAAAAACATGTAAATTTGGAAAGAAGATTTGTAGTTCCTTTACCTTTTTGAAACCCGTTTTGGATATAATGAATGACCTCGTTCTTTTTGTAGAAAGCATGGACTTGCTCACAGACATACTTTTGAACTACTTTATCTATCGACGACATGAGACTTATGGGTCGGTAGTTCGCGAAGTCATTACGTTTACCCTTTTTAAAGATATGCCTAACAGAAGCTCTTTTTAAGTTATCAGGCTAAACGCCGCATGTGATCCTGTTATTTATTAACTTTGCCACAGATATTTTCCGTCCAACTAATTTAATGTGACTTACTTTAATACCGTCATTCAGTCCCCGGTAGTTCATTCATTTAAGCTTAAATTAGGTAAGAATCTCGGAATTCGAGATACCGAGACAGCTAAGTCTGTAAATACTTGTATATTGACACCCTAAAAGTTGTCTCAAAACCTACATATGGTAGGGTGTACGCAACTATTAAATTTCAAGGTCAAAGGTCACAAAAATCGGTTGTTTGCGCTTTTTTTGTAAATATCTCATTTCCTATGGGTTTTTTGCTATTTGTATTTATTATCAATATTGTAGAATACAAAATTCTCTACAAATTTTGTTAAAAAAAAATGTTTCATACGGTGAACCGTTTTCGAGATAAAGGGCGGAGAGCGCGCGGTCACAGCATCAGGTCAACCGGTGCCTCCGGTCGAAAACGCGCCATATATAGTTGATGAACTATCGACAAATCAATGCATGATTATAAATATTGGTCAATTATTATTAACTATTATATTTTATCATTTTTTTCCTAACCTATCCACTTTTTAGGGCTCCGTAGCCGAATAGCTAAAAACGGAACCCTTATAGATTCGTCATGTCTAGGAAGTTTCAGGGCAACTAAAAACGAAAAATAATACCTATATCTATATGATCTATGCTTTGGGTCGTGTCAATCCATTGATGTTGGAATCCCCCAATCATTACGTAATGCACGTAGTTTAACGTTCTGGCTGCTTTATTATTATTCTTTTTTATTTATTATTGTTATACATATATTGTTTTCCCTTTTTCCATAATAATTTTAAGTATAATGCGTAATAAATTCGTTTTAACTATCATTTTAACGTTTTTAGTCTTTATTTTAGAAGTGAACCGTACTTATGACATGACAGTTGACCCATTGAGTTAAAATGTCTTGTGAGTCATTTTGTAAGCTTGAAAAGAAAAGAGACTGATTTAAAATTATTGTAACACTAGATGATACCCGCAACTCGTCTGCGTGAATTTAGGTTTTTAAAATCCCGTGGGAACTCTTTAATATTCCGGGATACAAATTAGCCTACGTCCTTCCCTGGGATGCAAGCTATCTCTGTACCTAATTTCATCAAAATCGGTTAAACGGATGGGCTGTGAAAAGCTAGCAGACAGACGGACAGCCACACTTTCGCATTTATAATATTAGTATTATTTATTATTTATAATTCGTTTTAACTATCATTTTAACGTTCTGAGACCTTATTTTAGAAGTGAACCGTACTTATGACATGACAATAGGCTACTTGACTCATATCTAATTTCGTCCAATAAATGATTATTTATTATAGTATTTTGCTTAAGACAACGAAATATATCAATAACAATTATTAAAAACGCAGGATGGATATATAAATCCAATTTAAAAAAATACAGTTTTTATTTTTATTTGAAACGCAGGAAACGCTGTCAGCCATGATGTGACGTCAATAAATATGTAAACAAAGAAATGTCATCCCTATGTCACGCGGGGACTAACGTAGTATCCATATATATAAAATTTAAAGTCCTGACTAACTTATGTATCAACGCACAGCCTAAACAGCTGGTCCTAGATACATGAAATTTGGTGGATGTGTTCTTTGTAGGTAAAGAGAAGGTATCCACTAGGAAAGGATTTTTTGAAATTCCACCCCTGAGTGGGTTAAATGGGTGTTATAAATTTATGAAGTCCATGCGGGCGAAGTCACGAGCATAAGCTAGTTTTTATATATTTCTAAAAACTCATAGTAAACGTAAAAAATTACCGTTTTCTCTTTATAAATTGAATAAGTTATTAAGTAAGACTTACAACAAAGTGATCTATGCAAAAATAAATTTGGGTTGCAGTCGTTAGTCATATAGGATCCCTTTAAGCAAGTCTTCGCGTGTTACGTATATTTATTTCACTGGGCACTCTAATCCACAACTTTCCTGTGGTCTTTATCGATGCGTTTTTACATTCTCGGATGATACAATAACGATAATTACTATATTTTTCATGTAAACTAGTATAGAAGTCATGTTTATTAAACTTTGGGAGGTTATGCTGTTGTTTACAAATGCATGACGTCAGAGCACAGATAATCTATCGGCCAAACATGGCCGACAGTGCTTTCACCTCTCTAAGAAAAATATATTTTTAAATTAAAGTTTTACGGTTTTTAGGGCGCAAAAAAATATAGTGTTAATTTTTTTGATCTAATAGGACAAATATAAACCATTTAAGACCTACTTAAAAAAAGTGTCAACTAGCCTATTGACCCATAAAGTTAAAATGTCGTGTGAGTCATTTTGTACGGATTTTAAATGTAAGCTTGAAAAGAAGAGACTGATTTAAAATTATTGTAACATAGGTACAATGTATAAAACTGTGATTTTGTTATTTGTGTCATAACTTTTAAATAAAAAAATTAACTAAGCATAATTGTGTTGTGTTACTTATACAACTCCCAAAATAACATAATATAGTGCATTGTGATACGAGGGCGGTAAGTTGGTAATCTCATACGTTTTACAATACAGTTGTGAGAAAACAGGTATGTAAATAAATAGAGTTCAAAAAACCAAAGTGCCATTTTGTGCGATTTCCGTATCATTCCGGGCGGAGTCGATTCCATTTTATTTTCTAAATCATTATTTTAATCCATACTTGAACCACACATATGCATACTTAAAAAGAGTAAAACTACCTACAAACGAAAAATTTTACTGCCGTACACAGAGTCGCGATTGAGTTAAAACGTGAGAGATATAGCTCTGTCTCGTTTTAACTAAATTTAAGTAACGATTAAGCGCTTCTGAGTACGGCAGTAAGTGAAATTTCAAAATGAATAGGTAGACCAGAATCTCAGATGAAATTACAAAGTTAGCAATACTGTACCTACTCTATGAATATCCTATGTACCTATATAGTACTCTAGTGAATTATTAATATTCACTACAGAGTACATAGGATATTGACACAGTACAGTGTTGATAACTTTGGTTCATTTCATGAGATTGAGGTCTACCTATAGCAACTTGCAACTTGGTGGCCTGGCACATCGATGGCCTGGCTACATTGGTTTACATTTCGAATTAGGCAATAACAGTACAATGAACCGCTACTTTGCACTCGCTGACGTTCCACCTGGATCAAGGGATTTTGAGATGAGATGGTATTGAATTTAGGTAAAAGGTTGCGCGCTACAAGTTTATTGCCGCTGCATTATTTCGCGAATCTTGACCACAGATATGTCCAGATTTGCAACTAGCGTGGCCCCCTCAGTCCCTCTCGCTCAAGCAGATTTTCTTACTTGTGAAATGTCATTCCTTCTACATTTCACGTTGTTTGTCAAATACTCACGTACAAATACATTTTGACAAACAAACAAAAAAAGGTGGCCACGGTGATAAGGACAAAACATAATCATTTTGTCACGTTCTAACAAGAGCTTAAATGCATTTAGCTATCTCGCTCTAACAATAAGTGTCACAATAGGGCTACTTCCATACTTCTAACAGTCCTTATTGAGTCTTGATCTCTACGCTAAGTTGACGGTGACAGATGACAGCACGTCGCCCATGACAGCTGATTGAGCTGCTTATTAATATCTATATGTGCTCTATTTTAACCAAAGACTTTTGTATGTACTTTAACTGACTGCTAACAAATTCAGGCATGCGCTGTTTACATGGGTGTTGGAGAAATGAATGAAACAGTAAACAAGTTTATTTATTAAAGTTATATTAAGAGACAAATTTTATTAGGAAACTAAATGGTTAAGGTTTTTATGAACTGCTTAGGTATACTTAGTCTTAACCATAAATTACAACTGTAAGATTTGTGAACTTAGGAATTCAAAAATACCGTGGGAACTCTTCGATTTATGTACCCCATGTCCATCTCCAAGACGCAAGCGACCTCTATACTATTGAAGTCGTGAAAAGGTAACAGACCATCAGACCAACTAGTACGCGCACGAAAAGTAAGGCAAGTAGGTAGTTTCTAGTCCATAATATAAAAATTGGTTCACTTAATGAGCCGTCAGTTCCCAATCTTTCCGTTTACTCGAGATCTACTGATTATATCTATCCCATCTCCCAATCTGCCGTAAGACGATCACATTTCCCACTGCGCCACTCACAGCGCGGCGCCGTTAATCCTCATCATCTAGTATTATTATAAATACAAAGGTTGCTTAACTCTGTATGTTTGACTGCCTGTTTGTGGTGCCATTTTCACAGCTCAACTGCTCGCTTCCTGGAGACGGACGTAAAGACACTTTTTATCCCATAAAATCAAAGATTTCCCACAGGAACACCCTATTCTATGCGGACGTCAGCTCGTAGTTGCTGAACTCGATCGGAGCTCACACGATCAAGTTAAGCAAGTACTACGCCGGCTCGTTGGGACCAACGCTGGCCTCAACACTATTCGCCCAACGTATGGATCCGGATATTAGCCAACGTTGACGAAACTAATTTTCCGATCCATACGTTGGGGCGAACAGTGTTGGGGCTCAATCTAGTTACAATCGCATTTTTTAGTGCTACAGGTGGAATTCTGTAACATATAAATTAAGATCTTAATTAATTAGATCTAGTAGCATAGGAATGTATACCAATAGCTTAATACAAATTTTACTTTATATTCTTAAACATGTTTAAACTTAATAATTATTGGTTGCAATTTAAGTTACCAATCCCCTTAAGTTTGGGGATTGGTTTTGGGCCTAAACCATAATTTTATGAAGAATCTCACCATGCAGAGAATACTTATAATAGTAGAAAATACACAAAATTGTACACCACTACTGCGTCCTAAGTGCATGGCGGTGCGTATTATTGATATCATTTGTAAATTAATCCCGCAACTCACAATAGCATTTCGCATTTCACTTATAGCATTTAACACTATCAATAACATAATATCGGACATTATAGTACGCGACAGGCAATCGGGGTATGAGGTGGGGGGACTCCCCGCACACCCGCACTATCCCGCACCGGGTTAGCGCGGGGGATGTGCGGGTGTACAGGGTGTCCCCACCCCGATTCCCATGTTGACCTGTCGCGTACTATACTTATGTTATAACAAAGTACCTATTCGATGTTTTCAAATACGCACCTTACCCAATAACTTAGTTTATCTACGCTCAAAGCTTAAAATTCTGATTATGAAATTAAAACGTGTCAATGAACTACTTTATTCACATACATCTTCTATAATATAAAAAATTGATTATAACATTGTTAGGGAAGTATTCCAAAATAATGCTTTAAAATATTTTTTCCATTATGATACAGTTTGGACACTGGGTTCCTGTCTTTTTATTTCATTCGGGTCATGGCCGACAGCGCGAATTTTAAATCCTTCATAAAAATAATACTTCCATCAATGATCCTCGTTTTAATTTTAAATCCTTCATAAAAATGTACCTCCATCAATGTTTTTATTGTGATGATTAAAATAGCAAAAAAAATTACACTCTATTATACGAGATTGTCGACTTAATGTTTTGATAGATCAAATTTTTCATAAAACGTTTTAATTTAACCTCAAAATAAATAATCATCATTTGGCTGAAGGATGGGTTTAAAACAAAAAGTAAGCTAATTTGTAGCAGTCCAAACAACACAACCACTTCTATTAAAAACCACTCACCTAAAAAACTATGTTTCATTTGAATAATCTATCAGTAACATATAATTAAAGAACAGAATTTTCACTTATTTTTATTATTTTATTTTTTTAGTTTAATTTTAAGTACATAATACTAATAACCAGGACTTCCCTCGTTTGGGCTCGAACAGAAAACCAGCGTTGTGGTTACATTGTGTAACCAAAACATTCAGCTGAGTTCGGGCCTTTTCGTTGGCACGACACATTGTATACACTAGGTACCTATTTGTTGGATTAGATTTTAAATAATGTTTTTTGTAAATATATTTGTGTTTATCGTGTGTTGCATCAACCAATAAATGTATTTCTATTCTATTCTAAAAAAACATGCTGTATTTCATAATAGTAGTAAAAACAAAACAATAACTTTTTTCTGTCACGCTCTCAAGCTTGGCCGCGTGCGAGAGAGACAGACTTTTCATGACACTTGCGTTTATTCATAAACACTACACGTGAATGTGTTATACGTACCATCAGCTCTTGTTAACAGCTGCAATTATTATTTCAGAATGTACAGGTATTGAAATGGATTTATATATATATCTATCCATTATTATTATGTCTTGGTATTAATGAAAACTAGGAAAACCTCACAACGGGGAGCTTCGACGCTTAAAAATATTACTGATACCGCTAATACCGCTATATATGCTTTAAAGATGTACATGAATAACAATAGGTTACACATTTTGAATTCACTTAAGATTTCAATATAATATGAGCGTAGACAAATATTATTTAAGTACTACATGCCCTTGAGTTAGGACCTTGTTGGATATTTTTGTTCCTACAGTAAGCGGTATATACAAACTTTACGTTAAACTTATCAGTAATGAAAAGCTGCCGAACAAAACGGTGTAGTTAGTAATTACACTAATTAACTACGCTTAAACTAAGTAATCTAAATCCTTTTTTTCATCCACTGACGTTCTGAATAGAAATTTAAATTTATTTCGAAGCAAAATAGCATAAAACTGTGCTGAAATTCAGGCCAACGAACTGATTCCGATCAAAAAAGCATTAGCAAAGTTTTAACAGCTTTAACTTAATATATTAAATATATAATAGTAAAACTTAATTTCGTGAAATTACACCTTTTTGTTCGCCTGCTTCTTCAGTTTATACTAAAGCTATCGTTGAAATTAGTTTAAGTATAAGTATATAAATATAATCCTAAAACAAAAGAACAAGTTTTATGAAATAACATAATTATGTACCTACATCTCTGTCACACTTGAGCTACAATATGGATTTCAGGTACGTGTATAAGGGAATATTCAAAAAAAGTTATTTTTTCTGAATATATTTCGAGATATCAATGCAGATGATTCTATCGGAGCCAGACTACAATAATATTATGATTATACTTATAGTAATTCTTAAAATACCAGTCTTTTCCTGCGAATATGAAATTGTACAAGTAATTTAAATTCTAAGAAATGAAATAATTTACCTAAACCATGCGCAATGGGGTCGCCATCAATTATATTAAACGCGTAACATTTTTACTTTCCTCTTGATTGAATGGATGACGACGATAAATCATTTTGAATTACAATTCTACGTAAATACTAGAAACGTATTGGATTTGTTTACTTGTCCCTCCATATAGTATTACATGGTCTCTTGATAAGCGTTTTATTTAATGACAAACAATGAATCATATCTTTTTATAACAAAATGTCTTACTTCAAAATAATAAAAAAATTAAAGTATCAAACAAGTTTTTAATTTCATTCCAAATTATTAGGATCTAAGTTTTTTGCCCCCATTTCTCACTGTCCGTTTTACTAGGCAGATTCTAAGCGCACTACTCGCCTCGAAAAAGACGCGGGAGCGTTCCAACATTTGGTGTTTAATTGTCAGAAACTAGTAACTGCTTCATCATAATGGCAAGGCAGGATTAATTAACAGTATCCTTAGATTGCCTAGTAATACACTGGCGAGCAGTACCGCGAGATAGTTCTGTATTCTATGGAGGTACAGCGAGTCCTGATTTGTGATTTTCATTTGAATCATGAGTTTAGTGAGGAAACGACATCTCGCAACGCTCATGTAGGTGTCAACAGACCACAATGTGCGGAATCCCTGCTGACTTGCCGGTAATAAGCTTCCCTCCAAAAATAATCTAGCAGCTATGAACTAAAATTAGACCCCAAAATAAGTTATTTAAGAAAAATTGGCTCTGGCAGTTTTCGTGCCAGTTGCAACTCGATGTGCGATCACCTATTACTATAGCTTAAAGACATCCTCAGTATTTTAAGGTTCAAAGGTAGGCATGGTTGCCAACTTTTGCTTCACTTCCTCCGAGCTGTCGTTGCAGAGAAGCAAAGTATGGGAGAAGCCCATCGCCACCTGGGTTATGTTAAGGCCATCCATGGACGTCACTTCCTTCGGCCTGGCCGTCGACTTATTGATGTCTCCAGTGCCCTGCCGAACAAACAATGTGGCTAATTCTTTTGTACACAATCTCTAAAGTTTAGAGAGGTAGGTTTAGTTTAGAGTCTAAACTAAACTAAAATGACACGTCTAAATCTATTGCTACCCCTTTCATAATGTTGCTTGCGGAAAAGGATAGCACTAGATTTAGCCATGTGCCAGACATTTGACAAAATGTAATTAGACATTTTGAACCCTTTCGTAGTGAGGCCACCATAAGGTCAAGATAAGTAAAATTAATGCTAAGGTGTATGAAAAAACTTGTGGAAAAATTGTAAAGTTTTATATGTGCATAGTTTGGTATAATAGTGTAAATAAGTGTTATAATATTAAGGTGTAAGTTAATAAAAATATAGAAAGAGTAATTTTTGATTCTTAGATCTTTCTAAGTTTTTCAAAGTCCGCTTCCGTTCTGCTACGTTTTATTTTTCAAGACATACTCAGAAATAGGTATTTTTAAATATTATTTTGAACAAGTATTGACTGACACAATTTTGCAAATAAAATCTATTTATAAATCCAAGTCTGCAATAGAAACTTGATCTGAGTTGAAATGGAATTGATTACTAACCAGTTCACCGTAGGTAGGGGCGACCCCCCACGCGACAAGAGAGTCGTCCGCCGCGATAACGACGGATGTGTTGCTAGTGCCAACACTACGGATATTCCAACCTTGGAAGAAACAATTATTTGTATATAATAAATTCCTTAGCCTAGTGGGTAAGACTTGACAGGGGTCCGGGGTTCGATCCCGGACACGCACTTCTAACTATTCGGAGATATATATGTGTTTTTAAGCATTTAAATATCGCTTGCTTCAACGGTGGAAGAAAACATCGGGAGGAAACCTAATACATGCCTGAGAGTTCTCCATAAGGGTCTCAAAAGTTGGTGAAGTCTGCCAATCTGCACTTGGCTAACGTGATGGACTATGGCCAAATTCTTCTCAGTCTGAGAGGAGACCTGTGCTCAGTAGTGAGCCGGCGATGGGTTGATGATAATGATTACTTCCTAGGTGCTAATCATAATTTCTAGACGGAAAAACGCAAATAGCTTTCTTTTTGGGGAGCACGGCTCGGAACAGCCCATGCTGTCCCTAGCGAGAAGTCCGGATCTTACGTTAGTCTTCTCTTTGTAGTTTGAGCTCAACCGTCTGGTGTAAAAACTGGCATTGCTAACTCACAAACTCTTAAAGACGAATAATAACTGAGACACCGTAATCCCTGGCGGAGTTACGACCGACGGCCTCGCGGTTAAGAGGGCACCGCAAAAATGTTTGACACGTTATTAAAAGGTTCGTTATTCGTAATTATGTCCATACGCCATATTTCCATACGTATTTATCCAGACTGGAAGAGTCATCTGGAAACAGTATGAAGGTTATAAATTAAGCCCTCTTTCAGAAGCACGATGAGACAAGAGAGATTGTCTGCGTTATCAGTTCTATCAACTGAAGCGGAAATAGCGGAATGTTAGTTATGACACAATCTTGAAACAATTCTGTGACGCTAAAAGCCAAAAAGTTTGTCTATTTTCATTTGGGTTTGTTTAATCAAACACAACTCATTTATGATGATGGTGTTCCCAACATTCGTACCAATTTTTAGCTCAATGGGAATTATTGTAACGAATGGTAACGAGCGAGCGATATATAACGAAGAAACAAAAAAATAATCATTAGATGAAATTGGCATTTTGTCGTACCGGCCACTTTGATCTCAAATATCTCCTCTTTGGTTAAGAATTCCAATTTCAAATTTATACAGCTATTTACTCATGCTTTTATGTTTTGAAAACCCTGATTCGTTTGTTTTTTTCTCTTTTGGTTTTTTCTTTGCGTCACTCTGTTAACAAAATGGAAAACTTGAAATATCGCGTTATTTACAAGTACGAGTTCCATCGTGGCACCAGTGCTGCAGAAACGGCTCGAAGGATTAATGATGTGTATGGCGGCGGTGTCGCAAAAGAAAACACTCTGCCGTTTTTGGTTCAAACGTTTTCGTTCTGGAAATTTCGACCTGCAGAACAAGCCCTGCTGACGGCCGGAGACCAAAGTTGATAATGAAGAATATTATGTCAATATAGAACTGCTCTTACCTACGAGATCTTGGACTGGTTTAGGATACATGTTGGCCTCTCCAGTGCGTTTTGTCTGTCCAAACATAAACAGGATACCTGAAATAATTAAATTATAAACATAAATGAACTGAAAAAAAATTGACTTTATAAAAGAAATTACAAAAATATAGTCATTTATTTTCTATTATGATTTCAGCGACTTCTAGCGACTTTTAACTTTTTCTACGCATGGCAACATCTGGCGACTTTTCGAAGGCGTCATGTGGTTTTAAATAGCTGGCACTTGGCAGCACTGTCTATGATTTACGTCAAGCACGGCATGCGCATGCGCGTTGGACTGCTGCATTTTGTCACCCAACGCCATATTTAATTATTTTAATGATATTTAATAACCAATTAACTATTTTTGTTGCACATAAATTTTATTGTGATGGAAAATGTATACACGGTAGAGATACAGTGAATAATTTTACTTCAATCTTTTTCCTGCAAAATTTATCAAGAACAGCTTATGAGTTTTGACAAAATATGTTACCAAGATTTTATGGTTTGGATTTTAAGATAGTATGAGTTTAGAAAAAGTAGTGTATAAAACTCTACATAATTAGGGATTAAAACACGCGTAACCTGACAACTCGTGTTTTAATACCACCCATTATGCAACCGTTTAATAAACTACTATTTACTAAATCGTCTCCCGGTGAAACCCTCAGCACTTTGAAAACTCGATCGCATTCTTGGAATGTCGCTCGAACAAATGCAAAGTCTCACCGAGCTCGTTGACGGCGAGGCTGTAGGTGGCGCCGCAGTGAACGGAGCGCACGCCGCGCGCCTGCGAGTCGAAGTACTTGATGAGACGGGGCACGCTCTCGTCCTTTTGCTCCGCGTGCCCGAGTCGTCCAAACCCACCGAACCCCCAGCTGAAGGCGCGCTTCGACGAGTCTATCGCCACCTAAAAAGCAAACTAGGCTATCTACCCGATGTCTACTATCTATTAATAAAAAAGAACATTTCAATTGAAATGTTTTTTTAAAACAATTTAAAAAAAAATTGAAATGTTCTATTTTAGTAATCAAAAAAAATTGTTTCATTTATTTTAGCTATTCACAACTATTCTTGAGGACATCTTCAACTTAATTGGACAAATGGTTCGCGGACGACAAAGCTATTTGTAGATAAGTAATTAATTTGATCAATTAATTTTTAAATTAATTTAAAGTAACATGAAATGTTTTTCATTTTTTTATTACTATATATTATATTATATACATAAAATGACAGTTATATATATGAAATAAAGTTCGTAGAATTTAGGTTTTTTAAAACACCTCTATTTATTAATATCCAATCATTATAGAAGAGAGATGAATATGTATACTACTCACGGTATGGTTGTTACCACAGGAAAAATCAACTATGGCCACATCTTTGATTGGTGTCACATGTCCATCCTTAGATTTTTCATAGAAGAAAGTCATTTTTTTGGGCATAGTCTCAAAGTGGTAGGAAAGCTTGGTGGATGTTACAAAATATTTCCCATCAGTATTGTGACCTGACAAAAAAAATAGATTGTCACGTACTATATATTATGTACTTATTATGATAATATAATTGTTTAATTTCCTCGCAATTGAAGTGAAAAGCAGATTGTATAACTTGGTCATAAACATAAAACTCATTTTATCCTTGACTTAAATATCTGCCCCCGCTCTCGGCTTGAGTAGATACACGTCTTGGATAAAATAGCTTGTTTTATGCCCTTGTTGTACAATCTACTATTCTATAAGAAATTATTTTATTTTATTTTTTGGCAAATGAAATAAGACAGTTTATTATATAAGGCCTCTACTCTTTAGACATGTTAATATGAGCTTTTTTAATCTTAAATATATAAAAGGAAAAGGTAACAAACTGACGGACTGATCTATCAAACGCACAGCTCAAACTACTGGACGGATCGGGCTTAAATTTGGCATGCAAGTAGCTATTATGATGTAGGCATCCGCTAAGAAAGGATTTTTTAAAATTCAACCACTAAGTGGATGAAATAGGGGTTAGAAGTTCATGTAGTCCACGCGGACGAATCGCGAACATAAGCTAATTTTCTATAAAAGATAAGAACTACATTTATTTGATGTTGGCTAATCTATCATCTGGTAACTAAAATCTTAGACTTAAAATATACAAGCAAGTTAATCACTAAAGCACATCATATTAAGTGTGGACACCCTAAATCTTTGGTTAAATTGAGCCGAATACCATTAGAAGCTTTATTAATTAACAGAACTAAATGGGACCTCACCTAGCTGTCCATACTCAGGCAACCCGAAGGAGTGCAATGCTCCATTGCAGTCAAGTATCATAGAAAACTCTGCGCCACACCCTACTTTCACTATTGGAGCACCACTGTAAAAAATTGTTTTGTACATGAACATTATAGACCAAGGTCCCAATAGTGTCTGATCTTTATTATAGCGTTTAAACTATTGTGAGTGATTTCCATTATACATGTCTCACACCCGGCTGTACTCACCCGGCTTGAGTCAGGGGGTAAAAATAATAAAAGCAATTAAAAGATATCAGCTGCTGAAGATACGTAAAAACATTTTTCACTAATCTTTTAATTGCCCCCTGGGCTCAAGCTAGCAAATATGCGAATGTTAAACGTATAAACACTACTCTATCCCACACATTTTGTTATTCAGAAAATAAGGCAGGTCTGGCTCTATCGGGATCTTGCTCCATTTTTATTATTATATAGTATTTATAGCTAGTACCACATTCAAATTGTTTACTGGTACATTTTTTGAATGTCAATAGTTGAATTACTAGTGAGATGAGGTGTGCGGTGATAGCATAGTATTTAAGACGTCGGACTCCTATTTTTGATGGCGGGGATTAGATCACATGCGTGCACATCTAATAATTCTAGGAGCTTATTAGAAAAACGTACACAATTGACATAAAATGAATAACTTTATATAGTTTACTTAGCCAAGGAAGTTGGCATTACAAGTTTATTTTTGTTTTTAATGATTAAATTATTATGATTCGCGACTTAATCCACTTGAAATATAGAAACTGAGACTAGCCAACTATGCAAGAGACATTATAATGCACAATTCGCATTATTGTAAACACAGTTGCACACTCTATTCCCTCTCATATCTCATAATCAGAAGGGATAGCAATCCAACATGATCGGAAAGAAATCAATCGCAGGACCAACGGTTTCAATCTTTGCCTTGGCCCTAACGAAGCAGTCGATTATAACAGATAGACAACTCACGAGTATCGGATACGGGTGGGTTTGAGGATCAGCGGGGTGGTGTTGCCGAGGCCGCACTGGCCGCTCTTATTGTCGCCGCAAGCGAACACGGTGCCAGTGTCTGAAACAGAGTTCCCGAGTCACAAATATCTCTGATATCATCTTCTATTTTTTATACAGCTTATTTGCATTATGGTGCTGTTGGATGTGATGACTTAAATTATGGACTATTGTAAGGACCATCAGCACACTTAGAATGACAATGGTCTTTTTTGAGATGTCTTCATTGTTCTGCTTATATTCTTTATCACAGATATACAGATATGCAACTAGCATGGCCCCCTCAGCCTCTCTCGCTCAAGCAGAGGTACTTATGAAATGTTATTCCTTCTATTTTACGTTCGCTATTGTAGCCTAGTATACTGCAACCTACCATTGCACAATAACTTCAAAAACAACAAAACAACAAAACAAATCAATTATTTCCTTAAAAAACTTGAGTCAACATAACCTCACTTCACGTTGTTTGTCAAAATCTCACGTACAAATACATCTTGACAAACAAAAAAAAAGTGGCCATGGTGATAAGCATAGAAAATAATCATTTTGTCGCATTCTAAGAGCCTAAATGCATTTAGCTATCTCGCTCTAACAGTGAGAGTCACAATAGGGCTACTTCTACAAGAATTTATTATAATTGTTTATATTTTTGACTTTTTTGTATTTTTTGGGTTTTTAAAATAGATAAAAACAGTGAAAAAATACAAACCAAGTGCATAAAAAAAAGTTGTACATGGTGGAAAGTTTGATTTGGTTACCTGTTACAAACAGCGAGTGATGTCTGCCTACAGCGGCGTGGATGATGTTGAGGCCTTGCAGAGTGGGCACAAGTTCGGGCACATTGCGGGTGGTTGTGTCACCAAGGCCTAGCTGTCCACACGAGTTGCGCCCTAGAATATCGTCAGACTGTTGATTTCTCGTCAGTGGCGACTAGTTACTTGAATTCATTGCAATATACCCAAAAGCAGAATATTCTTTTAGTTACCAGTAATTTAAAATTAAGCCCCGCAGATTTTTTAACACATTTCTACAATTTAAATTTAAATTGAGTTTCCAAAAATGTCAATAGCGAAAGCAATAATTAATTGGTCAAAATATTATTAGCGCAGATGTGACGCGAGGCGTTGCCATGCCTTTTCGTTATTCGTGACGTAAGTATAGTGTGTCCACATATTCATATTTTCAGAACGAAACAAACCTTAATAACTTTGTTCATTATTATCAACCCATCGCCGGCTAGCTACTGTGAATGGATCTCCTCTCAGTAATACAATGGTTTGACCGTAGGCCAAGTGCGGATTGGCAGACTTTATTAGACATAACTTTGTTAAATTAGGGTAAATAAATTCCGACTGCAGAAATCTGCAATCGAATGTTTTTAAATAAAAGAGTAAACGTTTTCTATATTCGCCATTAAAAATTTAGTGGTGGTTAAAAAGTATACAGTAAGACAGGTCGAGATGACAATCGGGGTATGAGTCGGGGAGCACCCCACACACCCGCACATCACCTGCGCTCGTCCGCACTGGCTTATCGCGGGGGCTGTGCGGGTGTGCGGAGCGTTCCCTCCCCGATCTCGACCTGTCGCGTACCATAAAATTTAAATTTAAAATATTGTGTCTTTAAAATTTAAATGTACATTTAGTTCAGCTGGCTTCAGAAAGCTTTTTGAGTAGTAGTAGCTTTTTGTAGTAAAAAAAATACCCATAGTTTCGTTCAGTTTGTCTGTCTGTGTGTTTTAAAAATAAACTATAAGAGCTGTAACGTTCAGATTTAGCAGTGATAGAAACCTGTTACCGCTTTACAGATATATATATACTTATTTAAATTTTGAAAACAAAAAAGTCTTTTCCGGGTATCCACTGAACATGAAAACTAAGAGTACAAAAAAAAAATTGGTTTACCTCGTGATTATTAGGTAGATATATTGATAAACAGTTATTGGAAAAAAACGTTGCAGTAACAATCACCAACGTTTTAAAACAATTAGCATTTTTTAAAATCCTACTATTTATTATTGCCAAACATCGTTATTTGTGATTTTTTTTAATATTATGTCCGAGAAAAATCATATGATTCTTACCAAAAGTATATGCCTCTCCTTCTTCAGAGACCAGAATCGAATGACCTGCACTGCATCCACTCACTATTAGTCTGTACTGTAATAGAATGGGATTACCTTAAGTTCCGAACCAAAGATTAATCAATGCAAGTACAGAGAATATCTAGATTTTGTTTAGACAATAATGTGAACATTTTATTGATGAAAAATTTGCCCTCGACTGTTACCTGGGGGGCTTTGTATATAGTCAACATTGCCTAGGCAGTGCTAACTCAGCTCAACACTTCAGATATGATCAGCGATTTGGACAAGTAATGTTACATAACAAATATAATGAGTGCTCAAAACACTTAGGTACCTTTCTATCAGTAAACTTGTGGAATGTGAAGAGATTAGGATGAGTCTTATTCAATGGATTATTGTCCCTCTTGGCTACCAAATCCCATGATACAAGGCCAGCAATCAAGAGAACTCCAGGGGTTTTGTAGAATGTTTTCAACAACTCCTGTTAACAATTTAAACTATCATAATATTTAGTTCATAGTATTTACACAATATAATCTGCAATTACATACTTAAAAGCCTCCTATTAAAATGCTAACAAGTGCTATCAGCTAAAATTAAAAAGATTAGATTCTTGAGTGAATATAACATGTTGTGTCAAGATGTGCTTGTTAGGATTTGAATAGGGACTACGGCAAAAAATAATGTACATCGACCTTTAGAAAGAGATAGCGGTTTTGTAGAGCATTGTCTCTGTCGTTGAAACTGACAAAATGTCACATAGGTATTATTGACAGACACAACAATCTACAAAGCCGAAATCTCATTATTGATGTACATTATTTTCTGCCGCGTACTGTACGTCTATGTTATTCCCATTCACGGAAAAGATTTATGTATATTATAATATAACACATTCATAATATTATATATACATATATTGTATCAACCCTGAGGAAATTCTGTACTTTACCTGAACCTGACTAACATTAACATACAGCTTCACTACTTTTACCTATCTGAAAACTTTAGATTTTGCTTTTTTAGGTTCTTTCTAAAACATAAAACCCCACTATAGAAGGATTTCGAGAAATTCCAATGGCATTTTCTCTGAAAAAAAACGTAAGTCCATGCAGACAAAAAATATTAAGTAAATATTATATATTGAATTATGAAATAAAATGAAAGATTACTTCGGGCAACAACTGTTCGTGTTCATCATCGGTGAAGGTTGGTGAAAGCTCCCTTGGAGTTTCTTGAGGTTGATCAGACAATGTAGAATCATTACTATCTTCATCATCAGATATACGCTTGCGAGGTTTTCTAACTTTTGCTGAATGTTTCGAAGTTGCTGCCACCCTTTTGCGACTCACATTGTTTGACATTTTCTGTGTTGTAAAAACATGTAAATGTAGTAATAAACAATTTAAACCTACAGATTTTTTAAGTCAGGTCTATAAATATTACTTAAAAAAACCGGCCAAGTGCAAGTCAGGCTCTTGCAATGAGGGTTTTGTACTACAATCGTATTTTTTCGACATTTTTATAATATTGACGATAATTGAAGAACTATGATGCATAAAAATAAATAAAAATCTGTTTTAGAATGTACTGGTGAAGACCTTTCATATGATACCCCACTTGATATAGTCACTCACTTTGAAAGTTGAAGATCTACCTACCTGCCAAATTTCATGATTCTAGGTCAACGGGAAGTACCCTGTAGGTTTCTTGACAGACAGACAGACAGACAACAAAGTGATCCTATAAGGGTTCCGTTTTTCCTTTTGAGGTACAGAACCCTAAAAAGAGAACCCTCAAAACTAATTACAGTTTCATAATAAGAATCTTTATAATTTATGACATCACATTGTTGTCAATTATGATCTCCACCATTATTAGTTTATAGGATGGAATCTTTGATCTATATTTATGTTGCTGATATGCATAAATAAAACAATGTGGCTAATTTTGTTGTATAACTTGTATGCAATCTCTAAACTAAACTCAAATGGCATGTCTAAATCTATTGCTCTCCCTTTCATAATGTTGCTTGCGAAAAAGGATAGCACTAGATTTAGACCTGTTAATTTAGTTTAGTTTAGAGATTTTGCACAAGAGAATCAGCCCCATTGAGTGTCTAAAATTTATAACAGAAAAAACCATAAATATATAATCTACTATGTAACAACATAATTCTACATATATATAGCTCAGTTAATAAAGGCTTTAGGTATTTTCTTAATTTTAATTTTATTATTGAAAATCATATTGTTATTTTATTCAATAAATGATGCACACAAGAGTTAGAGATAAATGAATAAAAATATTTTTCAGCACCCCCTTAACTCAAAAAAACTTGTAAGGCTAAGTACTTATCACAGTTCACAACAGTTATGAAACTTGTAAAGAGGCTTCACTGTAATTTCATCATAAGTAACAAAAAAGCATTATAACTATTATTTATGCTAAAATTAGCTTACAATACATTAAATCTACCGCATGGAACCAAATTAGGATGGTATTTTTTCCATGAAGTCTCATTTTGAACTTGCTAAATAATTTTTAAAACTTTGATGCATTGTAAAGTTAATTGCTGTAAAAGCTGTGGTAGCCTAGTGGTTAAGACGTCCGCCTTCTAATTGGAGGTTGGGGGTTCCATCCCGGGCACGCACCTCTAACTTATGTTTTGGAGTTATGTGCGTTTTTAAGTAATTAAAATATCACTTGCTTTAACGGTGAAGGAAAACATCGTGAGGAAACCTGCATGCCTGAGAGTTCTCCATAATGTTCTCAAAGGTGTGTGAAGTCAGCCAAGCCGCACTTGGCCAGCGTGGTAGACTAAGGCCAAAAAACCCTTCTCACTCTAAGAGGAGACCCGTGCTCTGTAGTGAGCCGGCGATGGGTTGATCATGATGATGATGATGAAAGTTAATAGGCTACTTGACTCATATCTAATTTCGTCCAATAAATGATTATTTATTATAGTATTTTGCTTAAGACAACGAAATATATCAATAACAATTATTAAAAACGCAGGATGGATATATAAATCCAATTTAAAAAAATACAGTTTTTATTTTTATTTGAAACGCAGAAAACGCTGTCAGCCATTATGTGACGTCATTCAATATGTAAACAAAGAAATGTCATCCCTATGTCACGCGTGGACTAACGTAGTAACCATATATATAAAATTTAAAGTCCTGACTGACTAACTTATATCAACGCACAGCCTAAACATCAGCTGGTCCTAGATACATGAAATTTGGTGGGTGTGTTCTTTGTAGGTAAAGAGAAGGTATCGACTAGGAAAGGATTTTTTGAAATTCCACCCCTGAGTGGGTTAAATGGGGGTTAGAAATTTATGAAGTCCATGCGGGCGAAGTCACGAGTATAAGCTAGTTTTTATATATTTCTAAAAACTCATAGTAAACGTAAAAAATTATCGTTTTCTCTTTATAAATTGAATAAGTTATTAAGTAAGACTTACAACAAAGTGATCTTTGCAAAAATAAATTTGGGTTGCAGTCGTTAGTCATATAGGATCCCTTTAAGCAAGTCTTCGCGTGTTACATATATTTATTTCACTGGGCACTCTAATCCACAACTTTCCTGTGGTCTTTATCGATGCGTTTTTACATTCTCGGATGATACAATAACGATAATTACTATATTTTTCATGTAAACTAGTATAGAAGTCATGTTTATTAAACTTTGGTAGGTTATGCTGTTGTTTACAAATGCATGACGTCAGAGCACAGATAATCTATCGGCCAAACATGGCCGACAGTGTTTTCACCTGCCTAACAAAAATATATTTTGAAATTAAAATTTTTACGGTTTTAGGGCGCAAAAAAATATAATGTTAATTTTTTTGATCTAATAGGACAAATATTACCCATTTAAGACCTACTTAAAAAAAGTGTCAACTAGCCTATTACCTAAAATGAAGTTGGATATTTTGTTGGAGGTCGAACAGGAGGGAGCAGGGAGGGTAATGGTTCACTGTCCCCTCCCACAAAACACAATTTTGAACCCATAATATGAGTAACTACATCCTTCATTCCGGAGCTCTTTTAGGAGCCTTTGAAATCGCACTGTACGAAAACGGGTGTCATTCCGTCTAATCGTGCACTATTAGTTCTTTGTTATAATATCAGAAAATATCAAGATTATTTTCAATAAGATCTTGATTTACATTTAAACTTAAACAAGAAACGCTTTTAGAGCAATAAAATTACAAACATGATCCACCACATTCAATCGGAAACGGTGGGTTCATAGGTAAAATGTTTCAGTTTGAAGGAATGTCAATTTAGTTTCAATTAAACGTGATAGGTATATAACTTTTATAAAATGAGCAAATATTTATGTTGATTAATGCTAATCTTCATTCCTAGGCATAAAAAGTACAAAACTATCCTGTGCCATAGGCACGTGCTATGCTAACTTGTATACCGTTGTTCAATTGATTCTAATCACCAATTAACAATTTATCTAAATAAATAAACAAAGTAAATTGCATTCAATTTGACAAACTTACCGCTGGCTGATTTAAACAAAACACAAATTTCTAAAAAAATTAAATGATTCCTAATAGTACAACAGCTACAACACCAGAATTTTGATCTCTAATGATGAGTAATGACCAGTAATGACAGGGATACCGCGAAAAAATTAATCGCACAGCACAGGCCCACAAAATCGTGAATCGTATCGTCCGTGTTTTCTTTCAAGTTTCAATATATTGCCAGTTTGAGCCGTTTGAGGTAAAATTGTAAAAAAAATCTAATGGCGGCACCACATGCTTACGACCAACAAGAGATTTAATTCTCTGCAAAATTAAATTCTGTTACATCATTATAAAGTTCAATTTATAATACAATTATGCAAAACGGAGAAGCGAGCCGAGCGAAAGGGCTTCAAAGCGTCACTTGGTGAGCACTCAAATATTGATATATTACATGGTATAAGTCTCGCAAATTGCTATTGCTCTGGAAATATGTCTCATTAATATCGAAATAACGTCATTTTGACGTCATTTGACTATATTTATGTAAAACTCTTGTAAAAATATACCATCAGCTGACAGCTCGAAACTTCAGTCTCGTGGTAACGACACTAAAATGGCGGCCACGAGCATTAGCAATTTGCGGTACTTATATACCTGTGTACTGTAGATTTAAAACTTTTGCACTAGGGCTAGAATCAAGAGCCGTAAAACCAGTTAAAAAAAATTGATCAAAGAGTATTGAGAACAAGAAAGAGTATGTATAGTGCGACAAGCTTGACAAGGCTATCTTGACGCGTGGTGAAAATCGGAACTAACATTGCCGTCAAGCGTAGACTATTAAAAAAGCTAGACTAAAGTACATACTGTGTAACCGCATGTGAGATAGCGATTCCCAGATACCAACGTTGTTTACTTACAATATTATGTTAAACATATTGTAATAGTACAAGAAATACTCGTACCTACTTAACTACCTACCTTGTTTTGTATACCAACATAGTTATTTTATTGTTGTAATAATCAGTCCATTACTAATGTATGCAGCATGGCATGGTAATAGTACATTACTGCACGAGACCGGGAAGTAAGCTTTTTCTGGTCGAGTGTGAGTTAGACGGCCGAGCCTTGGCGAGGACGTCTATAACACGAGGCTAGAAAGGCACTCTCGGTCGAGACATGTGTAGTGCTTTTCTAAAAAATAAAACTAGTAATTTATTTAAAAAAGTTTATAATATGTAGTACTATGTATTTTGCTAATTCGGCCTCCTCTCTCCGGATACCCGTGCAGTGTTGTGAGCGCTGAAAACGCAATTCGGTACAGTTCCGAATTCAAACTATTTAAGCTAAAGAAAAATAGTTATTTGTTATGCAAGGCTGCAAACTTGTTATTTTGTCGCGAGAGTTTGTATTGAATTCTGAGCGTAGCGAGGAATTCAAAAGCTCGAGCGCAAATAAATTTCCAGCGTGCGAAACACACAACTTTTCATCTCACTACAGCGAGGAAAACGCTAGATGATTGATACAAGAGGCGCCAATACCGTGAAAGTTTCAATAAGAAGTTTTTATATTAATAGGCCACAAGGCAGGCAATGAAGGAGGTTCTAGTTCAAGAAGATTCTATAAATGAATAAAGTTGTTTTCGTGTGCGTTCAGTATTCAAATTTAAAATTCTTGCAACAAAAAAAAACATTTTCATTGTAATATATAATAAATATAATATAATAATAATAATAAATCAAACTTGTACAGTTTTTGGGCTGTAATTTTAAAATGCTTGAATATTTTTCTTGTTTTATAACTGTTTAATATTAACAAGGATATGTACTAGTAAGAAATAAAAAAAATCTGTTAAAATACATTGTACCGTTTTTTTTATTAATGTTTAAAGTGGCAAACACCCCTTTCCCAAGAAAAAAATAAAAAAATTAATAACTCGAAAACGATACACTTTTGCATAAGCACTTTAGGGGTCGTTTGATAGCTAATGTCCTGTACTATAACCTTTTAATGGGATCGTGTCCTATTTTCCTGTAACCCTATATAAATAAAAACAATTTTCTGTTTCTGTTCTTTTATTTAAAACCTTTTGAATTATAAAGAAAAAAAGTTAGGAAGACTCTGGGAAGACCCTATTAGTAGAGCTACTTGTTTGGTATTTGGCAGTACTGTCTTTCTGACGGTGTCACTTGTTATACCCTGAGGTTATACCATTATATGCATTATACCTAATGTAATAATGTAATAGCCACGCGCTTCAGAAACCGACAAACCCATCGGCAGCTTAGCAGCCTCCGCGATATGAATATGAGGTTCTTTTAAACAACAAGCGATTTGGAATAAGGATTCCTAAGATTATTCGGATTGAATCATTAAAAATAGTAAATTTTAAGACCAATAATCAAAAAAATTGTTTGGGTAGGTAGGTACGTATAGTGCATTCAAATTAAACTGACGTGTTTCCACTTGAGACCGTCATTAGCAATAACAATAGGATTACATTCGACTTGCGACGTAAACAATAGGGATAATAAGCCAAACACTCATAGAGCCCATTCATTTTTAAAGGAACGATTCAACCTCATAGTGTTGATACTTATGAATTCACCCGCCACGACTTAATCCTATTGTTATTGTTAATGACGGTCTCAAGTGGAAACACGCCAGTTTGTTTTGAATGCATTTATACCTACATACGTATTAACTACGTAAATCATTATATTTCGTAGAAAAAAAGCTTTGATAGATCTTAGGGCTTTGAACGAATGCACCCAATATTGATTGTGTTTATAATTTTTTTAGTTAATATAATAAATAATAAATAAACGCAAATGTGGAGTTGTGTTTCGTAGTAGGTAGTTCATTTATCATTATCTTATTTTTATATATTTTATA
Source organism: Maniola hyperantus (assembly GCF_902806685.2). Classification (NCBI taxonomy): domain Eukaryota; kingdom Metazoa; phylum Arthropoda; class Insecta; order Lepidoptera; family Nymphalidae; genus Maniola; species Maniola hyperantus. The sequence goes on from NC_048564.1 coordinate 8,877,757, forward strand.
TATCTTTAGAAGTTACAGGGGGGGGGGGGGGGGGCACGTTTTACCACTTTGGAAATGTCTCTCGCGCAAACTATTCTGTTTAGAAAAAATGGAAATTACTGGTGTGCGTGGGTACAGAAAAGTTTTTTGAGAAAAGTACAAAACCTGTTTATAATAACTGTAATAATTACTTATTGAAAACATAATATTCCGGCAAGTCCCTTTGATCCTGAGCCTTTACTTCCAATGTGAAACTTAATTCCTTGAAATGGTTCCTCTGAGGCCCCGGAAAGTTCGACATTTTCTTCGACAGGGGGGCATATACAATCTACCAAATCATTTTTTTTAAGTTGTGGTTTTACCTTCTCGTATTCAACTCTCTTGTATTTTTGTTCACAAGCTTCTGCGTAGAACTTTAATATTTCTTCAAAACCCATTTCGCGTTCAGGTGTTCTACGTGTCATTTTTAATTTGAAACCCGATACAGTTTGTGTTAAGTCTGATTTCATTTTTCTTATTTGTTCCTCGTCGATCCAGTCCTCTATATTAAATTGAAATTCGAGTTGGGGCTCTTCTGGACATTCGCATATTAGGTATTTTTTTTTTTTAGATTGTGTGTGCCCGTTTTCGATATTTGAATTTTCTTGACCCCATTTCAAGGAAGCACCATTTTTCTGAGATGGGTATCTATGTTTCCCATAATTTGAAGACGGACAGCAGCTTTTTCCTTTAATATTTTTTAACTTTTCGCTGCTATCATTCCATTTTGGGCGTACACAAGCACTGCAAGAGGTATCAGCTGAAATAAATTATTTAGGAGCGGGTAATTAAACTTAAAATTTTGTTTACAAGAGCATTATTCAATCTATGAAAAAAGTCGGTTCCAGTATTGAATTAAGATCATCTGTCTTTTTTTAGGTAGGTATGTAACCTGTGTGAAATGTTTTTAATTTACTAGTAGGTATACCTTGTAAAATCGCCTAGTAAGTACAATAATATACCTGCCAGATAGCAATCAGGGAGGGAAAACGCACACACCCGCAGCCCCCGCGATAACCCGATGTGGGCGTGCGGGGCCTCCCCCCCGTCTCTTACCCCGATTGCCATCTCAACCTGTTGCGGACCATACCTACTCTAAACTTTTTTATGTAGGTCAGACCATAAGTTAGTCCTGGGTCGTATTTCCCGTATCTACATCTTTCAATCGTCGCCAAACTGATGTCAGTTGTTACCAGCGCCTCCAGTAAAAAAGGACATAACTCGAGTTATGCCCCTTGTTTTTTATTGTAGGTACCATTGTGATCTACGTGATCTGTTACATTACATATCAAAGAGACATAACTTTAGCTAAACCTTAACCTAGGTACTTTTTCCAATTACATCAAAGGCATAAGTCGCTGCTTCAAAATACACATCGAACGTTATGAAAAAAAATTACACCTCTAAACTTAAAGGATGCTAGTTAATTTAAGTATAAAATACATAATAATTCATGTTGTTCCAAAAAGTTCTATCCATTACTTGGAAATAAAAGAAATTACTTAACTCTTTTTTTACTATGTATGCAAGAAAACAACTCCATTTATTGCGTTTGCTTCAGGTAGCGTAAGCGGTTCTTCTTGTGTTTGTACCTACCACCATTCGCAAAATAAAAATCCATTCGTAAGTGCTAGTTTTTAACAATATGCCCACATATACTAATTATCTAAACTAATAGATCACAAATTTCTCGTACCTGGGCATAATTTAATATAGAGTGCGACTACTATCACTTCATCATCATGATTAACCCATCGCCAGCTCACTATAGAGAACTCGTCTCAGAGTGAGAAGAGTTGGCCATAGTCTACAAGTGCGGATTGGCAGACTTCGCTCTCCTTTGAGAACATTATGGAAACTCTGTCATGTAGGTTTCCTCACGATATTTTCCTTCACCGTTAAAACAAGTGATACTTAAATACTTAAAAGTTAAAACGCACATAACTCCGAAAAGTTAGAGGTTCGTGGCTGGGATCGAACTCCCGACCTCCGATTAGGAGGTGGACGCCCTAACCACTAGGTTATCACAGTTTCTTTTTCTGCTGAAAGGGCCAATGGGTTAGATACATACAAACAGATCAGCTGATTGCCAATTATAAAACCAATTTAAGTCGTGAATCTTCATAGGAATAAAAGGGACCAAATCGTTAAACAATCTGATCAGTATAACTAACGTTGTTCCACTATTACTTCGTAAATAAAGGAACAACTCGAGAAAAACTTAAAAAATTCAGTAAGAGTGACTGGTTGTGAAAATATGAACCACCATAATATGAAAGGGCTATTTTTTGTCTACATATTTCATCCAAAAAAAGTTTTAAGTAATTTCATTTGCGAAATACTATAAAACATTCAGAGTTATGTTTTTGGCATCTTCTGAAAAGTGTTGATTTTGAGTTATGTCCTTTTTTACTGGAGGCACTGGTACATAGACCTCTCAGAAAGATTCTTCATTTTACCTGGCCTGTATGACTCCATTGACTTATTACAAGGATAATTGTATAAGGACACAGGGTTTTCTGTCGGACGATGAGATCCTGTACCGCATGGTGGTGTTTTACACAAGGGAATAGGAGTTGGATTCGTTGATACGCGGGACCGTGGCATAGAGCTTTTGTCATCCTTTACATTCCTATAAGCTTCATGACATACGCCTGAAAAATAGGACAGTATTTAGTATAATCTAAGATAAAGGTAACACTGAATTTGGCATTACTTCAGTCTATAACGTTGGTCACGATAGAATTACCTACCTACTTAATGTATCACTGCTATACCTACTTATAAATCAAAGTACCTAAGTAGGTACAGACACTTAGGCGGATTATTTTGTATGAATAACTTAACCTTCCTAAGAGTATCAGCTCCCATATATTTTGTAATATTTTAAAGGTAATGCCTACTTAGGACTACTACTCAGACTCAAAGGGTTTTTTCATGAAGACTAAAAGTATCTAAGGCGCTTTTGATTGACTAGGACACCACAGGCCACTGGATCAGTAGTTAAACAGATTCTACAGAGCAGAGAAGAAAGAGATAAGAAATTCAGGAACGAATTGTTTTTGGTTTTATTTTTATTAACTACATACTAACTGATGCTCGTTACTTTATCCGCGTGGTTAAGAGTTATAAACCCCGTGGGAACTCTTTTTCTCCGGATTTTCCGAGATAAAAAGTTGCGTATGTTACTTTCCAGGTCTTCAACTATACCCATGCAAAAAATCATGTCGACCCGTTGCTCTGTTGCGATGTCATTGAAGGACAAACCAACAAACAAACACACTTTCGCTTTTATAACATATGGGTAACTAGCTTATGCTCGCGACTTCGCCCGCGTGGACTACTTAAATTTCAAGCCCTATTTCAGGCCCTTAGAAGTTGAATTTTCAAAAATCCTTTCTTAGCGGATGCCTACGTCATAATAGCTATCTGCATGCCAAACAGCCCGACCCGTCCAGTAGTTTGAGCTGTGCGTTGATAGATCAGTCAGTCAGTCAGGCACCTTTTCCTTTTATATATTTAGATGATGTACCTACCTTGCGCCACAGCTTCCTTTAGCATTATTGGTGCTGCCAGTTCAGAAACAATGTTTTCTAATCGTTTTCCCTTAACACTAGAGCTTGATGGTAGTCTATTTGCTTCTGAAGTTACGCAACAACATGGTCTATCCTCAGTAGTATCATTACTAAACATTCGTTGCGTTTTTTCTGCCTTTTGTCGAACACAACAAGGTGTATTGTGTTTTTCATTTACGAAAAGATTGTCATTACTGTCAGTTTCTATTAACATCATTTTATTATCTTTCAAATGTTTGCCTTTAGTAACCAGTTTAAAACCTTTATTTTGGTCTATACCTGTAAAATTGCAAGTATAATTTATATAAACATTAAAAGGAATTAAGATAAAAAATCATTAAGAGTACCTTTTCCTAGGCTTTTTCTGTCTACGACAAACAGGGCGATTCAATATTTTTTTTAAATGTTGACGTAGGAAAACGAATTGGACTGGAAAGAGGTTCATTTTCACATAACAAAACTTTAATTTCAAGTTGCTGTATTTATAGGATATCCCTACCTACCTACTTACTTTTTAAAATTATTAACAGGCCCTACAAATACGTATCTTGGGTAAACATAGGAGCAGTGCGATCAATTCAATAGGCATATTATCATCTATCTATACTTACAATATCATCATCACCGCATTCTAATACTTACTATGTAGTTCAGGCGTAGTGCGTTTCCAGTTGAAACAATTTTCTGAAACTTGCATAAAAATTGTTGATTCAATCTTGTCAAATGAGTCACTGTAATTTGCATCATATTCACCTGATGAGGTTGGCATGATAATAATTAGAGAAGATGAGCCATCGGATATACTTTTTGACAACACTCTGCTGACCGTAGAGCTATTATTCATACTCGTATATATATATTTTGTTAACGGCTCTTGGTTTCTTTGATCTTGCAAATGTTTCAATTGATAATATGATTCCGATAGTATAGCTTTTAATAATAAAATTTTACGATCGAAAAAGTTTCCAGAATCGATTGACACTAATTTGGAAGACCAGTATGTACTCGTCAAGTCAACATCCGTAATGTTTAAAGAAGGACCACTATAAAGTAAGAAAATATATTATTAATAGAAAATTATACTCATAAATGATCGAAAAAAGTGAAACTTAAGAATTACATACCTTGTATATAAGTTGCTGCAACAATTTTCATTTATACCGTATATTTCATCGTATTTTAAGGTTAGGTAATCTGTTTGTATGCACGAACACGAAGATGTTTCCTTAAGAGAAACAGATATTACACTGTAAGATTCAGATGCTGTTGTGGAACTCAAAGATGAATCTGTTTCTAATGCATAAAAAGATCCCAAACTAGAACTGGTCGATGATCCGTAAAATGTTTCTTTAATTTCATTTTCCAAAAAATGCAGGTTTTTATAGTAACTATTAAATGACTTTATGTAAATTACTGTGTCATCCTTGTGAAAATCACTAACAAAATTTGTGGAGGCATTTGTAATAGGGCTTGTATCATTTAAAGCTATTTTTAAGCTGTTGTGAAATAAGCAATCATCGGTTTCATCATTTTGTTCAATTATTGTGCTTGGCGTCAAACCTATGAGATCTGGACATGTTTCACTCTTTCTTATTGTTCTTTTTATATTTGGTAACTCTCTTGAAGGAAATGATGGTATTCCTGTTACTCTTCCAATCGTAACATTAATGCCTTCATTATCAGTAAAAACACCTCCTTTTACTCTAGGAATGCATTCTTCTGGACAAGGGCACAATGATGATATATCAGGGGAAGTAACTCTTATTTTAACATAGCTGTGCTTGAATCTTATTTTCTTTTTGTCACATCCACATCCCCTGTCACACGTTGTAGTTTTAGTAATATCTTCGAACTCTTCGATAACACCAACTTTTGATTTTGATATTCCTATACGTTTGGCACTTTTACTTGCTGCTTCAACTCCATGTTTCTTTGATATTTTTTTAATTTTTCCTCTTGCTTCTTTTGGTGTGGATTCCTTTATTTCAGCGGATAACTTACCTTCTAATGGCGTTATAAGACCTGCAGCCTTAGACATGTCGTATTTGCCTTTAGCAGATGGTGTTTTAGGTTTAGAAGGAAGACCAACTTCAGCTCGAATTCGATCCATAAGCTTTTTTTCAGATGCAGTTTTCGCCTCCGGCAGTGGCATACCTTGAATTGCTAAACCTTTTACTATCTTTTCTTTTTGCTCCTTAGATTTACCTTCAAGAGGAGTTAATATTCCAGCTGCTTTGGCTTTGCGTATTTTTTCTGATGGAACTTTATGAGATTTAATGGCTATTTTTCCAATGTGTTCTCGTTCTGATTCTGGTGTAAGTAAACCACAAATACATTCATCACTAGGTCCTTTCTTTTCTTTCATTATCTTAGCAGTTTTGATATCTAATTTTTTTAACCTTTCCGGAGGTAAAGCTACATGCTTGGGTTTTGTTTCGGATAAAACTTTAGTAGTTGGTCTTACTTTTGCTATTAGTGCTTTTTCGGAAGAAGTTCGCCCTCTAGGCAACGGTAATCCCAATTTTGTCTGACCTCGCAGAATTTCCTCTTTCTTTGCAGCTGACTTACCTTCAAGAGGAGTTATCAGACCAGCAGCTATAGCCTTGTTATATTTTTCTTTCGCAGATGGTGTTTTCGGTTCAGGAGGAAGACCAACTTTAGCTCGAACTCGATCCATAAGTTTTTGATCAGAAACAGTTTGCGCTTCTGGGAGTGGTATGCTTTGCATTGCTAAACCGTTTAATATCCTCTCCTTTTCTTCCTTAGTTTTACCTTGAAGAGGGGTTAATAGTCCAGCTGCTTTAGCTTTGCTTAATTTTTCTGATGGCACACGTACAAATTTATCTGGCTTAGTCGTTTCTTTAACTTTAGCTATCAGAGCTTTCTCAGAAGGAGTTCGACCTTCGGGTAACGGTAAGCCCATGCTAGCTTGATACCGTAGAATCTTTTCTTTTTTACCAGTTGACTTACCTTCTAGTGGTGTTATCAGGCCAGCAGTCGTGGCCCTCTCATATTTTTGTTTTGCAGATGCTGTTTTTGGTACAGGAGGAAGACCGACTTCAGCTCGAACGCGGTCCATAAGTTTTTTGTCAGAAGCAGTTTGCGCCTCTGGTAGCGGTATACCTTGCAATGCTAAACCTTTCAATATCTTCTCTTTTTGTTCCTTAGATTTACCTTGAAGAGGGGTTAATAATCCAGTTGCTTTAGCTTTGACCAATTTTTCTGATGGTACACGTTGAAATTTGTCTTGCTTAGTTGTTTCTTGAACTTTAGCTATCAAAGCTTTCTCAGACGAAGTTCGGCCTTCGGGTAACGGTATGCCCATTTTGGCCTGGTCGCGTAGAATCTTTTCTTTTTTACCGGTCGACTTACCCTCTAATGGAGTTATGAGACCAGCAGCCATAGCTTTGTCAAATTTCTTCTTAGCAGATGGTGTTCTTGGTTCGAGAGGAAGACCAACATTAACTCGGATCCGATCCATAAGCTTTTGTTCAGAAGCAGATTGAGCCTTTGGTAATGGTATACCTTGCATTGCTAAACCTTTTAAGATCTTTTCTTTTTGGTCCTTAGATTTACCTCGAAGAGGGGTCAATGTTCCAGCTGCTTTGGCTTTGCGCATTTTTTCGGATGGAGCTTTATAAGATTTAATGGCTGTTATTCTAGAGCGCTCTCGTTCAGATTTTGGTGTAAGTAAATCACAAATACATTCATCGCTTGGTCTTTTCTTTTCTTTCATTATCTTCGCAGTTTTGATATCTAATTTTTTAATTTTTTCTGGTGGTAAAGCCGGTCTCCTGGGTGGCATTTTAGCCAAAGATTTAGTAGTTGCTTTGACTTTTGCTATTAAAGCTTTTTCAGAAGAAGTTCGACCTTCAGGCAGTGGCAATCCCAATTTAGCTTGACCTTGCAGTATTTCTTCTTTCTTAGCAGCTGATTTACCCTCGAGTGGGGTTATTAGACCAGTAGCCATAGCCCTGTCATATTTTTCTTTAGCAGTTGGTGTTTCCGGTTCAGGGGGAAGGCCTACATCAACTCGAATTCGGTCCAGAAGCTTTTTTTCAGAAGCATTTTGTGCTTCTGGTAATGGTATACCTTGCATTGCTAAACCTTTTAAAATATTTTCCTTCTGGTCCTTAGATTTACCTTGAAGAGGAGTTAATAGTCCAGCTTCTTTGGCTTTGCGAAGTTTTTCTGACGGTACACGTATTAACTTTACTGGTGGAGCTGTTTCTTTAACTTTAGCTATGAGAAATTTCTCAGATGGAGTACGGCCTTCGGGTAGTGGTAAGCCCATTTTGGCTTGTTCTCGAAGAATCTTTTCTTTCTTACCACTTGACTTACCCTCCAGTGGGGTTATGAAACCAGTAGCCATAGCTCTATCGTATTTCTCTTTATCAGATGGTGTTTTTGGTTCAGGAGGACGACCAATTTCAGCTCGAACTTGGTTCATAAGCCTTTTATCAGAATCAGTTTTTGCATCTGGAAGTGGAATGCCCTGCATTGCTAAACCTTTCAATATCTTTTCCTTTTGTTTTTTAGACTTACCTTCAAGGGGTGTTAAAAGACCAGCTGATTTGGCTTGGCGCAATTTTGCTGATGACACTCGTTTCTTAGGAATTGTTTTTGCTTTGACTTTTTCTATTAAATCTTTTTCAGAAGATGTTCTCCCTTCAGGGAGTGGTATGCCTAGTTCAGCTTGTTTTGTCAATTGTTTTTCCTTTTCAGCGGTAGTCTTGCCTTCTAAAGGTTTAATTAAACCAGCTTTATATGCTTCGCTCATTTTTTTCTTGTCGACTGTAGTTATTGGTACTTGTGGGAGCCCTAGTTCAGTATGAACTTTTTTGATTAAATCCTTTTCAGACTTAGTTTTACCTTCTGACAGAGGAACGCCAGCCATGGCCATCTCTTTAATTTTTTTTTCCTTTTCTGCCGGACTTTTTCCTTCAAGATCCATTGCAAGACTAGCTTTGGATTTTAATATTAGTTTTTTTGAAAGTTTTGCTTCTGATTTTCTTAACTCTCCAAGTCTTCTTTCCTCTCGAGATAAATGACCGCAAAGGATACAGTTACAATTGTCACAATTTTTTTTTTTGTAACAATCATATAAACTTTTCATTACTTCAAACATTGCATCTGAATTACATGAGCAGCAACAGCTTTCTTCTTTCGTATTAAGTTGGCAACGGTATACTATAAACCTTAATTTAGAACTGGGAATTGTATCAATAATATGAAAATATTTCCAGTTGGGACAACCCGAAATAGGGTTCACAATAAAATTCGAATTGATGATAGGATTTACTGTTATGTTTTGATGACAACTTTTTGACCCAAAATTAAAATTAAGTTTATTTTCACATTTATTTATATTAAATGAAGGGGCACTATACAAGTTTTCTGTAATCCATAAATTATTTTTTAATTCGTTGCTTTTATGAACATCTGTGAATAATATCCCACGTGATTTCGTATAACTGTATATTTTTGAGTATTGGTATATAAATGACCGTTTTTTATGTAAAACATCGTTATCACATCTCTTACTGTAAGCGTCGTTCAGTTTATCATGACATGAGTCTGTTGTATGGAAATAAATAGTTGACTCCTTTCTATTTCGTGTGAGGTCACTTTTATATCTCACATTTTTCGTAACCGTGGCTCCACATACATTGTAGCCATTTTTACAATTCCAAAATGTAGGTGTAAGGTAAAATGAAGTACTGCCCTCTGCCATAATGCGTTTTTAACAATTCATTTAGGTAGTTAGTTTCTTTACGTATACACAAGTAACTGTCCAAGGTAATCTCCTACCTAAAATTATTGAATAAAATTTAATATAACTACCTACTTAACTACCTAAGTTTTAGATACCTATTATAATGAAATGCAGGCGGGTCGGGTCACCTGAAGTAATCAGTCTGTTTAACGGTTGAACGGTTTGTATCGAAAATTTAAAACATTTAATTTAACCTACAGACGTAGTAAACGTGGATCTAAGCTACTACTACTAACTACTCGGTATCAAAATGGTAATTTTGCGCGGACGAGGCGCAGGCAACTGCTAGTCAGGAATAAACTAATAGATAACATAAACTAATAATTATATTTATTGAATTAATATTTTAAGTTTTAACATAACATTTGTAAGGCGACGCGCGCGTAAGTCAGAAGGCAAAATCTTATTCTATTGTCTAGGCAGCGGCGGCGATAATTTTATTGGTATAAAATTATCGGAGAGCGTGATTTTTTTCTTGAATGTTATAAAAACGATGTCTAAGTACTTATTATAGATATAATAATGAAAGCGTACATGAAATCAGATTCCTGATCGAGATACTGGAGTAGTAGGTATCGTGAGCAAAGTGAGCTAAAATTCTTTAAGTTTTAAAACAAATGCTTATTCGAATAGATGGCGTTGTTAAAAACTATACTGCCATCACTCTTCACAAGAGAGTCATCATCGTCATCATCAAAGATCAACCCATCGCCCGCTCACTACAGAGCACGGTCTCCTCTCCTCGAGTGAGAAGGGTTTTCGCCATAGTGTACCACGCAGGCCAAGTGCAGATTGGCAGACTTCACACACCACGCTCGTACCGTTCCTGCACCGTGCCCTTCCCAGGTGGTCGCCTGTTCATGGACGGGCCGGCCCTGTACCTATGCCGGGGGGTGGTACTTATAGCGCGTGGGCAGTGAGTCGTAACTGACCGTCATGTCCAGGGCTTAGTTAAAAATACCAATAGCTCGTTCTGTAGCAGGAATCCTAGTGAATAGACCTAAGTAACTTCTGGATTATTCATAGTAAAATATAATTTACCTTTGACGGGGTTTGAACATGATCGATATAGTTCATCGATGATATAGGTATACCTACTTATTATAAATAGTATAATATGTTATATATTCATATTATAATTGTGCTGAAAAGTCTAGAGAATAATAATTAATATGGAAACGCTATAGGTACAGAAATAAGAAAGTAATAAAATAGTAAATTGCAACTAAAGATTTGTTTACATATTTTTTTTACAAATGTACCCGAGAGCCCGAGAGAATAGAAATCATATTTTTTTTCTAAAATTGATTTTAAGACACGGTAGTGATTATATACTTACTCTTTGTTTTAAGATTAGAGGTATAGTCCGTAAAAAATGACTTTCACATAAATCGCTTTCACGTGCCATTTTATCTCTATGGGTCATTTGTCAAAAGTAAGTACGGTTTACCCTTGTTCACCTTTAAAATAAGGACTAAAATCGTACTTTTGACATGACAACATGACAACTGACACATAAAGTTAAAATGGCACGTGAGAAATCATTTTGTATGCATTAATACTGATTTGAAAACAAGAAAAATTTTCATCTTACAAAATGACATTTGAAGATTCCGTAGCTTCCAAATATTAGTTCTGTGTTCTGTTCAAAGTATGTACTAGGTACTTTACCTCCTATGTCGATGGTTCTGTAATCTGTTTCTGTTCTGTTCATTTTTAGGGTTCCGTACCCGAAAACAGAGCAGACGTCGACCTGCTGAAGATTGGACTGCGCAGTTCTCGGTTTGCACGGTTCTTGAGCGTGTGGACGGCAAGACGTTATCCCGCGCAGTCCCAAAAGCGCGGCTTGAGTAGTCGTCGATCTGCTGAAGATTGGACTGCGCAGTTCTGTTGTTCTTGTACTAACGGCTGTCGACCGCTCTCGCGCAGTTACCTCCGCCCGCGCTCCTCATTCCACGTCGCGCACGCTTCCCGCCCGCACGCATCGTTTGCAGGTCATCGAGCTGCCATCGAGCAGTTACGCGAACTGCTCGATGGCAGCTTCAAGCGCGTTGACTGGTGTACGGAAAAACTTATTTAAAGTTTATGAATGCACCAAACTTGTTGTAACCTGCAAATATTCTTCTTTAATAAATAAATAAATACAATACAATACTCTGACTGCAAGAGCGGTCCGTGTATGTTGATCACTGGCTAACCGCTCGAGCAGTCCGTGTATGGCCGGCTAAAACGTAGTGATTATATACTCTTTGTGGCCGGCCGCCTTTGTTGCATCTACCTGATACTTGGTTGCATAGACACAGGTAGGTGCAGCCTCACTGTGTGCTTTTTTCTGCTTTTTGTACCAAGCTGGCTAACTATCGCAAACTGTAAAAACTCAAACTAGTAATGAAACAATTACCACTTGTAAATTTAAATATAATAAGCCTAACACATGCATAATATTAAATTAAAAATGGTAAAAACACATTTTTGAACTTAATTATGGAAATAGTGCTAAAATAAAAAGTATCAGTGTTAATATTCTTCGCCTCCTTCACCTTCTCCCTCGCCGGAATCCATGCCAACTTCCTCGTAATCCTTTTCTAATGCTGCCAAGTCTTCACGAGCCTCAGAAAATTCTCCTTCCTCCATACCTTCGCCTACATACCAGTGGACGAAAGCACGCTTTGCGTACATCAAGTCAAACTTATGGTTCAGACGGGACCACGCTTCTGCAATAGCAGTTGTGTTGGAGAGCATACATACTGCACGTTGAACTTTAGCAAGGTCTCCACCAGGAACAACAGTTGGTGGCTGATAATTAATACCTACTTTAAACCCTGTCGGGCACCAATCGACAAACTGGATCGTACGTTTTGTTTTGATAGTTCCTATGGCAGCATTTACATCTTTAGGTACTACGTCTCCGCGATATAACATACAACAGGCCATATATTTGCCATGTCTTGGATCACATTTCACCATCTGATTAGCAGGTTCGAAGCAAGCGTTGGTGATTTCAGCCACTGAGAGTTGCTCATGGTATGCTTTCTCTGCAGATATTACAGGAGCATATGTGACTAATGGAAAATGGATACGCGGATATGGCACTAGATTAGTTTGGAATTCTGTAAGATCTACATTTAAAGCTCCATCAAAACGTAAAGAAGCTGTTATCGAAGATACTATTTGTCCAATGAGGCGATTCAAATTTGTATATGTTGGCCTTTCAATATCTAAATTTCTCCTGCAAATGTCATATATGGCTTCATTATCAACCATAAAAGCAGCATCAGAATGTTCCAATGTTGTGTGTGTCGTCAGAATAGAATTGTAAGGCTCCACCACTGCTGTAGAGATCTGGGGTGCTGGGTAAATTGCAAATTCCAGCTTCGATTTTTTACCATAATCTACTGACAGTCGTTCCATTAGAAGCGATGCAAAACCAGATCCCGTGCCGCCCCCAAATGAATGGAAGATTAGAAACCCTTGGAGACCTGTGCATTGATCTGCCAATTTACGAACTCTGTCTAATACAAGATCAACTATTTCCTTCCCAATAGTATAATGGCCTCTTGCGTAGTTATTTGCTGCATCCTCTTTCCCAGTAATTAGCTGCTCAGGATGGAAAAGTTGCCGGTATGTACCGGTGCGGACTTCATCTACTACCGTAGGCTCCAAATCAATAAATACAGCTCTCGGAACATGTTTACCTGCTCCAGTTTCGCTAAAAAATGTGTTGAATGAATCATCTCCTCCTCCGACGGTTTTATCCGAAGGCATTTGTCCGTCCGGTTGAATTCCATGTTCCAAACAATATAGTTCCCAACATGCATTACCGATTTGAACTCCTGCCTGTCCTCCGTGTATGGATATACATTCACGCATATTATTGTAATATTATATAGCTCTTACTAAACCCAAAACTTTCTGCTTGCCGTTCTATGTTCATAGGAGCATAGAATGGAATATCACTGAAGAAGGTTCGAGTGAAACAATATCAGCATAATTTTAATAATTATTCAATTTGTATTCCAAATTTAAAATAAATTTTATTTTAAATTATTGTCATTTTGACTAAGGCCTTATTTGTTATAGCTGTTCTAACAGGTTCTAATACTGTCTACAATAGTTCTTATGTATTTTTTATTTTCAACGGAGAATATAAAAAGCTAACATTCAAAATAACTAAACATTCTTCCATTCCCATTCCATTCCTTGATCAGTGACATGGTGGTTTTTTAATAATCATCTTTATTTACTACCTCAAAAGAGCTAGAACCCAGAGCCGGAAAATTATTTAAAAAACAATTTAATTACAAGCACCCAAGACAAGCACTCATCCATAGCACTCATCCCACGACTCATCCTCATCAAGCACCCAGCATCATAGTGATACCAGAGCCGTAAAACCAGTAAAAAAAATTGACAACATATTAAAATATAAGATATTTGTTCTGAGTAAAATTAGAATGTTGTGGTTACAGCATCAGTGCGACAAGGCTATCTTGGCGCGTGGCGAAATTCGGAACTATATGACGTTGTCCCCAGTTGCCCCCCTTAACCTCCTGTGGCCCTACCGCGGTTGTTTGACAGCTACAATGTCACGATCGCAATCATCTCTGATTGGTTAATGCTCGCTCACTATTGGCCACAATGCATTGTTGCAACAAGAATCGCACAAATTCAGCCAATCAGAACAATTGAGATTGTAATAATGATTGATGCAGGTTTTAGACAATCGCCCCGCTGGAGTAAATGTGTTCTGTGCCCTTAACCCAAAGAGTATTATATTATAATATACATGGTATGCTATCTTAGAACTGCTTAGAACTCTGCTGCTAAACTAGATTAATAGCGCCATCTAGGAGCTGGATTTAGAAATAATGTTCCAGTGTTAACATGTAAATCATTTTTAATGACAGTGTTAACATAATAAAAAATACTCAAGTTCCAATATTGTGAAAAATTAAATTAAAAACATACTTTCTTTTTATTTGGAAAAAAGAAATATTCAATTATTATAAATTTTGCTAAAATTAAGCTTTATTTTTAAAATAATAGTTAAATGTTCTTCAAATTCTAGATTTTCATATCTATGGTCAAGAAAACTGGTGACAAGTGTCAGAAAAGTTTGAAATTTGAATTCATTTCATAACGAAATTCTACAGTGGTTCTACAGTTTTGGGAGTAATTTTATTTGATATTAAAGATTTCACGACTTTTGCTTTGCTTTCGGACTCCGACGATCCCTACGTTTATTATTTTGGCTTGTTTTTTGGACTACTGTTTCTTGTGTAAACGATAACTTGGCATTCCCCCTGAACTCTGTTGCAATCTGATTTTGTTTAGTGGTTTAGAAGTTTAGATTTGTAAAATGTCTCAAAAAGTATGTTGTGTGCCTGGCTGTTCAACTGTTGCAGGCGATGGTAAGTAAATTCGTTCTGTTTTATATCAGAAAGTATTGCTTGCTGCCTCATATACTCAATTGATTCAATCGGAAGATTGCCCTTGAAAATTATCATTTCAAGGATGCAGTGATGCAAGGATGCCTTTTTGACAAGATGCGTTAGCTCTAGCACCACAGTTTTGTTTAATTGCAAACGTGAGATGTAGGTACTAAACCCTAAAATGTTGATGTTTGAACAGTGACTTAATGTTTTTAGCACTTTTCTCAATAGAAATAAGCTATTAGTCGGATCACTATAATTAGATAAGCTTGATGTTTAATATCTTTACTTCATTATGTATTTCCAGGTATCTCACTGCACCGTTTCCCCAACCCAAATCAGCACATTGATTTGTTTCAAGTGTGGCTGAAGAAGATTGGGGGTCATGTAGCGGAATTAGATAAAGATTACATTTACAGCAACAGAAGGGTCTGTCGTAGACATTTTGAGGACATTTATTTGTACCCAACAAAGTTGTGTTCCCTAGCCATCCCATCACTCTGTTTAGCAGGTTGGTTAGACATTTTTAAAGTACCTTTGTAACTAGCAAATATTTTCACTTGCTAATTGGTATATTTTAGATATTATGTAACTTGTCACAGAATATCAGACAGCTAATGGTTTCAAGTTAATTATTTACAAGAACTTTTTATGTAGAAACATGGACAAGTCTTACTCTCTAATGTGAATGATTCATATCTCAATGTATTTACTTTATTATGGTTTTGATATTGATATTTTTATTTTAGAGAATATGGCTGCTGCTGAAGCAATAATTGTTTCTGAACCGCATACTAGCTCCAGTTTCATATCAAATTCTAATGAAATGGAAATGGCACCAGGTAATTATAAATCTTAAATCTAAATATATAAAAGGAAAAGGTGACTGACTGACTGACTGACTGATCTATCAACGCACAGCTCCAACTACTAGACGGATCAGGCTGAAATTTGGCATGCAGATAGCTATTATGATGTAGGCATCCGCTAAGAAAGGATTTTTTAAAATTTAAATCCCTAAGGGGGTGAAATAGGGGTTTGAAATTTGTGTAGTCCATGCGGACGAAGTCGAAAGCATAAGCTAGTACCCTATAATTTTAAATCGCCTTTAAGTTTATTTTTTAACATGGCAGATATGTATAATGCCATACAATAGGAAATGCAAAAAATAGTGTTTTTGATTTACATGATCATATCATTTCAATTTAATTAGATACTAATAGAATAGTATAGTAATAACTTAAATGAACTACTGATGTGAAAGTTTGATACCTTTCAAATCAAACATCATTTTTTCATTTCCATTGTTGGTAGCTTTAGTATTAACTAGTGACCTTACCTTTGTTAAAGAAGGTTTTGTATTAATTTATGTGTCACACTGGCTGTCTATTTTATTCTAATTCTTTTTAAAAATTGGAATGTCACTCTAACATGTCCTATAATAAAAATATGTTTTCTCAAAGTATATTATTTATTTAATTGAATTTTATCGATCCTAAAACGGACTCTAATATGGTAGCAGATCGAAAATAAATTCAAGAATTATTTTAGAGCAGAGATAAGCTATAATTTCTATTTTCTTTAAAAATTCTAACAAGATTTATCAAAATGTCGTCTTCATGGAATTCATCCACGAGCTTCAAAATTGATATTGGTCGTTTAGAAGGAAAGGAAAATTGGACAACATGGCGCTGCAAGGTACTGTTAATGCTAAGAGGTACTGCTGGATGCTTAGATGCGATAAATGGCAATCTAAACAAACCAAAGGAACCGGATAGCACAGCATCAGCAGAAGTTTTTGATTCTTATCAAAAAGCTCTGAGAACATACAATGAGATAAACAATACTGCAATGTTCATTTTAATGGCTAATATGTCAGATGCTACTCTACAAAAAGTGATGAGATTCACAAATGCTAAACAGGTTTGGGAAGAATTGCACACTCTGTTTGATGGTACATCTGAAGATAAAAGCTATACACTATGCTACAGTTTCTTCGGCTATCGTAAAGATCCTTCTCATGACATGTCAATGCATATATCTAAATTGAAAAATATATGGCATGAATTGAAAGTAGAACTACAAAAATCTGAAAAAGATGATCTTCAAGATAAAGAAAAATATGACCTTCCAGAGATTTTACTCATCTGCAAGATCTTAGAAACTTTACCTGATGACAGCTATTTTCCATTTAAATCTAGTTGGATGCTTATGTCTAAAAAGGATCGTAATATTGATAATTTGACAGCTCAAATTTGCGCTTATGAACGATCGCTTACAAATAAAGAAGAAAATACTGAAGCACTAGTTGTACATAGTAAAATGAATAAAAAGAAAAAATGTGGTTATTGCGGCCTTACTGGACACAAAGTCAAAAGCTGTTATAAGTGGATATCGGATGGTAAACCTCCTAAGCCACAAAATCCATCAACAAGTAAAGCTAAAGATGCCAACTTTACACTTTCACTAATGCAGATTGAAACGAATGAAACAGTAAATGTAATTGAAAGAGATGATGAGAATTGGTATGTCGACAATGGTGCAACTAGCCATGTCTCTTGTTGCAATGACATATTTTCTACATTTCAATATTTTACTAATAACCAATCGGTTACAACTGCAAATGGCGCTAAAATACAAGCTATCGGTAAAGGTACAGTTGATATAATAGCAGACGTTCATGGACAGCAAGAATATATAAGGCTTTGTGACGTATGGTATGTACCTGAAATAAAAAGAAATTTATTTTCTGTTCTTGCCGCACAAGACAAACTTGAGGACAGTGTCTTTATATCTGAAAGAGAATCGTGTATGTTGAAAGTAAAAGGAAAAATTAATTTAATTGGAAAACGCGTTAAAAATGGAGGTCTGTATAAGTTAAATATACAAGCAATTAAAAGACAAACTCCTGAATTGAACACTGTATCTAATGATAATATCCTACAACTGTATCACGAACGATTTTGTCACCAGAATAAAAGACATGTAAAACTTTTGTTAGAAAAGGAACTTGGTATCAAAGTAAAACTCGATTCTCAATTATGCACAGGATGTGTCTATGGTAAAACACACAGATGTAAATTTGGAACAAGAGAAAGAGCTAAAGTACCAGGAGAGATTATACATACTGATGTGTGTGGTCCGTTTCCAAATTCTTTCAGTAAATTTCGCTATTTTGTACTTTTTAAAGATGATTACAGCAAGTATCGTCAAATTTATTTTATCAAAAACAAGTTTGAAGTTAAAGATAAGCTTGTACAGATGATTAATGAAACAAAGACTGCTGGTCATGTAATAAAAACAATTCTCAGCGATAATGGTGGAGAATTTCATAACGAGGCTGTAGAAAATATTTTAAAGTCTCATGGTATTCAGCAAAGATTGATAATGCCATATACACCAGAGCAAAATGGGTGTTGTGAAAGAGATAACAGAACTTTAGTTGAGGCTGCTCGTACTATGATGCATGCTCATGAAGAACTTCCACTTGCTTGTTGGTCAGAGCTTGTCAACACTGCTGCTTATGTTCTGAACAGAACTGGACCGACTTCTACAGAAGGTAAATCACCATTTGAGTTATGGTTTGGACAAAAACCATCCATTAAACATTTAAGGATAATTGGTAGTGAATGTTACGCTCACGTTCCAAAACAAAAGCGAACAAAACTCTCCAAGAAAGCCGATAAATGTATTCTCATTGGTTATGATGGTAATGATGGTTACAGATTATTGGGCTGTGATAATAACGGCAATGTTAAATTAATCAGATCGAGGGATGTAACATTTAATGAGTCGATTATTAGATCAATTGGATTAGATTCAGATGCAACTGAAGCAGATGAACAAAGTATAGAAATTCACTTCCCTAAGACTAATGAAAATCATCCAATGTTCGATGCAAGGGAGGATGTATTACAAGATGATGCTGTTTCTAGTATGCCTCAAACATTGAATGCTCCAGATTCAAGCTCACATGAAGTAATTCCCACTTCGTCGACTAATGGAAATGAAATCATCAGTCAAAATGAAGACGAGTCTAATGAATCATATGTTACTCCTAATTCCTCTGATTCTGAGGATGAAGAAATTCCTGAAACAAGAACTCTTCGAGATAGATCTATACTAAGACCACCAGTGCGATTCGATGACTATTTTATATCTACTGTTGTAAATGATTTAGGCGAACCTGAAACATATAAACAAGCTATAAATAGTTCTGAAAAAGCTGAATGGTTGAAAGCTATGGAAAGTGAGCTAAATTCTCTGAAAGAGAATAAAACTTGGATACTTGTGGATAAACCGAAAGACAGAAAGCTTATTTCTTGTAAATGGATCTATAAAAAGAAGACCAATGCTGATGGAAGCCTCGACAAATATAAAGCTAGACTTGTAGCAAGAGGTTATACTCAGGAGAAGGGAATTGATTATGAGGAAACATTTAGCCCTGTTGCTAGAATGTCAACTATTAGGTCAATTTTAAGCATCGCTGCAAACGAAGGACTATCTCTCTTACAGTTTGATGTAACAACTGCCTTTTTGAATGGTTTATTAGAAGAAGATATCTATATGAAACAACCAGAAGGCTATAGTGATGGCACAAATAAAGTCTGTAAATTGAAGAGAAGTCTATACGGACTTAAACAGGCTCCCAGATGTTGGAACAAATGTATTGTCGACTATCTGAAAAATATTGGCTTTAAACAATGTGACACAGATCCATGTTTGTTTATTAGAAATCGACGAGGCAATAAAATTATTCTAGCGCTCTATGTTGATGATGGACTTGTTGCATCAACAAATCAGAAAGATTCTGAGAAGTTTATAGCTGAATTGAGAAGTAGGTTCAAGATAACCACTAAACCAGCTAATTACTTTCTTGGTTTAGAACTTTCTAGTGATAAACATGGTGGAATTGTAGTTTCACAAAAGCATTATGCTCAAAAGCTACTAGAACGCTTTGGGATGAGTGACTGTAAAGCAGTCAATACTCCAATTATTAAAGAAGCTCAAACAGATTCTGAAAAGGAGAATGATGTTAAGTTTCCTTATAGAGAAGCTGTTGGTGCATTAGCATACTTGATGACAGCAAGCAGACCAGATATATCGTACGCTGTAAGTTTTGTATCCAGGTCACTTGCTAATCCCACTACAGAAGATGTACAAAAGGTCAAGCGCATTTTTCGTTACATCAAAGGAACAATAGATTTTGGAATTGTATATAAGAAAGATTACAAGTCTGGAACCTTAGAATGTTATAGTGACGCAGATCACGGTGGAGATCCAAATACAGGACGCTCTACATCTGGAATTCTGTGTATGTATGCTGGAGGAGTAATTGCTTGGGCAAGTCGGAAGCAAACATCAGTAGCAATTTCGAGTACTGAAGCGGAGCTCGTAGCAGCTAGTGAAGCAGCTCGTGAAATTGTATGGCTTAAGAGACTGTTTAATGAAGTTACCAAATTAAAAGAAATTCCCAAGCTGCAAATTGATAATGATGCAGCTATAAAAATTTCTCAAAATCCAGAGCTTCATCGACGTACGAAACATATTGCTTTAAGACATTTTTATGTCAGAGAATTAGTTTCAGAAAATGATCTTGAAGTCAAATATGTTCCCACAGAATATCAATGTGCAGATATTCTAACTAAGCCTATCCATAAGCCTAGACTTATGTTTATTTGTAAGTTAATCGGCTTGGTGACATAAATTTCTCAAAACGGGAGGATGTTAAAGAAGGTTTTGTATTAATTTATGTGTCACACTGGCTGTCTATTTTATTCTAATTCTTTTTAAAAATTGGAATGTCACTCTAACATGTCCTATAATAAAAATATGTTTTCTCAAAGTATATTATTTATTTAATTGAATTTTATCGATCCTAAAACGGACTCTAATAACCTTCGCATGGGTAGCTTATTACAGTTTTCATGTGGATCTCTAATTTTTTGAAAATAAAATATAGCTTATGTTACTCAGGAATAATGTAGATTTCTACTTGTAAAAGATTTTTTAAAATTGGTTGGTATAGATTATCGTATTATTATCTCATGTGTTATTTTTGGTATTTTGCAGGACTTGTTGCAACATCAAGTAAAGCAGTACCTGCAGTTGCTATTAAGTTAAACTCAAAGGACAATTTAAAAGGTATATCAGAATCCTTAGTTTTAAACTAAAAAGTTTTTATAACTTACTTGGCTTAGTTAAATATTATAACTTACTGTGGTGATCATGCCATGCTTCATACTCTGTCTGTAGCAGACACTTTTAAAAACAAATTCATGTGGACAAAGTCTCAGGCATATCAAGTTGGGATCAATATTTTTTCTGCCCCAAAAATGCCAGGTTGTCTAAATAACTCTGTATAATATGACTTCAAGACAACAATATTATACACGGTCAGAAAGACTAGCAGCAGAATAACAGTAAAAAGGCTCTATTTTGATAACCCTAAGAATTTATTGCTCATTGATAATATCTTTAGTCATGATCAACTCATTGCCAGCTTATTACTGAGCATAGGTCTCCTCTAAGAGTGAGATGAGTTTAGGCCATCGTCTGCCATGCAGGTTTCCTTAAGATATTTTTTCGTTCACCATTAAAGCAAGTGATATTTAATTTCTTAAAATGCACATAACTCTGCAAAATTAGAATTGATTGCACCCCCAACCTGTCGAAAAGTCATAGCTACTAGGCTGTCACCGCTTTTTAACATAATGGTTATACGATTGCACTTAATGACGAACCATGATTAATCATGATGGTACTTAATGAACAGCAATTTTTAATATTTGATGTCATTTTACTTTCAGCTAAGAAGTGGGTTCTCACCAAACAAGAGAAGGAACTCTGCAAAGAACTATCCGACGAGAAACATTTTTGATTGCTTCGCTGAGATCGAAAATCACGTAATTGAAATTTTGAAAAACAGAAGTAATAAAAATAAAATACAAGAGTACGTAAAATTAATACTATTATCAAATATAAATTTTAACTTTATATCATGTAGCTCACATAGAGACAAAATTATTAATTTTTTGACCAAGGAAACTGTCATTTTTTTTATAAATAACTGGTGCAAAGATATTAATTTTATTTTAAATGGAAAAATTCACTTTTTTGATTCAAGAGATCCACTTAAATGTGATGCTGATATTTATTATAAAAAAAAAAAATTGAAAAAGTTTAAATAACTTATAATAAGTTGTGTTTAATTTTTGAATTAAATTTGATTGGCGGGAGTTAAATGCCATTGTGATATTGGTAATTATCAGTATTGCCAAGATAAGTACCATTATCCATTCAAAACTCCCGCAAATCAAACACCACATTCCTACCTAATTTAAAAAACTATAAAGTATGTATATAGGTAGGTATATATACTGGGTATTGGCTGTATTTAGTACCAAACCCGTCTCCTAGATGGCGCTTTTCAAGTGGGCGCCTTGACGGCCCGACTTACCAGTCTATCTCCCTATATACACTGTAGTCTGTGATAATATACAGGGCCTTAACCACACGAGTAGTAGGTATATGATTATACATAATTCAATTCATTTGCATAAAAATAGAAACCGTTGCTAATCGATAGATTTATAGGTGTGCTTTTGAGATATACCTAATTAATATCGAAGGAGACATCAAACAGTGCATCAGCCATGTCTAAAGAAGATGTTGACAAAAGGGCAAGAGAAACGCAAAATAGAGGTTGGTATAATAATAATAATAATACCTACTCATTTATTTCAGGCAATTTTTACACCCATTTCAATTATAAAATAAAATACAAATACAAATGTACCAAATGAAAATAGGATAAGTTAAAATAATTAGATAAAAATACAATAAAATTAAAACTAAAATTACTCCCCAAGGGATGTTCTAAATAATTATTATTTACGGTTGTTGTCACGATGTACGGCAAGCCAGTACTTCAGTATGCGATTTTCAGGACACTCGGAGCATACTCTGAGGATCTCTTTTTGAGAATCGCGGATGCGGCACAAAAAAGACGCATCCCGAGACCTAATAATCGGGCACTCTGGCGTCAGCAAACATGCCCGACGCACTGCAGTATAATTTTTGATTTTATGTTTATTCCTACAGCTGTTTTTTCTATATCTTTACAATATTTATTCGCTTTAATGGAAATTGAAGAAATAGCAAGCTTCACCGCTTTATGTTACAGGCTACAGCCAGTGCCCAGTTGGTATAGTCGGCACAAAATGACTTCTTACGCGCCATTTTAACTCTATGGGTCAATTGTCATTTCAAAAATATGGTTCATCTAAATAAGGACTAAAATCGTACTTTGACATGCAATTTGACACAAAAAGTTAAAATGGCGCGTGAGGAGTTATATTTTACGCGTTATACTATTGATTTTCATACAATATCTCAGATTCATCACCCTGTACTTTTAATTTACTAATGTATCAAACACACAGCACACCTTGACACACACAAACACACACATATTACTTAAAATAGAATTATTACTACCTACAATAAGCTAGAAAGAATGTATATGAAATGGTTCAGAGGAAGGTGACAACATCCGTAAAATGCTGTAACACAAGATACCTCTTAGTACGAGTGGCTCTATGAACTAAAGAATCACATTTTTGTCTAGAATTTAAGTAAGGAGTTGTAATCATATTTTTGTGGAAATAAATTGAACTGTTGCATAATTTTTTTGATGATGTATTTAAAGAAGAATAACATACAGTTTTGTTAACATGTGTCCTTTTTTTAGATGAAGACCTGTCCAGAAGCTGTTCTTGTTTTGAAATGCTGGATCCTCACGATCCAGTTATAAGTCGCTTGGCCACTCAACTCTTTAAGAAGACCGATGACTATTGGCGCGGGGAAGTCATGGCCGGACAGGTATGGATTATAGAGATTTTAAACTTGCCCAAATTAATGAACACATTTTAATTTTTTTTTGTGATGTAACCATAAATTCTCGGTTTTCGGATTTTTTCCTTTAATTGTGCTATAAGACCTACCTACCTGCCAAATTTCGTGATGCTAGAAATGGAAAGTACCCTACAGATTTTTCTTGACAGACAGACAAGTATACAGACAGACAGACAGTGAAGTGAACCTATAAGGGTTCCTTTTTCGGTACGGTACCCTAATAATGGGCACTTAGTTCATTGAAAGAAATGCACTATACAATTCTCGGCCGACAAAGCTATTAACAGCCTCCTTTCGTTCTTCAAGTATTACTCGCTCGTAAATTGCTTTATTTCCAGCCTGGACAGCAATGTGCTACTTAATTTTACTGCCATCACATTTTGTTTTTAAACATATTAGTCGGCTACTGTAAATTATACACTCTTGCAAGGTTATTTCCCATTCGTTTTATGGAACATGGAAAGCCACATGAACTCATATCATAGTCTGAAGCACTCCCAACACCCAAAAATGGGTCGTAGGATATGGCTAAGTGTGTTTGTCGTTCCTGGTTGTTTTATAGAACATGGAAAGCCACATGAACTCATATCATAGTCAGAAGCACTCCCAACACCTAAAGATGTGTCAAATAATATGGCTAAGTGTGTTTGTCATTCCTGGCTGTTTCATAGAACATGGAAAACCACATGAACTCATATCATAGTCAGAAACACTCCCAACACCCAACAATGGGTCATAGAATATGGCTAAGTGTGTTTGTCATTCCTGGTGGTGGTGGTTGCACCCCCGTGCCTCGGAGAGCACGTAAAGCCGTCGATCCTGCGCATGATCTCTCTTCGGTCGTGTCAGATTTCCGTCCCATCCGGCTATGAGAGTGAGGGAATAGAGAGTGCACCTGTGTTTGCTCATACACTTGTGCACTATAATATCTCCCACTACACACACATTAATATTTGTATTGTATCATTATTTTATTTAAAGCTTAGTTAAATTTTTTTTAAATAATTACAGGACTATTATACCTTATTGGAACAAATTAATAGATTAGCCACCACCAAACACGCTGATGTACGAAGCTTGGCTATCAATCTTAGCAAGACTCTTAATGAATATAATGAAATATGTAAGTTTTTTGCACATAGTAGCCTATTTTCCTTCTCAGGATCCTGTACCAAATTTTGTCAAAATTGTTTTAACGGACCTGAAATGCTAGCAGACAATGTACAATATTTCCTGCTGGGTATTGTACATTTATAATATTATTAAGTATGGTACCACACAGTAACATTTTTATTCATTTGCAGATAGTGTCCTTATCAAGCCTTTACTACTTCAAATCGATCAAATTGATGCCAAGGTTGAACTGCTTGAGGCGAATGCTTACCGTTTGGATAGCTATACAAAAAGATTGAAAGCTCGTTTCAAGGAACTGCAGGAAAATTAAAGCTATGTAGTATTTGAACTACGTAAACTACTAATTACCTATTTAAAATACGTTGATTTTAATGCAGTTATTTTATTTTGATTAATATTTTAATGAAATAAAATTTATAGCGTCTTATTTAAATGAAAATAATTATTTTATTGAACAGACTATAATATGGCTAAATCTTTTTTTAAAAATCTAATAAATTTGTTTCATGATTCGATAATACATAACAAATTCTACACAATCTCTAAACTGACTAACCGCCGTACTCAGACTCGCTAATCGTTACTTAAGATTGAGTTAAAACGAGACAGATTTATGTGAGAGATATAGCTCTGTCTCGCTTTAACTAAACTTAAGTAACGATTAAGCGACTCTGACTACAGCAGTAAGTCTAAAATCTATTGCTATCTTTCTTCGCTGAGAACACTATGAAAGGGATAGATAGCAATATATTTAGACCTGTCTCCTTAGTATATAGATTGTGTGCAACAGAATTAGTCACGATGTCCAAGCAAGAATTAATGAAATAGTATAATATGACGTACAATTATATTATGTTCAAAGACATTAAAGCAATTTTAGTTGAAATTTATCTAATTATTAGTTTTAACAGAATTTTAATTTGTAATATATAAGAAAAGCTACCGAGAAAAAAGTAACGCGCTTTCGATGAAATGTGTTTTCGTTGGTTTTCGTTGTTTTTTCTCGGTATATGGAGATAGATCAATAAATAATAATACTATCAAATTATTTAAATTGTCGATTAAATTCTGAATAAGTGTGAATCGACCCTAACGTGAATTTACGCTTATTGTATGCACTGTGCACTAAGTCACATGTAATTATTTTAATATTATAACTTTTTATTTAGATGTAATTTTAGCTGTGACTATCTTAGAAACGCCAGACTATTTATTTTCTGAGAAACAATGTGCGGGATAAAGTATTATATTGGCTAGCTTGTGCCGACTGCCGAGGGCCAATTTATATCACGTATCAGCTGCTAAAGGGTACCTACGTAAAGATATTACTCACTTCCTTGAAGTCTGAGTGCTGATTTTTATGTGTTTTACAGATTTTTTATGTATGTTAATTGCTATTTCCGATATACATAATACGTAAATTAATATTCAATACGCTTTCCGTTGGCGGCAATTTCCGCCAGACGCTTTAGAGCTCGAAAAAAAATTAATGTTACTTATAGCCTCAATTGTAATTTATATACAGGTATGATTCGCAAGAAATATATATTAAAATCTGCACTTAGACTTAAAGAAAAGTGAATAATATTTCAATGTACCTACATTTAGCAAATGTTATCTTCAAATTGACCTTCGGCATAAGCTAGCAAATATAATATGTACGCTAGAGGTACACAACTAGGTACTAATTAACACTACTCTAAAATAAGTAACGTCTAGCGCCACTGGGATCTTGGACCATAATAACTCATAATAAACAATTTAAAATTGGATAAAATACGTTGTCTTTATTTCTAGGACATTTCCCTGGTGTTTCAAGCCTGTTCAGACAGGTGAATTCTGTGCGTGCGTGCTCACGTTAAAGGAATCGAACTTGTATGAAAGTGTGTTTGTCTGTCTACAAGCTTTTCATGGTTCATCTGTTTAACCGTTTTTGACTAAAGTTGGTACACATACCACTTGCATCTCAAGAAAGGACAGAGAGGACTTTTATCCCGGAAAATAAAAGTTCCCATGGGATTCTTAAAAAACCTACATCCACGCGGTCGAAGTCGCA
The DNA here is from genome assembly GCF_902806685.2 of Maniola hyperantus. Taxonomy (NCBI): domain Eukaryota; kingdom Metazoa; phylum Arthropoda; class Insecta; order Lepidoptera; family Nymphalidae; genus Maniola; species Maniola hyperantus. Next base: position 8,904,664 of record NC_048564.1, read on the forward strand.
GGCATCATCTGGGCATTGGATACAGTGATAGCTTGCATGATTCATCCTGGAAATTGATTTTATCACTGAAAATCAAAGAATGCTACGGCATTTTTAAAAAACTTAATCCACGCGACGAAGTCACGAGCATCATTTAGTAATAGTTAATAATTGTTATGCAAGACTGCAAAGTTATTATTTTAGCGCGAGAATTTGTATCAAAAACAGAATCTGAGCGTTCAATAGATGCTTAGTGGTTGTCTTGTTTACTGTTTCTGATGCTCAGTTTAATTACCACTTTATTAACTAATTTGGGAAAAGTTGCTGAAATAAAACATAGCCAGTAAAATAAATGAAACTCATTTGTGTATTTTTTTACGTTTTTATAACAAGTATTAGTTCCAATAAAATTTTACAAGTTCTTTTTGTACAAGTAGAGGAGAAATCTCCGTATATTCAAACTTAAAGGCATGTCAGATATCGTGGCATATACTGTGGATAGTGCTTTAGAAGGTTAAGGGTTTCTTCACTAGCGAACGGGAGTGTCTCCCAACAAAATAACAAATCTGTCCATCCGTGCATCCAGCATCGACACGCGACCGTTAATTCTGAAGCGATAAAGTGGAGCAGGTACACTTCTTCACTTAGGTCCTTATCTTCTAAAATCTAAATTATATAAAATACTACACATAAATGAATGCTTTTTTGTTCTAGCAGATGGTGCTTAATCAGGGTTTCCTAAGAGCACTTTTAATAGCCCTCCGTCCTACCGATTTTGTTAAAGAACATAATATACCTATATCTGCCATGTTTATAATAGGTGCCTAGGTACCTAATAATAACCTAACGTTATAAATTATAATAGTTCAACGATTTTATAATAGAAAAAATCTCTGTATCTACGATTAATGTGGTGAAGCAAACGGTCAATTACTGAGATCTATCTATCCAGTTAACAAATTGTTGAAAGTTGCATCTAGTGTCACTGTGTATGTGGATTGGATACCTAAATGTATCAGAATTATGCTGCACTTAGTTGCAATGGCATAATTTTATAGGTCGTGCCATACTCATAAGATGTTAACAAATAATACCTAATAGACAGTGGCGTGCAGCTCATTGAGGCATAAACGCACTGCTTACCCTCATTGTAATAAGTCAATGCTTATTTTTTATTTTAACCTGCCGTAAAATAAGTTCATACCTAAATGCATACCCTGGCTTGAACTCCTGTGCACGCCACTGCTAATAGATACTATATTAAGTACCTATACAACCTGAAATAAACGATTTTACAATGATTTTTATTACAATTAACACGATTTCAAAATATTATTTCCGAATATGTTCTACTAGAATCTAGAAGTCCGCTACTTCATTCGCGTGGATGTAGGTTGCGAAAATCCCGCGGGAACTTTTATAAAAAGTAGCTTAATTTTAGCTATCTCTGTTCCAAACTTCAGCTGAATGGGTTCTGTCATTGCAGCGTGAAGGCGTGAAGGAGTAACAAACAATTAAACTTTCACATCTTAGTCAACGTATATACCTAAATATAAAGGAATCGCCGAAATGTACATACGTGTATAACTTCCAAACGACTGCACAAAATTGAATAACTATTTTTTTTTTGTTCGTTATTGTCACGACAAGGTTTGCAAGCATTTTTATTATTAGGTTTTATCTTAGTAAGTAATCAAACCATTTTATTAAGTGGGTAAGTAGGTACCTAGGTACTCATTATTATTTCTAAACATTGTAAAATTAATTGTAATCTGCGTTAGTCTGTGCGTCGCAATCACTTAATGTGCTATACAATGACTATACACATTTCTTACATTTCACGAGAAAGATTTATTTACTTATCTCGTCAAATGTAAGAAATGTAACATGAGATTTAAGTGTATCGATCTATAGAATCCGTAAGTCCATCACCGGGCGATCATTCGGATAAAGCTATGTTAATATTATATCTAACTTATTAGATATCCCTATTTAGGTCACTTGGCCCTATTTAGGTAGGTGTTTTAAATACCAAGTTATTTGTTAAGGTGTTTATAATTTGTGCCTGAACAATGTGCGTAGGGACATCTTAGACACTTGAATATGTACCTAAAATAAATATACCTGCTTAGTAGGCAAGTATGCCTAATGGAAAGAACTTTATGAATTTTTCTGAGGAGAGCTCCTGAAAGCTGGCGGTAATTTCTTTACGTACGGTATTTATTCATGACGTATTTATTTGCCTTAAAACAATAACAACATGGTTAACTTAATATTATATAAAACTATTAACATTTACTTAGAATATAACATTTCATGCAACATAACAAGCTTTACAGTCACTTATACTTAGTCGCGGTGATGCTCGTCTAGTCACACATAATTAGGCCGAGCTACCTCCTCCAATTACGATAGGCTACGGAACCTTTTAGTCTTAATATTGAATTGAGCAGTTAGCAGACGTACGGAAGGACAGATTAACTACAACCCTGTAGTAACTACTGAACCCTAATTAATAAATAATGAAATTTTTGTTCATCTTCTAGGGCGTATAAGTTTAAAAGCTTTACGTTCTTAAAAGTCTTCACAAATTGTATAACTTATCATAGTCTATGCTTTCTTTCAATTTAAAAGATGAATGTCCATTTTATTACCTCTTATCACTATAAATTATATATAATAAATATAAAACCAAAATAGCTACTGTCATAAAACAATGAACATTTTTTTAAATTTTGTTTTCTAAAAATTATTTATTTTTGCTCTAAATAATAAATTATCTACATGCATAATCAATTCCTGCAACTGCAACTAAACGGTTGTCCAATTATAAGAATTATTTATATTATGTATAATAATATTTTTTATAATTATTTTTTATATTATAATAATATTTCGGTCATTTTAGATATGACTTGAATTTATCATTAGATAAGTATATATATTATAACAATAATAATAATAATAGTGAGCAAAGGAGAATAAAAACATTCGTAAAATAATATAATCATGTATAAAAATCAACAATAAAATACAGTCACATCATGTATGTACATGTTATTTTGTACACTTTAGTGACAATTCATCATTGTCGTAAGCATAATAATGTACTCTCATCGTACCCATTTTAGATTATTCTAATTTTATACCTATATAATTTTATATGACAAATGACCTGCACCTAGGTGGCAACAGGTGATGGTACCGCTGTCGGCGTTCCAAACAGGTCAAGAGCTCGTGATCTCGTCTCCTGCGAATCTACTATAATTGTTTATATTATTGAATTAACCTCATATTCGCATACATACTTATCGCTTAACTTATTATTATATAGGTAGGTTTCTGAAGTTAGAATTTGTAGTGTAGTTTTCCAAAGACTTCCAATTGAGCCCTATTGAAACTTTCTTCAAGTATTCAACTTTGTTCGATAGTCATTATATTTAAGTAAAACTTTATGAAGACCTAATTAAAATGGGTACAAGAAACCGATGGCACTTAATACGGTACCTATGTATGCATTTCATTAATTACGTCATAAAATGACTAAAGAACTATGTTAATTTATGCCGTGACTTACAGACTATTTCGTTTTATTAACCTAATCACATCAATTTAGAACATTTGTTGTGTGGTAGTGATAGAGGCGCGGCCCGCGGCTTGACGCTTGAGTCCATGAAACAAGAAGTTCGCGGCGGCCTTGATGGGCGCGACTAGCGGCGCACGCGCAGCGGGCTCCCATTGTCAGACGTTGCCGCTGCCCGGGAACCGCGGCGGCGGCAGCGGCGGCGGCGGCCGGCCCGCCTCGCCCGCACCCGACGACGGCTCCGACACTGTCGCACCGAACAAAAAATCAAACAAACGATACCACTCGTCCACCTGCCCCATTACAACATAATCTAACTGTAATCTGTATATGACCTTATCTGACTATCTGTCTGGTCACGCTAAAACTTCTGAACGGATTTGAACGCAACTTTGTATACATACTTATAGCTAATAAATACTCCGGATCAATATATTCTGTGATAGTTTTTATCCCGGAAAACAAAAGGATTCGTTCAGGATTGGGAATGATAATAATTTTTGTCAATGTTACTACACAACTCAGTCAAATCTTATACGATTTTGACAATTTTTCTTATAAGTAAATGAAATGTTGTTCGTTGGTAAGCGCATTACTTAAACGACTAGACCGATTTGGCTATTTTTTGTTTTAAAATGTTTGTATTACTTAGTCCGAATTTTGTTTTTATGGAAAGAAAAAATGGGAAATTTCCCGGATCATGTTCAGGGTGAACTGAACGTCCTTGTTCAATGCAATACTATTTTTGTATGAACTCAATACCGTAACTTACAATTGTAACGATGAATAGGTATGCGCTGATATTTTCTTATTTGTTTTGTTTATGGTCACCCATCAAGGAAAAGTTATCATGATAAAAATGGGGAGAATAGGGAATAAATTACCTGTGAAATTACGCAAAGGTAATTTATTTTATAAACAAGATACAAAGAAATATATTTGATTAACTTTCGACATTTAAATTTAAATTATATACCATGGAAGTAGGAAGTACCCAGTTTATGTTACATAGGTACCTACATAAAAATTTAAATTAGTAAATTTCATCAACATCATCATGAGCAACCCATCACTGGCTCACTACAGAGCACGGGTGTCCTCTCAGAGTAAAAAGGACTTTTTTGGAGAACTCTCAGGCATGCAGATTTCCTCACGATGTTTTTCTTCACCATTAAAGCAAGTGATTTTTAATTACTTAAAACGCACATAACTCAGAAAAGTTAGAGATGCTTGCCCGGGATCGAACTACCGACTTCCGATTAGGAGGCGGACGTCACAATAACTAGGCTATCACAGCTTTAGGAACTTTAAAAGCATTTATTTTATTACTTTCTATTATTATATATTTTATTATTTACAAATTCAGATTTAAGATCCAAACACACTTACGATGTGCTGCGTGATGCAATGCGATGCAGCAGCGCCTTGCTCCACACAAACTCATATTATTTAAAGTTTAAACTATATTTGCCGCGCCGTGTCGCGCGCGCGCGTGTAGCTACAGCTCAAGTGCGTTGAGACCTTTAAGTTATATTCGGTAGAACAAATCTGAAACTAATTATCTGACCTATCAATGTTCTCCTATGATGTAGGGTGCCCCTGAATGTAGGGACGCCACTTGACTAAAATTAGTATTAATTATTTGTGAATTTGAACTAGGTAATTATGTGAAAATTCAGAAGTTATAAGGCTCTACAGACGAACGGTCGAACGGGCAAATGCAAATTCACCCAAGTCGACTCGGGACCTAGCTTCACTTGGTCAATAATTGAAAAAAAAATGCTGACTCAACAGAAGGAAGCAAAGAAACAAATATTTAATAGATTGTAATAATTGGTATGTGATTTCTCTTTGCATACATTTTGCAGTTATTTTTAACAATCGTGGTACCTACGTAGGTTTTTTAACCTAAGATTTTTGCGGTGTTACCACTAAATTGTCGGTATATAGTGGCTTATGTGAAGTAAGGAGCGTATGTAGTCGAAAGTGCTAAAAGTGATGTAACACCTTTAAAAAATATATTTGTAATTAGTGATTTTAGGCATACCGTTTGACTGAGACGGTCATGGGTTGGTACTTGAACCAGCTGCGCGGTACGGGATGGTGACATTTGACGTTTAAGGGCCGTACCTATAGGTAGATAATAATAATTTATGCTAGGTACTTATAGTGCAGGCTCCAAACGGCTATTCATTTGCAAAGCAGACCGCAAACTGTTTAGTGATTTGTATACATAAGGATGTATAATGACTCGCGCGTGTGCATGGTGCGTTGCCATTTCATATTCTACCTGTGCTAGATTTTATTTATAACGCACTTTCTGCGCTGGGTACCTAATGTGCTTTTGACAAGGCACCTATTTCAAGATTTGGAAAATGTTTTACTTTTCTAATTTCCAAACAAATAACAGCGGATAATTTCACCATAAATTGATAATACTTACCAATAGTTTTAAAAATATTTAAACCATACCAACTCTTTCTCGGCACACGATAATAAGTAGATCTATCCACTTTTTAACCGACATCAAAAAAAGGAGGAGGTTCTCAATTCGTCGGAATCGACGTTGCCCAGTGAGTTGCTCTCGCCCTTCCACACCGCGCAGCTGCGTGTGAGGAACCATCTCAATAAACAATAGTATGCCTGAATTTACATAGTAGGGTGGTAGGTCGATGGGTAGGTACGATGACGATACAACGATTATACATTAAGGCCAAAAGCAACAGGGTATTTGACTGTACTATACTTCCAAAAAGTACATAACATAACTTGTAAATATTTAAAATATAAGTTAATAGAGAGGAATTATAGATACCTACCAGATTCATTAAGAGATGATGAAGAAATATTCTTATGCAAATTATAAATCGGCGTCGGAAAGCTACCTAAATGAATGATTCAAATTTTTTTCTGGAGTTTGATTGAATGAAATCAAAAGTTTAGTCAAACACCCTATTTCGGTATGAAGCTTACGTGAGTCGTGTTTCTCGTCAACGGGCGCCGGCGGCGGCGGCGGCGGCAGCTGCTGCTCCAGCGCGTTCACGCAATTCATCATGCTTCCATAGAGCCGGCTGTCGCGGAAACTGTCCCTGGACACATACCCACCGATCATCACGCGCAGGCGCAACAGACATAGCGGGGCCCTGCTTTCATTTGTACTGAGAGTCCTCAGAAAATTACACAACACGTGTACACTTGGGGAGAGCTAACTACTGTGCACAACTCCCCGACTGCATCTGGAGGCCTTTGATGTTTTACCAGTCCCTTAATTATAATGTAATCATGTATAATACATCTACACAATGTAATCATAATAAAATTACGATTAATTAGGTAGATATGTTGTGGTATATTGACGATACAAAAGCACTTGTAAAAGTTTATTTATGCAAAAAAATATTCTGCTCTATAATTTTAATACGTACCTATTCATGCACGTTCCTTATATACCCCAAATAAACATTAATTTCTAATAGTTCTAGGCACATCGTGTTCGTAACTAATTTCAATAAATAAATCTATTTTAGGTATTCATAAACGTTCTTGGTGTTGTACCTACATTTCTTCAAGTTTTTTTAAACTAATTACCTAGGCATGCGCTTGACTGCAATCACACCAAATAGTAGACGATGATATAGCCTAAGATGGAGTGCGCCTGCCTAGAAGGTCTATAATTTACACTTCTTTTAAAGGTAAATTAGGTATAAACAAAAAATATTAAATTGTTATAAAATGTCGGTTTGGTATCCAAATTCAAAATAAACATTGGATCGTATAGTAGTGCTTTGCGTGCTTGAAATGCGGCAATAATGAGGATTTTGTGAGATGTGATTGTGGTACACATGTTAATTTACATGTGATATTATGGGAGACGACAAAATGTGCTTATAAAACAGTAAGTAATTTAAAATATAAAATGTCTGTCATCATAATCATCTCTTACCTCCCATTCGAGTTGCGGAAGAGGGCCAAAATCTCTTCAAAGGTCTTGTTTTTGGTTTCAGGAACTTTTTTATACGTAAATATCCAAAAAATTGCAAGGAATACGCTAAAAGGCAGGAATGTATAGTTTTCCAATAGAGCCTGCAAATAAAACATTTTTTTACATTAACAAATTCATCAATGTGTTAATTTGAAACTGTTATGTAACTATAAGAATTACACATTATAAATTAAAGTCGGCTGCCACGCTGAGCCACACCACGGATTTTTATACTTCTTCTATGGAAAGAGGGATTAAGTATCTATAATTTATAAAAAAAAATGCAAAAAATAAGCTACCAGTATGATGATAATAATTGTGAGTTATGTAGGAAAAAATCGTCCTAACTGAGAGCTTCCATGGCGTGCGCTACCTGCATTGTTAAAGTGACACGAAAACAATGTCTAGTGGAATAGTTCCTCTCCCGTGCGAAGCCGGGGCCGGTTGCTAGTGAAATATAAATGTGAAAAGAAAGTAAATCACCTTCATACTAGGAAAGCCGATTCCAACCACGAAGTTGGCGAGCCAATTGACTAGCACAGCGATGGCCATGGCGCTCGGGCGCGGCCCCTGCGAGAACAGCTCGGCGGTGATCAGCCAGGGGATGGAGCCGGGCCCCACCGCGAAGAATACCACGAAGCTCAGCGTCGACACCACCGACAGGTAGCTCATCCAGTCAATCATTTCCTGCACGTAGCCGAAAAACTCCTATCAGGGGATAGCGATGGTGTTCTTTCCCGTGCCCGACCGGTTTCGAAATAAATTACAAACATAAATGCCATCACACACTGGTCAGTTTGCGTACGTCTGTCGATCATTATTTATTTTGATGCCGTGAACCAATAAGAGCAATGGTTATTGTTGTAATGCACTCATAGCTTTTGTCTACATAGTGCTGTAATAGCAGAGTGAAGTAACTTCCTCTTATATCTTGGCTGTACTGCATATGCTTTAGTGATAATATGTGCTTTCTGCTTTTGAGCAGTGTTGTTTTGTGGAAATCCTCGTTTTATATAACGCGTGCGCAAGAGCTCCTCGTGCATCTATCGCGTTCGAATGACTTGTCTCGTGTAGTGAATAAAAATCGTGTCGGGTGCTATGTGAGTGATGTACCTAACATTTATATTTGAGAATTTATTTCTTTTGATTTTATACGCTTTCCTACTAAGAGTCCGGGTTCGGAGACAGGAAAGGCGAAAGTTAGGGGGGAGGGGCATCTAGCACTAAGCAAAAGCAAATAAAATGTGATTTTGTGGGTGGAATGATAAGATGAGATAACGTAATAACTTGGACCTACTACGGAATGGGTGTGTTTCTGAATTATTAAAATAAATTTTATGTAAAATAATGTAAGTAGGTAGGTATAACAAAAATATTACTTTTTATTACAAATAAATTAATTGAATAGGGAAGAAAGCATTTGAAATTCGGATTATGCAACATAGTTAAGTAAGCGCTAATGAATTAAACAAGAATTTGTGAATGCTTAGGCTGCGATTACACCTGTATGTTTTACTCATGTATGTAGCTTACGTGGTTAACTTACGACTTTACTAATGTAAACACTCTTATAAATACATTTTCATCAGTAAAGTTGTAAATTAATTACGTAAGCTATTCCGTGAGTAAAACTTACATGTATAATTGCGGCCCTAGGCATAGAGCTTATGATAAAGCGTGCTAAAGCAAAATTATGTGACATTCCTTTAAACATTACTACCTACACATTGGCATCGTGAGTCGGAGTAAATATAAGTCAACTCAGGAAACCAACGTAAATGACAAGCACTTTCTTACGAATACGGGCTATCTGGGCTCGTTAATTCAGCAATTTTTTTATTTTTTTTAAAGAATATTAGCCATGTTAAATGACTAATATTCCCCTTTCCTCTCCAACTAAGCGTCAGGCTTGTGCTAGGAGTAGGTACGACAATACTGCAACGGGCGGGGTTTGAACCTTCGACCTTTCGGTTTTCAGTCCTTTACCCGTTGAGCTATTGAGGCTCAAAAATTATAAGAAAGCACTGACCATAATAGTCATTGTTTTTTTTATCAAGAGATGCTCAGAGTAATAATAATAATTTATCAATAACTCGAAAAGTAGATAAAGTGCGATCTATTATAGCTTAATTAACTTTTAGATCATGTCCATATTATATTAAAATTTTGCGAATTTACTATTCACAGAGACGGTTGAACATTCCTAATAAATACATCTTCTTATTAAAATATTTTTTCAATTACAAGTGACAATTTTAATAACGTTAACTGCATACGATATTATTTAATTAAAACGAAATAAGTAGATAATTAGTTCCATTAAAAAAACCATCTGCTTGAATTGCAATCCAAGGTCAATTGATTAGGTACCTACTTGTTATGTTATTTACTTATTATTATTTAATTATTCGAAGGAATTATCAAGTATCCAGTTTGAACAATATAATATTATTGTTGTATCCAGATTCCAGTTCGAAATAAAATAAGTATATCAATAATATTGATATATTCTATCAATTTATCACTTTAAAAATTGCAAGAGAACAATTACTGTGTAGCGTTAATTATTTTTGTAAAAGATAAACTTACCAAGGTATAGGTTGGCTATTCTGATTTAGTTGAGAAATCAGAATAGGTATGAATTTTGCCGCCCGCCCAAATTCTTTTGATGTTTAATTCCTTTTGACTTTTTATTTTCCGATCAAATGATAATTAATAAGACACACCTTTATGAGAAAAGAGATCGTGATGAAAATCGAGAAGATAAACATTCCGCCGAGGCCGTAAAGATGTAGAGTGCGACGTCCGGTGCGATCCATGAGAGGCAGTGACACCAGGGTCATGCCCACCATGATGGCGCCGATTCCCATTGTAGCAAACTTCGCTGACTCATCCGTTAAACCCGATGACGTAAAAAGCGACGTAGAATAGTAGAAAACCTAAAATACGAACAGCTTATTACAACATTTCGTTTTATTTGTAGGGTAGTCGGACTAATAGAAGAACAAATATAAGCGGAATTTTTCCCAACTCTCATATGAACTGAATATCATCGGGTGGATAGGTAATTATATTTTATAATTTTTATAGTGTTTTTACCTACACTTGAAGGAAATTTCTAAATAATTTTAAATACACATCAAAAATTGCGAACCGGCAGGAATCGAACCCGCGTCTCCTGGGATCGCGCCCGACGCTCTGACCACTAAGCTACAGCCCGCTTACTGCCAGTGACGAAATTTGTGATGTGTATGTAATTTGTGGTGTGTTTGTAAAATTATTTAGGGATAGGTAATTGATTGATTAGTAATTTTTTTCTATATATAACTATAGCCTAGTTAGAATAGCAAATATTATGAAAAAGTGCCTCCCACCCTGATTGTGACCGATACATTCCTAATTGTGATCAAAATCCGCCCTATTTATGAATTAAGAAAATTAAATGGCAAAATATCTAAATCATTTTTTTACTATTTCAGCATGATTTCAAATGTAAATGCGAAAGTGTATATGTCTGTCTGTCTGCTAGCTTTTCACGGCCTAACAGTTTAATTGAGTTGGATGAAATTTGGTACAGAGTTCGCTTATATCTCGGGGACGGACATAAGCTACTTTTTATCGCGGAAAATCAAAGAGTTCCCACGATATTCCATAAAGCCCATCCGCTTAAACAATTTATATGAAATTTGGTAAAGCTTACGTCCCGGAAATTGACATTGGCAACTTTTTATCTCGAAAAACCAAAGAGTTCGACCATGGAGTTTTTAAAAACTTAAATCCACGCGGATGAAGTCGCAGACATCATCTTGTGATAATAATATATGTAGTCTTTACATTATTCAAAGAGAATCATCATCATCATCATTAACCTATGTCCACTGCTGGACATAGGTCTCTTGTAGGGACTTCCACACGCCACGGTCTTGCGCCGCCTGAATCCAGCGGCTCCCTGCGACTCGTCTGATATCGTCCGTCCACCTAGTGAGGAGTCTTCCAACGCTGCGTCTTCTGGTGCGAGGTCGCCATTCCAGCAACTTGGGACTCCAACGTCTATCGGGTTTCTGAACTATGTGCCCTGCCTATTGCCACTTCAGCTTCGCAACCCGTTGAGCTATGAGACAGACAGACAAACAGACAACAAAGTGATCCTATAAGGGTTCCGTTTTTCCTTTTGAGGTACGGAACCCTAAAAAGTGTTTTTGTGTAATAAATCTCTGTTCAAGTATTGGTTTATATGGATATAATGCGGTAAGAAAAAACCCACAACATCAATTAAAAAACCATATACACAAACTATAATATTCAAATTAATTTTAGTGGGTTGGGTTAATTCTGAACAGCTGCTCATAACCAAGATTTGAGCGTCCTCTACAAACCAGTAAATGACTCTATTTCTAAAAAACCTGATTGAAAAAACGCATTTTGGTTGATTTTCTAATTTAGATAATAATGTAGTTAACTGGAAAATATTTGCTTGGTGCTTATAGGGACTAATATAAACGGATCAAGCAGCAGATTACAAGCTTACGTATCGTAGTTAGTCCCTAATTCTTATAATCAAATAAAAACTGAGATGTGTGATCTATTAGGTGCCGGTCATCTACTGGTCCGCGCACACTACCTACTTTAAGACTAAAAACTGAGCAGTGCAATTCGAGCATCACACTACGCCTGCTAACTCAAGTACCTCTTCGACGGATAATAAATCAAATTAAGTAGGTAAGTAGTCATATTTATGATTCAGTTTATACTCTTAGTAGATCCTTAAATACTTACTGCATTGATTCCGCTTAGTTGCTGGGACAGTTGCATGACGACACCGATAAGAAGCGGAGCTCGCAGCGTTGGTGAACAAAGCAGTTCCCACATGGATATTGAGGCCTCGGCTTGTTGCGCGCGCTCTTCTGCTCGCATCTCCTCTATATCTTCCTCGACCTTGTTGAAATAATTAATCATTAACAGTGGTCGATGGACGTTGGAGTTCAAGGTGCTGCATGGCGACTCACTGTAAAACAGAGTAAACTACTAATGAAAGTACACTAATGAAATTGTACGCCAATTTTTGTCTTCCAACTTGACATCGAAAATTACAAATGCGTTGACAATAATAAAAAAACCGGCCAAGTGCGAGTCAGGCTCGCGCAACGAGGGTTCCGTACTACACTCGTATTTTTTCGTCATTTTGCACGATAATTTAAAAACTATGATGCATAAAAATAAGTAAAAATCTGTTTTAGAATGCACAGGAGAAGCCCTTTTATATGATACCCCACTTGATATAGTTATCTTACGTCGAAAATGGGAGATACTAATTATTAGTTTACGACACAATTTAATTGTTTTTGTGTGATGTAACCACAAATTCACGGTTTTCAGATTTTTCCCCTAATGCCAGCTATAATACCCACCTACCCGCCTCTACTTGACTCCAGTTCAACGGGAAGTACCCTATAGATTTCTTGACAGACTGACAGACAGACAATAAAGTGATCCTATAAGGGTTCCGTTTTTCCTGTTGAGTTACGGAACCCTAAAAACTACAAAAATACTATTTTAGCTATAGGTAGGTAATTCTATGTCCTAATGGTCAGGACTGCCTTTCTAGATTTAGTTTTCATATAAGTAGGTACTCTTTGCTACCAAGGACGAATTCCAAAATGGCGTTTTAATACGAAATGTAATAGGTAAGTTTAGTAAGTACTTGATTGCTGGCACGTAACCTCCTGAGCGCTCGTCTTGCTTCCTCCTCCCACTGGCGCGTTATTAACAAATAGCGTGGCGATTCAGGGCATGCCGGTAACAGTAGCAGCTGTAAGATTGCAGGGCAAATTGCCAAACCTAGAAGGATATGAAAAAAAAATTACGCGGCAAATTGAAAGCCATCTTTCAAATAATATCAACTAGCTGATGCCCGCGACTTCGTATTCGTGGATTTAAGCTTTAAAAATCCCATGGGAACTCTTTCCGGGATAAAAAGTAGCCTATGTCACACTCCAGGTCTTAAACTATAGCAATGCAAAAAATCACGTCGATCCGTTGCTCCCTTGCGACGTGATTGAAGGACAAACCAACAAATCAACAAACAAACACACTTTCGCATTTATAATAAGGGTTCTGATTATAGAGTAAATAAGTAGTAAGTACTTTGGGTGTGGGTGGGGGTACCTTGATATCTGTAGCTCCTCCCTAAAAATTTCATCTCGATCGGCAAATGGTCGGTATATAGGTATATATATGGAAATAATTACAACTACATTACTAGCCTATTTTTTTAAATATTCATTATTCGCTTAGTTAAAACGATTGAACAAGAAGACAAATTTACCTTGAAATTGTTTGATAAAAATATGGTTCAATCATATTGTTACAAATAACTTGAAAGTTTCGAAGCTTGGAGTACCTACCTGCGTGTTTATGTTTTTGAGACAAATACCTACCTCATTGCTTACATCACTTTTAGCGTAGGTACCTTTTTTTTGCCTCGCTGGAAGCTTCGGGGCGGGGTTGTTTACGTTTCGTCGAATAGCAAAGAATGTTCGATCGGTGGTGGGGAAACTGTATATAAAGCGGTGCCTCAGACCGGCCCGATTCCCAACGTCATCCTAAGCCGTGGTCCGAGCCTCACAGGAGGCGCCCTTAGGAGGACGTTGCCCCCCGACCTCTCGAATTATTTCTTCGAGCCCTAGGGCTCACCCCCAGGCGGAGCTTCGCGCTCGCCAACCCCCCCGGTGACGCTGTAGCGGCCAATAGGGCCTACGCAGCATAGTCAATCCGAAACAACAAAACCGGCCCGACGAAGTTCAGTTCAGTACGATTGAATTCTAAGAGCGATCGAAGTGAGTGACAAGTAAGAGTGATCCTAAGTGTTTCTTGTATTCAGTACAAGTGTTTAGTGCTATTATTAAGTGTTTGTGGACAGTGTGTAAATAAACGTTCTTGTTCGGAAACTGGCATTTCAATACGAACCCCTAGCTCGTAACAATATTATCCAATAACCAAGAATTTTATCCCAATAGCTACGTTTTTTTGAATATTGTAAGTAAAACATACCAAGTAAAATGGGCCATCCTTCATCAGTGCCAAAGATTTGTTCGATGCCCAGGACTTGTGAAAGCAGCAACCCAACGGTGACGGCGAGTTGGTTGACAGTGCCCAGTCCGCCGCGCAAGTTCAGTGGTGCTATCTCCGAAATGTACATTGGTACAAGCGAAGTGTTAAGACCTACGTATCAATCAATATTATTATTCACAACTAGCTGCCCCGGCGAACTTCGTACCGCCTAACAGTCGATTCTTTTTCAGGCATTTTTTTAATTTTTTCTCTCCGTAAGAACTGTCCTCGTACTTCAAGGAATATTATAAAAAAAGAAATAGCGAAATCGGTTCAGCTGTTCTTGAGATTTGCGATCAGCAACACATTTAGCGATTCATTTTTATATATACTTAGAGATATAAGATATATTATATAAATCTTAATATAGATACCAATGCAATCCCAAATACACACTTTAATTTTTTTTGTCTGTTAATGTTTGAACCGGGCTATTCTTAACTAAACTGCAACCTTAAATATAATACGTTACCGCAGTTAACGCCTATAATGAATCTGCCGAAGAAGAGCATTTCGTAACAATGTGATATCTTGGTAAAGCCCATAAGACTTGCGCCGCTGATGCCGAGAATGTTGTTGAGCAAAAGACCTCCTTTCCTGATAACAATTAAAAATGTTGCTAGATCCCATTAACCATTCGGTAATTCACTGCCTGCTCGACTTTGCAGTCCATTTTGCAAAATGCTTGAAACTTGCGACATGATTTATTAAACACAAAAGAAGAGTGCCACGAATCTCAGTGGCTATGTAAGTAATTTAGTTGTAGACCAACAAATAAACCTGTCATCGTCATCATCATCATCAACCGATAGATGTCCATTGCTGGACATAGGACACGCCACGGTCTTGCGCCGCCTGAATCCAGCGGCTCCCTGTGACTCATCTGATGCCGTCCGTCCACATAGTGGGGGGTTTTCTAACGCTGCGTCTTCCGGTGCGAGGTCACCAGTCCAGCACCTTGAGACCTCAACGTCTATCGGGTTTCTGAACTGCCCTGCCTATTGCCACTTCAGCTTCGCAACCCGTTGAGATATGTCAGTTAAGTTCTCAGAAATTAGTGTACAATTAAATAATACAGTCATTGAGATATGAAAATTTTTATATTTTGTACGCGCGCCCTATATGCTTGCCTATCAATTGTTGTTACTAAATTTATTAACATTTTAATTTTTTTAATAAATCTCAAAACAAGCTTTATTTAATTATTGTGCGAATCATACCCGCGTGGAATGGTACAAGAATGCTGAGTGCGTTTCCGCGCTGGATAGCGTAGCTGATTGTTTGCGAAAAAAATGAGCCAGCCCTTACGTCACCAGACAGGATCTTATTCGCGGCGAAATATCTCGTAAAATAAGTAGTTTTTTTTAAAGGATAATAATCATTGCACTTGTAATTTGTGGTTCATTTACTGTTATACAGACGTCTTTTTAAAGTTATAAAAGAACTAACGGTGGAAGCTTCCTCTATCTTTTACGTCAAAATAGAATATGAGGTAAACAATATTTATAGCTAGCGACTAAAACACAATTTTCTGATTTCTCGAACACTGTCCGACATCTCAATCTGTCATGTCAATCAAAAATATAAAATCGCATCAATTACGGTCAAGCACGTAAATGCTTGACTCAAGCATCAAGCAAACATTATAAATGATCACCATGCTTGGCTCAAGCAAAAATCTACGTGCTTGCCATCAAGCCGCTTTAAGACCGTCTCGGAAGCCCATCGACAGTAGTAACTTCACCTACCTGCCAAATCTGTTCGCAATCATTCCTCCGGAGAAACCGCCCAGCATGCCTCCAATCGCAAAGATGCTGACTGCTATTGAATATAGCTTGTTTACAGTATCTTCGTGGATGTCCTTTCCGTAGCGATCTTTGTATACGTCTTTCATGAAGTTTTCGATATTCTGCACGTACAATTACAGTTTAAAAAAAATTCAATGCTAAATAAAACAGTGTTTTATGTTACTCAGAACATTTTAAAATCTGTTGCTGTTACTTTTGAGGGTTCCATACCCAAAGGGTGCCAACGGGACCCTATTACTAAGACTGCTGTCCATCCATCCGTCCGTCCGTCTGTCTGTCTGTCAGTGACTTGGATCTCGTGAACCAATTTAGGTAGAGAGTTGAAATTTTTACAGAACATGTATTTCTATTGCAGCTATAACAACAAATAAGTAAAAAAACCAGAATTGCTGCCATAAAAATTATGAAGTGTTATTTCTTGCACGATATTACGGAAGCTTTCGTGTTGACCGATTTTTACAATATAAAAGAAAAGGTGACAACAAAAGTTTTAAATACTGTCTAACGTATAGTCCGTAAGATGACCCCTCACGCGCCATTTTAACTCTAGGGGTTAACTGTCATGTCAAAAGTACGGTTCACCGGGTTCGCCTTTAAAATAAGGACTAAAACGCGGAGCGAGACCAATAATTAATCTATGGACTAAAACCTTACTAAAATCGTACCTTTGACATGAAAGACAAAGTTAAATAGTGCGTGAGGAGTTAAATTTTACGCATTTTAAAACAGTGTTTTGTAGTAGCATCGAAAACGTTAAGTTTAAACGTAATTATGTAAAGCCATGATAAAATATACATACAAAGATAATAATTATATGCTCATATATAAAATTAAAATAAAATATATAATAGTCTATCGCTATGTCACCGCGTTATTGATGGCACATAATTGACGCGAGAGACGCTTCGAAAGTTCATCTTGGCTGTAAAAGGACGCAAGATAGTCCATCATGATAATGCAAGCCCTTAAATCTCCCAAAAAAAAATAGGACCCAGAAAAGATTTTACATGCGACCATTCGAGTAGAAGACAGTAGGTACAGAGCCTGTGAGGGTCTAATCTTCGTTATTTTATCAAAACTGAAAGTTTTTCTGCTTATTGTTCCCAACATAGGGAGTAGCAACTATGAAGTTTCGATCATGGTGGCTTTAGCAGATAACAGGTAACAAAGGTGTAAAAAATGTAACGTCAAAGTTTAAAGTGTAATTTTTTATATTTCCTTTCGAAAAGTAATAGAAATCACATCTTGAATTGCCAGACACACGTAAAGTTTAATAAATAATTGTTAATATCTTCATTCGTGTTGGAAAATCTGCTATTCGAATAAAAAATCTCTAAAGGCATAACTAATAAAAATACTTTAATCTAATTTTAATTATTAGATATTTATTAGTATTTTATATTATTTAAACTTATGTATTTTTAAAACTTTCAGTGTCACTTACTTAGTAGAAAAATGCCAATTACAAAAATTATATATCAGCGCTCTTAGCGCAAAAGAATTGCCTAACAGTCTTTTGGCAGTAGAGGCTACATTGAGACTATAAAAATATCCCTCGCTTTTCAAGTAAATTGCACTATAAAGCGCAAAGTTTTATTAAGTAGTAAGCCTGATATAGAAAACCTTATGAAACCTAACTTCCAACGGATTGTAAGGCACGCATAATTGATGAATGCACCATAAGCCATTAAGTCATTTCTTTTTGGGTTTCCTCTGAATTAAATTAATTAAATTTTGATCGAATTTTATTTGATTATTCAAAGATCCATACCCATAATGATTTTTCTTAAACTCTATAGTAGTACTACAAATATGATATAAATAATTAATTTTCAGTACGCGCAGGTACGAGATTTATTGCAGCTACGATGGCGTAGCACATGCTACGTTTTTGTAGCTGCAATGAATCTCGTACTGAAGCTTATTATGAGTTCAAAAGTTTTTTGATCTATTTGTGTTATAAGCCAGGTCCACACCAGTAAAGAAATGCGTAGTGCGTTGCATCCATTTATTTTCTGTATCTCATTAGTGTGTCGATAAAGAGTAGGTACTACAGCTTTCAGAAAAGAATACGAAACCACGCCAATTCCCCCTCAGAAAATTGACTTCACGCAAAGTGACTGTATTTACTTAAAAGTTAAAAATAAAAAAAATAAAAAAAAAAGATTTCGATGAATTGAGAACCTCCTCCTTGTTTTGAAGTCGGTTAAAAATAATAGAAAACACAGACGGAAGTAGGATACAAAAGGTGGCCTTGTAGCTTGTAAGCGATTTCTACCAGGCAACCGTAAAAATAGGAACATACAAAGAAAAATAGGCTGCATGTGATGTTTAATTATAATTTACATAGATTCGAGTAACTAGTATAAATAAAACATTAAATAATATATAATAGATATTTATAAAATAAACTAAAATATACCTATACACTATAATTATAAAGAGAAAACTTAATAAAATAAAACATAATAATTGTCGTCTTCGACTTGTAAGATAATGATAATGTAGTTGTAAGAAAATTGTAAAATAATTAATTAGTGAAAAAATTATGAAGCTCACCCTGCCAGGAGCGTTGATGACACCAGTGTTGTAGCCGAACTGCAACATTCCAAGCACCGCGGCCAAGATGGCGTACGACAAGAAGAATGTAAGACCCTGAAATCAATATAAGTCTAAAGGGGTCACAATTTTTGGTAGTTAACAAAACAACAAGCTTAGCATTATCTAGGACTTTATAATTTCGTTGAATAGACTAATATGTTGACCGAGGTAACCTCAGAGGTAGGTTACCTCGGTCAACATAGTAGTGTGTACCCGTGTACTCTGTAAGACGGGATGACAGGTCCTTAAAAAATGATAGCATCCTCGCCTCACAAAACCATGGTTTCTACGCCATAAGGCACAAATATAAAATTATTTTCTAATTTTCATGTTTCCACCTCTTTGCTTTTGTTTTCTTGATTTTGGTCATGCCTCTACGATTAATTATTTTTGGGGGCAGTCGTGGTACTCTGGTAAATTCGTAAGTATTTTTATTCGTATTTTTTCTGAATTGAGGCCGTTCTGCTCTATGTCCGTGCATAGTGTTGATGAAAGTTCCTGAAAAATCCTGGAGTGCCTTTTAAAAATATTTTTTTTTGTTTGGTTGACAACTTTTTTACCAGCCCACCAAAAGGCCTAAGATTTTGACCGTGTCAGTTTTGAGATCATGAAAGATAAGTTATGAGGGCCGTTGGAAAAAAAACTTCACGTGAGCGAGTTCGACTCGCACTTGACCGGTTCTTGATAGCGTCTTTAAAGTAAAGGAAATTGATGTGTGGAGAATTTTTTTTTTGTTCGGTGGCGATAATATTTCACTGGCAAACTCAAGCCCAAGGCTATGAACATTTTTGCCTCGGGATCATTACTTTAACCTAACCGTAGGATACCCTAGTTCATTTTTCACAACCAACAGCTAACTCTCTCTATATTTTTTGACTTACAAGTTTTGACACAAAAAGTTTGGCGAAAAAGTTCTACACAAAAATGATTGAGGACAGATTAGTCTGTTAGTACCGCGGAACAATAAATACTAATATGCTCGGCTGATTCCTAGTTCCACGGTTACCACTACGATTAGGTACGTTACGAGTTTAAGAAATTTCATAGGAAACATGAAATTCATAGGGAATCACTGTAGACTTACAAAATCCAGAATTGAGAAAAGGCTGCCAAGGCTCATTGAGAGATCTTACCTGCTCAAGCAACCTAAGCTTTCGCCTCTGCGAGTGTTCTTCAAGCCTGTCCACGTATTCCCGTAGTTCTTCGATCTCTTCTTTTACCTGCTGCACCGTATCCAGCTCCTGCTTGATGGCAACCATGTCTCGTTTCACCTGCGTACGTACAAACCTAGCTTTGCTTAAATTACTCCAAACATGTTTTCCTAAACATACATCGGCGTAGTGATTCAGATACGAGTATTTCGATACTCGAATCTAAATCACCTACGATCGATAGGAATTATTTTTAATACTAGTGCGAAGGCGTAGGTCAATTCCATTTCCATCGCGCTAGCTACGTAGTTTACTTGTACGCTACAAATAATGTCCAACAAAATATTACTGCATATTTATAGTGTGTATATAATCTGTGTCTATTGCGGAGCTTCAGAGTGTATGATTTTATATCTATTGGTTACCGTAATTAGTCAATATCAAATTAGTTAGTAGTATGACTTTCATATAGTGTTAAACAATTTCTGTCATGTACTAACTAGTTACATAACTAACTACTCTGATATGGAATAGGCCATCTAATCAGAAATCTCTTCCATATCACCTATTGTACTATTGCTTTAAATTGTAAGTAGAGTTTCATTGTTTCTTTTTGGGGCATACCTAGATCATGCAAAAAATATTGAGACGAAACATTAGCTCTTCGAAAGCATACTTAGATTTTACAACACTGCTCCATCTTTCATCACATCAAAATTGGTCCACGAAATCATAGCTTGACGCGAAATTTGCAAAAGTGAAGCCGAGCCAAAGATAGCTCATAAAATGTATGATTATTGAGTCTTTGATTTATGAAACTTACACAAGACTATCGTCTATCTAATGCTTATGCTAAAATTGTAGTAATAAATTGAAGTGTTTTCGGTGAATACTGACCTCGGAGACCTCACTTTGGCATGACTCGACGCTCTTCGTGAGTTCTTGCAGTTGGGAGCGGATCTCGCAGAGCGCGACCGTCGTTTCCAGTTGTCGGTCGCCCCGCTGCAGGTCGTCCAGCTTGGCGGAAAGATTCATACTCATCACGCCCACCTGTCTCTGAAGGCTGCCGATAAAATGACATCATTTCCTAAGTATATTAAACTTTACTTTTATTAAAAATAAATAGCATAATTTACATCAATATCTATATTATAAAGAAGTAAAGTTTGTGAGTTTGTTTGTAGGAAGTAATCTCTGGAACTTTTGAACCAATTTTGAAAAATCTTTCATCAGTATAAAGCTACATTATTTCTGACTGACATAGGCTGTAATTTATTTTCGATAAACCTTTCAAGTGCGAGTCAGACTCGCACACGAAGGGTTCCGTACCATCGTACAAGGAACACCTGACACTTTCATGCAGAACACTAAAAGTTAATGACAGCAGTCTGTCTATATTGTAGGTCAACGGGAAGTACCCTATAGGTTTCCTAGATAGACACGACAGACAGACGGACAGATGGACAGACAGACAGACAGATGGACAGACAGACAGACAACAAAATGATTCTATAAGGGTTCTTTCTTGTTTTTGAGGTACGGAACGATAAAACTTAAAAGATCCTTACGAAAATTGTATTAAGCTACCCGTGCGAAGCTGGGGGTGGTTGCTAGTTTATTTTAATAAAAATAGCGAGAAAACGAGCTGGCGGGTCACCTGATGTTAAGTTATTACCGCCGCCCATGAACATTTGCAGTACCAGAGGAACCACCAATGCGTTGCCGGCCTTTCAGGAATTTGTTGGTACGCCCCTTGAATAACCCCATGTTGTAATCTAATGGGAACACCGCCGAAGGGAGTTGATTCCACAGTGCATGTGCGTGGAAAAAACGATCTGGCACAACGGGCGGTAGAAGTGCACCAGGCACCCAGGTGGTGAGGATGAATTGCTTACGGTGGCGTGCGGTGCGCTTTTAGAAAAAGGAGGGTGGTATGAGGTCAAACAACTCTTCAGAGCACTCCCCTTTAGAACACGCAAAGAGCTACGCTTCCGTCTCTGCGGTGCTCCAGGCTTTCCAACAAGCCGGTTAGTTTGGGATCGTCCACAAGTCGAATTCCCACGGGATTTTTAAAAAACCTAATTCCACGCGGACGAAGTCGCGGGCATCAGCTAGTCTATTATAAGTATTCATCTCTTAGCTTTTACTAAGGTACCTATATTAACTGATGTTAATATATATACCTTAATACTATCACCTATAGTCCGCGACAAGTCGAGATGCCAATCGGGGTGGAACGCCCCGCACGGCGCACACCCGCATAGCCCCCGCGCTAACTCAGTGCGGGCGAGCGTGGGTGACGTGTAGGTGTGCGGGGGGTTCCCCAGCCGTACTAAGGTATTATGATTTTGTCGGCAGTAAACAAAATACTGTTATCAGTTATAGGTACTACCACTTTGTCAATTTGAAAAATAAATAGTAAATAGTCTATATATATATATATATAAATTAAATTAAATATATAAAAGGAAAAGGTGACTGACTGACTGACTGATCTATCAACGCACAGCTCGAACTACTGGACGGATCGCGCTGAAATTCGGCATGCAGATAGCTATTATGACGTAGACGTCCGCTAAGAAAGGATTTTTCAAAATTCAACCCCTACTGGGGTAAAATAGGGGTTTGAAGTTTGTATGAAAGTCTGTCAGTTTTGAAGTTAGAATCGCGAAATTTTGCAATTTACCCTTATCTATATATATAAAAGGAAAAGGTGACTGACTGACTGACTGATCTATCAACACATCAACACACAGCTCAAACTACTGGACGGATCGCGCTGAAATACGGCATGCAGATAGCTATTATAACGTAGGCGTCTGCTAAGAAAGGATTCTTCAAAATGCAAACCCTGAAGGGGTAAAATAGGGGTTTGAAGTTTGTATGAAAGTCTGTCAGTTTTGAAGTTTCTATAAAGAAGCTTTGTACCTAGTTAATACTTTTGCAATTAGCAGTAGGTATGACATATTTTATTAAGCTCATTTATGTTAATATATTCTCATAGTTAAAGATCAACCTAAGGGTGTAAAATAGGGGTTTAAAATTTGTGAAGTCCACGTGGACGAAGTCGTGGGCATAAGCTAGTCATAATATAAAATAGTTCCTTGGTCAGCAATAAGGTAGACATTGGTTGACACGAAAATAATATTTATAAGCTACAATGTTTATTGGTCTACATTTTATTCATGGTCAGCTAACAATTTAAGATGAGCTTTATTATATTTTATTGATGTGTGGTTTTACTGAAAAAGCGGTATTGTTAGATTAAAGTACCTACCTAGGCGGTATTACGTATAAAAATAGGTTAGGTTAGAACAGCTATCACAAAATGCCACACTCGAATTGCACACATTTGTTGCTGTACAAATAAACTTAATTAGCTTTAATTTTAATTAGTTAATCAAAAATTAATTTAATTTTTACAGCTTTCCAACATCTAAGTCACAATTTGATTCTTTATTACTAAGATCTGCTATCTGCAGCAATCTTAGTAGGTACTAGGTAGCAGTGGCGTGCACAGGAGTTCAAGCCAGGGTATGCATTTAGGGATGAACTTGTTTTACGGCAGATTATAATGAAAAAGTAAGCATTATCATTCTTACAATGAGGGTAAGCAGTGCGTTTATGCTTCTATGAGCTGCACGCCACTGCTAGGTAGGTAATATTGCTGCAGATATACTTATGACTAACTAACTAATAAACTGTAACTGTAAAACCAGTTTTAGAGCTACCCAATATCCCTCAATCAAATTTATTATTGTTGCTGGTTATAAGGTAGTTAAGTCTCAATTTACAATATTTGCTGACAGAAAATATGTTGGAGTTGACCAAAACCTCAATATTTACCTGACCTCTTAAATTAAAGCCTTTATAAATTATTATTGTTTTAAAGTCTCTAAAGTCCGGTTAGTAGATACTTAACGTGTTTATATAGATTTAATATTATTTTTGTTCCGTAACTTATTGTTCTAGTTGAAACAACTGTTAGGTTTGCTAATGATGACTAATATTTTACACCAACTAAGAGTAAATAAAGCATGTGCCGGGATTAGGTACGAACAGTCTCTAGTATTTGCCATTTGAACCTCTTTTGCTCTTGGTTTCTAGAAGTCTATGAATTCAAAAATCATGTCGAGATATATTCAAAATATGCAACAATAAATTTAGTAAGTTTGGCCTGGTTTGGCTACCCAAGAACCATTACACAACTAAGTATATTTTATTGGATGGTATTGTTTTCCGGGATAAAAACTATCCTTAGTATATTAAATTAAGTCAGTGTTTTAACTATACGTCTGCCGAGTTGTGTTCAAATCCGTGCAGTAGTTTTAGCATGAAGCGCGCACCGAGAGACTAAAACTAATTGTTTATCGAAGGACTAAAATAAAAATTTCTTTTTTGGCTGTTAATAGTGCGCTTGTTCCGATTAAAATTTCAATTGTAATACAGAAATCATCCGGTTATAGTAATTTTACTTAACTGGATATATATGTATTTTATTCTTGATCTAAGAGAAATAATATAAAATTAAAGGCGACCACATCATGCATTACATCCCTACTGTAAAAATGTGAAAATAAATGAAGTACCTATGTGTTACGAATGAGTTAAATCGACTATTTATTTTCCTACCTATGCTTACACAGTCAGCATATTAATGAAGAAATCTTGAAATATATGAACCTTAAAAGTAAAGTTTGTCTTGGTTTTTTATTAAACAAAAATTAAATAAGTATTTAAAACAATAGCAAAAATAACCGTGAAGCCCGCGTGGGATGGTGACCTAAGACGCTGACAAGAATACTAGCTGCAGTGATAACCCGAGCTGATAACCGATAACATTTTAAGATTTCAACGCCACTCTTTGGACTTTTGTTGTCGTACCTATGTATTTGAAGCACAAGCTTTTGAAAACTAAATAGCTGAGTGACCTAAATATAATGTAGGTATGCCTGCCTATAAGAATATGTATTAGATAAAAACTCGGGTATGTAACCAATATAACTTTTCCGGTTGATACTAGTACCTAACTTCTTACTAAAACAAAATCATCTTTTTCTTGTACGTAATATAAAATTATTTATTTGGTTGCCAACCAATGCAATCATTTAAAAACGATGTAAACCATACAATTTGCTATTATTTGCTCTTCGTGCTCTTCTCTTTCTTCTCTGTCTTCTACTGTCATTTGAATAGTGCGGTTAGCAAGAAAAGTATTTATTGCATACAAAACTTTTTTGTACATTATTTACTTAATGATCATATTTCAATTATAATATTACCTATATTTTTTTAAGGTTTTAACTTTAGTTTTAGTTTTATTGTTTATGTAAATTTTTAAGATGTTCACTTTTAGATTAGTATCTTTTAGTTAGTATCATATCCCGTAGTGTGAAATGAGCTTTACTATTTATGCGAAATCCAATTGGATACCTTCTTCTACAGACGTCGATTAAAATTAAGTAGATGTCAGTAATTAAATTTATCCATTATTATTACATTATCATTAAATATTGGATAACAACCGATATTATTTAATATTTAAAAACTAATTATTTAATTTTTTATTAATAAAAAATAAATAAAATTTAATCTAAATATATAAAACGGTTGTGTTCGATATTGGCAGGAAAAGGTTTGTATGGAAGAAAATTTCTGGAAATTCCACGGGAAAAGACAGTTCCACGCGAGATGCGATTGAAGTCGCGAGCAACAGCTAGTATTGTATGAAAACATAAAGCACGATTATTTAACCAGGGATGATTGGCAGAGAGAGATAACTCACGTGAAATTAATCGATAAGAAATACCGATAAAGGGAGGTTCTTGGAGATAAAAAACACATATTTTTCTTTTAAATAACTGTTCGACTTATATAGGATCTAAAATATAATACCTACTAAGGTATTATATTTTAGATCCTATATAAGTCCATGGTCTTTTTTATAGGGGGAAACAGTACTGAGAATGATGCAGACATCAATGCTGTTGAAAGCTATTAAATTCGAAATTTATTATTTTGTATATATATATTTTTTCTAACCCTAGGTACTTAATTGGATCATAATGACGGAGGCTATAACGTCATCAATATGGTGGCCAGGTTTTCGGTTTTCCTTTCTCAGATTATATGCGTTAGCCTCTTGTGGCCACTTTCCTTCTAACGTCGGTATGTTTGATCCAGTTATTTAAAGCTTGATTTTTTTTAAAAACGACTTTGTTTGCGTGTATGGTCTATGAAAATCCTAAAGAAACTGTTTGATTTTCCGGGATGAAAAGTAGACGAAGTATATCTTTGTGATGCACCAAAGAGGTTCCAATACTTATTGCTATAATGTAATTACAGTCAAAATCATTGTAAATGAATGCATAATAATGACAATAATTTGCATGAGATTTGTTAATATATGAGAGATCATAAATGATAACAAATAGACGATGCCCGTACCTACCTATCTACTTGAAACTATTCACATATCCAACTATGTAGATCAATCAGTAATCTAAAAGTATGATAATATATTACAAAATCTATCAAAAACACATTACGTTTACAAACATGCAAGCAATTTATTCTTTACATAAAGGTTCTTATAAGTATACGTTATGTAAGTATATGTTTCCCGAAGTTAATTAGAAATTAAGTTAAGTGTTAATTAGAAAATGGGCAGTTTAGTGTCAGGCAGGCAGTGCTCGACTCGGTGGCATAGCATTAGACATTAAGTTTATGGCCATTGAATCTAATGTATACAGTACGGTGAGGTATGGTCCGATGTCATGAAGTAAGGGAAATCGGAGGATGAATTAGGTACCGCGATTTGCATCTTAGTAATATCTGCAATATAAGATATTTGGGATGCTAAGCCAAGGTGAAAAATGTATAGAAACATCGACACACAGATATTCATGATTCGACAATGCAATAAAGCCAGTAGTAAAGGCGGAAAGCTAATGTTTTTCGACATGTCTCTAGGGTCACACGTACCTAAGTAGAAGTTCCCTGAGAGTCGCCTCGTCCTCCTCCGCCGGCGCATATCGTGTCAGCTTGCTGCCGGCCTCCCGGCCCACATGATCAGGTACCGCTGTATCAAAACTCCTTGTTTATTCCTTCCTACGAGTATGTGTGCTCACTGATCCTTTGACCAATCATTACTATGGACTGCTCTTTATGTTCTATATTCGCATACAAGTTTCAAGGAAATTCCTGTCTCAATGTGAAGAATGGTCAGTCTATTTGTTATAGCCCAATGATGCGCAGACCACAGTGTGATAATAATCGCAGTCAATCATTCAGGAGCGAGTCAACTTACCTACCCATTAACTGAAAAAAATTGGCAATTTATTCGATTTCATGTATGTCTTCTAGACTTTGCGCATATATAGAACTTTTTCTATAATTAATTATATTTATTAAAAATACAGAATATAAAACTCCGCCTAGTTACTTAGGTTTTCAAATTTAAGTACCTACTTACTTATATAAATGACTAAACAATGTTTGTCTTTTGGTTTGCTTTGAATGCTAAATTAATTAAATAAGTCTCATAATTGTATGGTGCTTTACTCAGGTTATTTTAGGCTTTATAAAATCGAACCAATCAATGCCGCCACCGTACTGCCAATTAGCGCCAATGACCAATAAGTACAAACAAAACTTGCAGGAAGATAGAACCTTATCGAAAATGTATCCTAGCGAAAATGTTCACACAAGTGTAATTTTAGTGGTGGTATTTAATATGTCGGTGGGTACTCAGAAGATAGTTTTGAATCCAGAAATAATAAATGAATTGTATACCTATAGTAAAACAATCCGAAATAAATGAAATATCATTTACAATCGTAATACTCAAAATTAAAATAAGTCTTAATCAGTCTGATAAAAAAAACTCTAAAAAAACGAAAACAACTCTAATAAAACGAATACAAAGGACTGATGATAACTATACTTTTATTCAGTGTAATGATTAGTACTGTTTAACGAGAAATTAAGTAGGTACATAGTATACTTATCAATATTTTTTTTTAATTAATTCAACAGCAGCAAGTCATTTAATTACTCAGACAATAATTCATTTTGACTGACTAATTTTATTTAAAGGAGTTACGTAAAAAATATTTATATATAAAAAGTTAGTGTTTTATATATAAATAGCTAGTGTGGCTAATTCCGTTGTACACAATCTCTAAACTAAACTAAAATGGCACGTCTAAACCTATTGCTATCCCTATCATAATGTTGCTTGCGGAAAAGGATAGCACTAGATTTAGACCTTCTAATTTAGTTTAGTTTAGAGATTGTGTACAACAGAATCGGCCCCAGTGTTTACGTAAAAAATATTTATTTGCAAAGAGACACTGTACATGTCTCAAAAAGAATAACACTTGACTGGTAGATAAGCTACGGTGTATACCAATTAGGTACAATACCAACTGTTCATCCATACTATAGTATTTATGTATCATTTTCTATATTGACAAAAGTTACAATAATCATATTATTGTCAATTTCTTCATGCTCGGACTCGCTTGGCAGCTTTTCTGAGCACTTCATATTCCTCAAAAACTTAAATCTAAGTAGGTAAGTAATTACATTATAATATACATAGACGAAAAAAAAAATTAACAGACTTTGTATTTATAGGTAGTAATAAAACAAAAATTACAAGAGTAGGTAAGTTAAAAATTTATATTGTTTAATTTGTTTATATTGTGATGTACAGCTATTGATGATAGAATAAGTATGTAGAATGACTTTACTTCCTACGGAATATGGCGTTCTCGACACAGAACATCGTCCAAATATCACCTGAAACAACTTTCTGGATAGTTGAGTTAAAGAATAATGTTTTACCTGAAATTTGATCTATGGGTGAGTAAAGCGGGGGTTCGTCCCCGCCGGCCTGTTGGTGCTCGAGCAGACGGTGGCACGACTGTCTCATGAGCGCTCCCGACACTGCTGGGCATTAAGGCTATGTTAGATTGCTATCATTACAAACAAACTACAGCGTTATATATAGTGGGCTGCAACGATTTATTCCCATCTACCAACGCATTCCGTGCCCATTCATCATGCCCCCTGACATTCTTTAACTTGCACCAGTATTTGCATATGGATAATTATTGCCTGGTGGAGGATGAAACAATTTTTTTGAGATCGAGGGAGTCAAAGCATAAGCAGTGTGTAGACCTCCAGACACATGTGCGCAGGAATAATGGAAGCCGTTGCTTTGGACCAATATCATGACAGTAGACCGATCAGGGCGCACCTCGAGCTTCTGCACGCCAGAATGCCACGATAGACGATCAGTTTGCACGTCTAGCGTCTTGTAGTACAGGGCAAGGTGGTTGGTGGTGGTTGGGTACCAGAAGGCGAGGGAGGTCACCCATATTAACGCCCATCGATGTACCGACTAAATTAACCGTCTGCTGTGTTCTTTGCATGAGTGTACCAAGTACCAAGCTATCGGCCAGCAAGGAGAAGAAGCGAATGGTCGTGACGAAGAAAAGGAGACGAATAAAATGTATGACTACGATCTTTATCTGCTGCATTACGATACCTTGCGGCAACCAAATGTGTTCATTACATTTAGTCAATCCACCGCTTCTTTCTGTGTGAAAACGCTAATCAATCAGTGCTAAATGAAAAAGTTCTTATATTAATGCTCGCAAAACAAGTAGTCCGATTTGAACACGAGGCAATACGGTTTATGACTACGCATTGTACAAAACAGACCTCAGCCGGAATTTTGTATGTAGATAATCTTTAATCTCTGATACGCGCAAATCACCATATTGCAACTTCAGATTGGACTATACCTGTGGACTATACTTATACTCTTAACTAAACAAAGATAGAAGCTGTGATAGCCTAGTCGGTAGGACGTCCGCCTTCTGATCGGAGGTCGGGGGTTCGATCCCGGGCACGCACCTCTAACTTTTCGGAGTTATGTGCGTTTTAAATAATTAAATATCACTTGCTTTAACGGTGAAGGAAAACATCGTGAAGAAACGTGCATGCCTGAGAGTTCTCCATAATGTTCTTAAAGGTGTGTGAAGTCTACCAATCCGCACATGGCCAGCGTGGTAGACTATGGCCAAAACCGTTCTCACTATGAGAGGAGATCCGTGCTCTGTAGTGAGCCGGTGATGGGTTGATCATGAAACAAAGATAATTTATTTTTTTAAGAGTGTCTACAAAGCGGCTGAGTGACATGTCAAATATAGTAAAAACATAAGACCAATTTTCAATGGCATTTCTAAACACTAACCCTCTAACAAATAAACCTGGAATAGCGGTGGAATAGTTATACTCTGTTGTGTCTTTTTCCTTCCAATGTCAAATTACTGATGACAGAGAAAGACAAAACAGAGTATAACTATTCCACCGCTATTCCAGGTTTATTTGTTAGAGGGTAGCCCTCTAACAAATAAACCTGGAATAGCGGTGGAATAGTTAAACTCTGTTTTGTCTTTTTCCTTCAAATGTCAAATTACTGATGACAGAGAAAGACAAAACAGTGTATAACTATTCCACCGCTATTCCAGGTTTATTTGTTAGACGGTAAGAATACTAATAAATAAGGTACAATAATTTACTGCACTCTACCCATATTTTTGGTACTTGTAATAATGGACAATAAATATTCTTCTATATCAAGGCTTCTTTTTATAGAAAATTAATTAATATTTAATGATTTAATGAAAGAAAGCTTAAATATAACATTGAGAATTTACCTTTATTCTAGTTATTGTCATTTGACTACAACCGATAGCAGTCTAATCGACGACATTGTGCCTGTAACAATTAAAACATTATATTATGTAGATAAAAAGTAAAAAAAAATATTCGGGACAACATCTGTACTTTAAATCCAAATCAGGCCAGGAGTTTTAAGAAAATGGTAACAGGTATAATATACTTACAACAATTATTACCCACACAATGTATTATAATAGGATTCAAACTTATTGGGCGGCTGAGAGTATCGGGCTGTATCTCATGAGCTGTAATAGCCGCAGAGAGTGGAAATTTTCACAAAGTGTGTATTTCTATAACTGGTAGGATAACAACAAATAATAAATTGAATTTCGGCACTACGTTCGCAAAATACGTTCCGAAGTACTTAGTCATAAAACTACTTATTTGTATGGTAGCTTACTTGGAGCACTAGCTCCTACTTTAGTCTCGAGTCCTGACCGTCATCCGTGAGAATATCTCGGATGTGCCTCGAATTCAAACCGGATTTATGAGATAGATATATCAAAGATGTCCACTGAATAGCTTGGATCAGAGAGCGGATTAGTGCGCAACATAGGTGCGCAAGCAATATCCGAGTTTTTTAAATCCGTATTTTATTTTCACGGACTCAGATTGGATTAGTGCGTAACTGCCCTTACTCGTAAGTCGGTGGAGTCACTTTTATTTCTAAATTGACAGTAAAATATTGTAATTAAATAATTTAAATTGCGATATATTACTTAAATGTAATATTTAAATTAATTAATTAATTAAAATATTACAATAACACTTAAAGCTTGCCTTATCTAATTACTGTACAAATCGCGCGTGGAAAGCTGCCAAGAATACTGGCTTACTTATACATATAAAACATATTTAAGTGATTTGTTATATAATATAATTCGTATGATTTAATGAAGTGTAAGTTACTAAGGTATGAGTCGACATAGTCACTAAGTGACTAAGCTTCAAAAAAAAAGAGAAAAAAAAGGTTGCACTTACAGAAAGTGCAATTGTAAACTAAATTCATAACTTTAAATATACAAAATTTAACGCACGATTATTATTAAGTACTTCATAAATGTATTTTCAATGGAACGCTGATTGCATTGTTGCGCGCATTACGAACGATATAGCCGCGTGGAACTCGGCTAGTGCACTCCGGCTTTGGCGGAGGCTTCTAGCGTTCAAACCGGGATGGCGCATGCGCGATGCCTCTAAGTGTTGCTTGTTTTGAGCATTGAAGAAAAGTATTCAACCCGATTCAACTCAATTTCAATCCTGACTATCCAGCGCGGAAATGCAGCCAGTATTCTAGTCGCCATACCTACCACGCGGGTTTGATTTGTACAGTGATTAGATAAGACTAGCTTTAAGTTTTATTGTATCGAAAAACAAGTCAAGTGCGAGTCAGACTTTCACACGAAGAGTTCCGCACCATCGTACAAGAAATCTCAAAACAGTATAGTTAAATTTGCAAGCTAATGACGGACAGCAGCATCTTGACGTGATTTAGGAAACTAATTATTTATTTGGTCGGGAACACAGATTTGTTAGAGTTAGAGGTTGCAGTCAAACGGCGCGCGTTCGTTCGGCATCCGTACAGCTAGATATGCGATCAGCTTTACGTTCCAGACAGATCATACAGAATATACTTCATACGTATTATATTATTTTCGTGTTCTTCGTGTGACGATAGCTTTATGTAACTACAATAGACATGCATTTTTTACGCGTTTTCCGAGGTCGCTACGGCCGTGCTACGATCGAGGGCGTTACGAGGCTACAGTGCTACGTGCTTTTAGCCACTTACTCCTCGTTTTTTTCTTCTTTTTGATAATATAATATTATCCATGTTGAACATTACCTACTAACATTCTCTTTTCCCCAGGTCAGGTTATTGATAGGCCTCATTGACTAGGCTATTGAGGTTTTTAACTGATGGTGTCCTTTCCGATTTTGATTTTGACAAATCGGCTCTTTTGCACAGTGCATTTATGCAAAGAGGAAAGCAATAAAGAGGGCATTCTTTAAAAAAGTTTTTAATAATCTTTGAAAATCATATAAGATAGAGCGTCCCTTTTAATTAAATAATAAGAGGCTACGTAGCTTTATAAGTAAGAATTTATACAGCACTTATTTTTAATTGCCATAATAAAAATTGAGGGCAAATACAGGAAAAGAGTAGGTTTTTCTTTTTTTCTTTTATTTATTTAGGATAGCGATCGGGGTGGCAACGCCCCGCACACTCGCACAGCCCCCGCACTAGCCCGGTGCGGGATAGCACGGGTGACGTGCAAGTGACCAAGTGTTCGGGGCGTCCCCCTGCCTCATACTCTGATTTCCATCTTAACCTGTCGCGCACTAACATAGGTATGCTAAAAAAAAATTTATTTAATGAAAATATTACAATGAAACTTAATAAAGCTAGCCTAGCCTAGCCTTATCTAATTACTATATAAATCATACATGAAAATATTTTAACCAATTATGGAAGATATTTTAGAACACTCAATTTTTTTATACTGCATGAACATGTTATGTATTGAATTCTGACTAAGCAGATGTTTTATAATGGTAAGTAAAAAATACTTAATCAAGTACAGTCAATGCACTTCAGGATGTACCTATGCGTAAAATGTAAGTATATTGAGCGAATAAAATAATTTAGCCGTTAGCAAAAGAATCCTATGCTCATTTTTAATAGATACTTAGTACAGGTGAAATTTCTGTACCACAAGAAAATATTTTATCGGTCAACTTCATGTTCTGTTATTATAGGCAAAGAGAAAATCATCACGCACTGTGCGTGTGTTTTCAAAGAAGAGCTTTTATTTATACTTATCTAAATATATAAAAGAAAAAGCTGAGTGACTGAGTGACTTACTGACTGATTTATCAACGCCCAGCACAAACTATTGAACTTATTGGGCTGAAATTCGGCATACATACGGATGGCTATTAGGACGAAGACATCCGCTAAGAAAGGATTTTCGAAAATTCAACCCCAAAAGATGTCAAATGGAGGTTTGAAATTTACGGAGTCCACGCAGACGAAGTTGCGGGAATAAACTACTTATTTTATAATATAACACTAACTGAATATTAAATATGTTTTGAAGTTTTTTATGGAAAATTAGAGGAAGCTTTATTATGGATGTAGAGCCAAAAATAGAGTTTTATTGAGTTTTTGCTTATCTGTCTGTACACGGTTTACGCTGAAACTACTAAACGGATTTGAACACGGTATACTGATATATACTCTGGATTAACATGTAAGTTAGGATAGTTTTTATTACGAAAAACAATACCAAAAATAGGGTTTGTTCGGGGTATTACGGATCAAAATTTATGTCGATATTACCTACTCCATAACTCCGTAAATTTTGAACCGATTCTCACAATCCTTTCTTTTCACAAAGTTTGTACTGTCACGTTGATTTCATAAAGATTTGGTGAAGATCTGATGAATAGTTTCGGAGATGGGTTAAACGGGTGGACCGTAAAAGACAGACAGCCAATCACATTTTCTCATCCATATTAATGTTATACTTAATTACAAAAGTGTGTTTGTCTGTTACTTTTTAACAGTCCATCCATTTAACCGATTTTGACGGGTACAGAACTACAGATTGCACACATACTGCGCAGCCTCGGGCGCCATTTGCAACGCAACTGATACAATATACTCCAATCGCAAAGCAGTCGCCTTGTAAGTATGCTTCCAAATGCAACCCATCTGTGTAGAGCCTTGTGAACTACAAATATAGCGTAAGTAATCTGATAACTTAGTCCAACCCTCAAACTCATCATCAACTCAAATTTTTGGTTCTAGGAAAATTATTCACACATGGATTTCCTCGTAGATTTTACTCTGCATTTCAATTTACAAAGAACACCGTCATAATAATCACAATGTCTCAAAATACTATATCAAACTGCTTCTTTTTTGGCTAAAATTGGGGAAATAAAATTTAAACCAAGCGATTTTATTTGATAAGTTTAAAAGTAATCGAGCTACAAATAAGGATATTATTCTAGCTCCATACATTTATGAGCCCTTTTTGCAAGTGCCAGCTAACAAATAAAATGTTTAATATGGCACTCACATTGTAGGATTGCTCTGAGCCAAGTTATAAAAGTTCGATGACTACTCATTTTCATACATTTTATTGATTTCTTAAAGTGCTGGGAAACATAAAATAATGATAGATATATGGCTAGAGCTGATCTAAAGCAATTATCATTATGAAGCTGTGGTGTCTGTTATATAAGTTATACAAAAAATGAGTATACTCTGTAACCGATTTAATGACTGTGCTACTGTTCTGATTATTTCCACGAATCTGTATAGCTTGTCTTCCACGAAGTGATGATTTCTCATTTTCATACATTTTTAACCGACTTCCAAAAAGGAAAAGGTTCTCAATTCGGCAATTTTTAATGTATGTACATCATTTTTTTCGAGGTTTTTAGACCAATGTGCAATTTTTTTTCTGATTAACAGGGGATGTTTTCGTGGTGGTCCCATAAAAATTTCTGGATCCAACTTCTCAATCCTGATGCTGCAGGATTACTGCCCACTTAAGTTATCAAAATTCAGGAAGTGGTCACAGTAAATTTATATTGTAGGTACCAAGCAACGACTTTATGCTTGGACTCCCAGTCCCAACTCCTCAACCCTGATGATGTAGGCTTGCGGTTATGTGGCACAAATGCCAGAAACAAAATATCAGAAGGAAACCAGCTAACTAATGACCAAGCCAATTAATCTAGGCTTGCTACCACTTGCCCCTAGGTGGTGGAAGTGATGAACGGCTGCTCTAAAAGTGACTCAGGATTGTTCATAGTAAATAGGCATTAAGTAACATGATCAATTATTTCAAGATCGCGGTAGCATTGTTGAATAGCAGTTATGTTCTGATAAACAACAACGTGCATGCACATGGTTTCCTTGACATAATCCATAAACGGATGTGCAAAACAGATTAAGTAGCAGAACTTGCTTTCGCAAACAATTATAATAAAAGAAGAACTCAATTCCAAGCTATGGGAGCCAACATGCCTCAATTCAATTATTTGTTTGCTTTAGGTAGCTTTCAACTGAAGAAAACCCATAGCTGCTATGGTGAACATGTACAATCAAATGGTGCATTCACCACAGAACTCGCCAGAGATATCCCAGATGAAGAAGTTCGGGAAATAGCTGGATAAGATTTAGCATTACGAAGCCGTATACAATCCAGGCATAGTGCGTCAAAAACGAATTAGTCTGAATTGCAGCTGATTCAGCACTTCGTGAAAGCTAATCAGATCAGTAACCAGTCATCAAATCGGTCATAATCTGTTATACAGAGTATACTCATTTTTTGTATAACTTGTATAACAGAACAGAATAATGATCCCACAGCTTTCAAACCAAATGTCAATTGCTTCAGATCATTAGTTTTAGCCATATACCATTATTTTATGTTACCCAAAACTTTCAGAAATCAATAAAATGTATGAAAATGAGGAATCATCTTTTCTTGGAAGACAAGCTATTCAGACTCATGCAAAACAATCAATATTTAGAGACTAGCTGCCCCGGCAAACTTCGTACCGCCTAACAGTCGATTCTTTTTCAGGATTTTTTTTAAATTGTTCTCTCCGTAAGATCCATCCCCGTACTTCAAGGAATATTATGAAAAAAGAGTTAGCGAAATCGGTTCAGCTGTTCTCGAGATTTGCGATCAGCAACACATTTTATATATATATAGAGATTTACTTTAAATTTTTAATTATTTTCACAGCAATCAACGTGTTCCATAGAAGTTAGAACGTGTTTTAACTTCGAGTAAAATATCCAGAAAATGATATGAAGTTGGTACGTAGTTGTTCTTAACTATGTGCATACGACTGTACATTTTTAAAATGTTCGGATCCAATTTCGGCCACAGCAGGGAATCTCAATGAAGGCTAGGCCACTACGCAGAGTAAGATACACAAGAGTGTACTCAATCAAAAGTGCACGCTCCATTCCCTCACTCTCACTAAAAAACTAATAAGTAAGTAGGTATACTGAAAAAATCTGATTGCAAATATCATTTCATAGATAAAAAGAGTAACTTATTCGTTATAAGACGATCTAAAATGTTTTAACAAGAAACAACAATGAAAGATGAATAACTATTATATTACATTAATATTTATTCACATCTCATTGTTGTTTCTAGTTAAAACATAGATGCGTTATCGAAACTGAAACCACCAATATACCTACCTACGATCTAATACCGCCCTATTGTATTTACATAGGAAAGGAATCTAAATATGAACTAGGTAAGTACCTAATCAAAGTGCACGAGAAGTTGCAATTCGCAAAGCTTATTAAAATTGATTATTTTTAGTTGGTTTCTAGTTTATTAGGTGAAGGTCACCAATATTGATTTTTCTTCCATGGATCTTCTTGTCCTGAAAGTAAACAAAACTTTTTATGAACAAAAGATGCATTCGCTTTATTAAGTTTTATGTTCGCATGAAAATGAAAACGCCAAAGCATTACGCAAAGCGATAGTCGATGTGTGAAAATTACTACGGAAACTACTTAGTAACATTTCCTGAGCAATAGTAGAAACTCTTCATAAAAACTGTAGTGATAAGGTTTCCATTTCAGCTTTAATCTTTCCAAATTAGTGATCATGTCCTTATTTTCAAGATCGTTATAATCTCCACTTGTACTTGTAGCGTACCTAGTCATTTGCAAAAGTGGTAATCGTCGCAGATACAATTTATTAGGAAGTTTTTCATATTGACGGACATCTTCCCTCTCTCTCTGCAAGTCATCTCTCTTTCTACTGCTTTTGACTTTGGCGATATCGACGGCCGTACTTACATAAACGAATCTATGTCACAGGAACGGACGGATTACTGCAATACCGTTCAAAATATATGACTGCAACTGATTTTCTTAAAGGCTGCCCGTTTTTGAATGATAGCAATGTAGAGCGAGAACTATGAGTAGTTTTATATATTGGTAGAGCAGGATCCGAAGCGATGGACATACCTGGTGGTGTCTATGGTGGTCGGCCGTACAGTAGCGATGGGGTGTAAGCGGGTCGCAAGTTCACCCCTCCTCCTCCACCTGGACCTCACGATTAGCTGGAGTTCATCGCAAGCCAGCGGCCACCGTCTCTGATCGATTTTTTGAACGCGATCCGGTCACACATGGAGGAACGACCTAGAGCCGGCGGCGGCGGCGGAGGTTCTTCTCGCAGGTCTGTCGGGGCCGCCGAGCGCGACCGCGGCACTCGCGCGTTTAATCCTGCTCCAATGTCGGTCGATGCGATGGCGGAGGAGACTCGCGCATGACTAGAGTAGAGTGTGGACGCCCTGGCGGGCTGCGAGCGAGGCGGCGGCGTGCGCACTGGGACGCGTGCGATCGATAGCGCTAGGCGTGCGCTGCGGCTCGCCCGAAACCAAACTCACACAATCACAAATACCCTTTATTTCCACGATGACGTTTGATACCCACGTCATCGCGAAAGGAGGAGCTGCTAGAGCGCGTGCGGCTCGGTGCGAGCGCAGAAAACGTTGTTAGATAATATTCTGTGGGTCAAAATTAACCGACACGAGTACTACAGTCCCACAGGAAGTTATTAATATCTTCAAATATTGGTATGATGATTAGAATACCCAGGTCAAATGGGGGAATTTGCTCTCTGATGAGTATAGATTGAAGTGTGGTGTGCGACAGGGGGTATCACCAGCGCTCTTCAATCCTCAACATGGAGTGAGAAAGCAGAGCTATTGCGATTCGGTATAATATGTTGGCACGCAGGTTCGCTCGTTGCACTTTAGACGTCAAAGTAAGACTTTTTAAAGCGTTCTGCCAGACATGTACACGTGCGGCATGTGAGTCATAGAAGACCTACAACTCTGAGTGCAATACAATAACGACTTCAGAGTGATGTCTCATGTCGGGGCTCCTCCGACACTGTAGTGCATCAGCTATGTTTGCGTACCCGCACACGGATGACTTTTATTCAGTCATGCGTAAATGAGTCGCATCGCTGATGCGCAGGGTGAGAGGGAGCACCAACGCAATACCGAGGGTTGTTTGTGAAAAGCCAGACTGCCCCATACTGAGGCACTGGATCTATACACATGTATTATGTACCTGGTGTCTCAGTGCGTACCGGCAAAGTATTTTCAACTAGCTGCTACCCTTGACTTCATCCGCGTAGATTAAGGTTTTTAAAAATCCCGTGGAAACATAGGTATTTTGTTTTCCCGGATAGAAGTAACAAACGGCATCGCGTCGGTTTAAGTCGTTCCTTTTTTAACCGACTCATTTGGCCAGTTTTTAAATCACCAGGATTTAGGGATACAATTCCTTACCTACCAGGGTTGAGGAGTTGGGTTCTCAATTTCAACGATAGTCTTTACTTGGTAGACCCTCATCATCAATTTATCAATTTCCAATAATAATAATAATATAATAATATACCTCAAAAGTAAAAACCGGCCAAGTGGGAGTCGGACTCGCGCACTGAGGCTGCCGTGCTACAAAAGAAGTAATAAGTACGGTAAGAATCGTCTTTTATTTCATATATATTTTCTACTAGCTGCCCTGGCGAACTTCGTTCCGCCTAGCAGTCGATTTAATTTTTTTTAAATTTTCTCTCCGTAAGTACCATCCTCGTACTTCGGTTCAGCTGTTCTTGAGATTTGCGATGACCAACACATTATTTTAGTGATTAATTTTTATATTATAGATCCCGATGTCAGCGACTTTACAACTTTTTCTACGCATGGCGACATCTGGCGACTTTTCGAAGACGTCATAGCGACAAATGGTTTTAAATAGTTGGCAGCACTGTCTATGATTTAGATTAACGTGCCAAGATTTTATGGTTTGGATTTTAAAATAATATGAGTTTAGAAAAAGTAGTGTATGAAACTACATAATTAGGTATTAAAACACTCGTGTGATACTATTAAAAAAACTCGCCTGCGGCTTGTTTTTTAAATTCACAACTCGTGTTTTAATACCACCTATTATGCAACCGTTTCATAAACTACTATTGAAATAACTCTATGATAATTGATAACAATTTACAAGAGAGCCTTGTTCATAGGCCTTGTTGCACTTTACATCACTATTTCCTACTATGTACAGTGCGACAAGCTATGGCGTCAAGGCTCTCTCTTGGCACTTGAATGACATTGACAGGGGGCGCTGTTGGAGAACAAAGGCTTAATGGAATATTCAAACAAGAGCAAAGGGGATACTTGATGGCAACGTTAGTTCCGATTTTCACCACGTGCCAAGATAGCCTTGTCGCACTGTTCTGTGCGACAAGGCTCTCTTGGCACTTGAATGACATTGAAGAGGGACGCTGTTGGAGAACAAAAGCTTAGAATATGCTTAGAATATTCAATCAAGAACAAAGGGGACACTTGATGGCAATATTAGTTCCAATTTTCGCCACGCGGCAAGATACCCCTGTCGCCACAGATATGTCCAGATATGCAACTAGCGTGGCCCCCTCAGTCCCTCTCGCTCAAGCAGAGGTACTTACTTGTGAAATGTTATTAAGTCTATTTTACGTTTGCTTCGGCTATTGTAGCCTAGTATACCCACCATTACACAATAATTTAAAAAACAAAAAACAACAAAACGAATCAATTATTATTTATTTACAATACTTGAGTCAACATAGCCTCACTTCACGTTGTCTGCCAAAATCTCACGTACAAATACATTTTGGCAAACAAAAA
This sequence comes from Maniola hyperantus, assembly GCF_902806685.2. Classification (NCBI taxonomy): domain Eukaryota; kingdom Metazoa; phylum Arthropoda; class Insecta; order Lepidoptera; family Nymphalidae; genus Maniola; species Maniola hyperantus. The sequence goes on from NC_048564.1 coordinate 8,945,377, forward strand.
AAGTAGCCACGGTGATAAGGACAAAACATAATAATTTTATCACGTTCTAAGAGCTTAAATGCATTTAGCTATCTCGCTCTAAGAGTACGTGTCACAATAGGAATACTTCTATTAGTCCTTATTCTGAGGGTAATAGTGTTCTGTGGTGAGTGGTGGTTACTGATTTCCAGGACTTGCGTTTTTACCCCTATGGGTACTTACTTGTGAAATGTTATTCCGTCTATTTTACGTTCGCTTCGGCTATCGTAGCCTAGTAAACTGAACCCACCATTGCACAATAACTTCAAAAACAAAAAACAACCAAACAAATCAATTATTTCTTTAAAATCCTCGAGTCAACATAATCTTTGTTTGTCAAGATCTCACGTAACTACAAATACATTTTGACAAACAAAAAAAGTGGCCACGGTGATAAGGACAAAACATCCCCGCGAGCCCTAGCACTCGTGAGGATCTGTGGATGATGGACACGGGGCGGTCCGTCGCTCACGGTGTGGTCCTTGGATTGGTTGGCGTGTAGTGGTTCCGGCGTGGTTCTGGCATGCCTCTAACGGTGTTTGGGGACACGTAGTACCCCAGTGGTAGGTCTGCTGCGGCGGGCATCCGCTGGCGGAGTAACGAGGCGTTGTTGGTCCCTTGTACTCCGTCGTTAGCGGTGGGGTGGAACTTCGTGAGGTTTTTAGTCGGTAGAAGTCCGACATAACTACTGTGCAACCCCGTGGCCGGTGGTATCCATGATGGATTTTTCCTCACGAGAAAAAAAAAGAAAAGGTACAAGCCGGTGCGAACGTAAAATAGAAGGAATAACATCTCATAAGTAAGTTTACCTCTGCTTGAGGGAGAGGCACTGATTCACCAAATCACATATTATAGATGGCGCTGTCGTCATTAGCTTGCCATAAATTAGTGTTGCACTGCACATAAAGCTGATGTTGAAATATCTTGTAGTTACCTACGATCTGGAGTAAATGTATTCTGTGGTTACGATAGTACGGAACCTTTCCTGTGCAAGTCTGACTCGCACTTGACCGGTATTTTTCAGTGCTTTTGATTCATACATTTATTATATAAGTGTGTAACTACCTATTTCATTTGATTTATAAGGAAAAAAGCTAATACATTTAAAAAAAAAGCTCGAAAATTAAAATCATAAAATAGCAACACTTGTTGGCGTGGGTTCATGCAGTCATTGTTAGCGATTTTTATTAGCGTGGGTTGGTTGATTATTTTCGGATAATCTAGTGCATAATTATTGGTGAGTATATTATGTTTCTTACAATATAACTAATATTTTTGTAGTAATAGTCTAATTCAGTTGGTCGAGACGTAGCTTACTTCAAAACAAGAAACAATGCTTGAAGATAGCGTTATTTTTTTTTTCTTATAATAATTTTAACTAAGTTTGGTGAATGCGTGAATAATCATTTGATTTCAAAGTTAGTGCGAATGTTTAAATGACAATGATAAACTTGTCTAATACGAATCAGTGTAGCGTTAAATGTTATGGCGAATATCATGAAGAAGTTTGTTATTCTGTGGTTCAATACTGCATGTGGATTACGGACTATATCCTGCACGTCTTGATGTTGAATAGCTGCTTCTTGCCTTCTTCATTAAGTCCAATTGGACTACTGGCACTTGCAGGTTAGACTTCCAATTCAACCCACATGCATTATACGATAAGAATAACTACTACTGGAATCTGTCTCTGCAACAGAGTATGATAATATTTATCAGGTATGGCTTAACTAATAAACTGAATAACAAAAAATATACTTATTTAGTCATCTTCTAATGCTTTGGAGCATCTTATGTATGATTTTTCCATACAACAATAATGTCATAAAACAGTCACTTTAGTGTTTGGGACACTTCTATGTTCAGTGTTCGACCTTTTTAGTTTTTAGTATCAGTATTTGTTAAGTCCCTGAAATGTATCACACTTATCCATACTAATCACATTCACTAATGTAATAACTGCCGTACTCAGAGTCGCTTAATCATTACTTAAGTTTAGTTAAAACGAGACAGAGCTATTTATGTATATCTCTCACATAAATCTGTTTTGTTTTAACTCAATCTTAAGTAACGATTAGCGACTCTGAGTGTGGCAGTTATACTATAAAGGCGAAAGTTTGTATATATATGTGTGTATGTTTGTTACTTTTTGATGCAGAAACAACTGGACAGATTTGGCTGAAATTTGGAACCGAGATAGATGGTATCTTGGATTAACACATAAGCTACTTTTATCCTGTAAAAATCTAGAGTTCCTGTGAATTTTTTTAGACAATATATCCACCCTGATGAAGTTGCAGGCATTAACTAGTTAACTATAAAGCTATTTTATTCTGTATACTTACTTAACTATTACATTCCATAATTTATTACATTCCATATCAATGCTTTATGACAAATTTTGTATAAACACTAGCTTAAGCTCGCAACTTTGTCTGCATGGAATACTAAAATTTCATATCCATATTTTAATGGATGGTTTTTTAAAAATAATTTAAGGTTGATTTTTCTAAAATCCTTCCTTAGCGAATGTCTGTGTTAAATAGCTATCTGCATGCCCAATTTCAGCCAGATCCATCCAGTAGTTTGAGCTGTGCGTTGATAGATCAATCAGTCAGTCAACCTTTTCCTTTTATATATTTAAACTAGCTGCCCTGGCGAACTTTGTTCCGCCTAACTGTCGATTAACATTTTTTCTCTCCGTAAGAACCATGCTCATACTTCAAGGAATATTATAAAAAAAGAATTAGCGAAATCGGTTCAGCTGTTCTCGAGATTTGCGATGAGTAACACATTTAGTGATTCATGTTTTATATATTTAAATTTAGATTCAATCAACTATTTTACCCACACTTTGCCATCCCCAACAGCTATTTACAAATAAACACTAATTTAAAATCAACTCATACACAAATGTTATTGATTACACATAAATAGTTTATAGTCACTGTGATAATACATGATTATGTTGCAGATATCTTTAGCCATACAAAATGTCACTTTATAAAAATTGATAAAAATAGCTTTTCATCTAAAACTGTAGGTTCATTCTGATTATTGATAAAAGACGAAATTTTTTATCACATACTATTTAGTATGAAACAGAAAATCATATAATTTTTGTTAAGACAATAACATTCACTTGTGTACACTGTACATGCTTAGTGAAGTTGAAGAGAAGTGAGCTGACAAAATTAATAAATAATACATGGCATTTTTTGTCACTATGAATGCATATTTTAATACCCAGAATATATTTTTATTTTATTTTTAGGGTTCCGTACCTCAAAAGGAAAAACGGAACCCTTATAGGATCACTTTGTTGTCTGTCTGTCTGTCAAGAAACCTACAGGGTACTTCCCGTTGACCTAGAATCATGAAATTTGGCAGGTAGGTAGATCTTATAGCTGACATTTGGGGAAAAATCTGAAAACCTTGAATTTAGGGTTATATCACACAAAAAAAAATTAAATTGTGGTCATGAACTAATAATTAGTATATTCAACTTTTGAAGTTTAATTTCTAATTAAAAGTGAAACGACTTTGCCTGTAACGACTTCCGGATATAACGACGAAAATAGAGTGGTCCCTTCATCGTCGTTATACCCGAAATCCACTGTATTTCCCTAGGTGGATGCTACGCTTGTGCATTAGAGCAGGACAATAGCAGACGATGTGCATCAGAGCCTCGACATACTCCTGGCACAGTCTGCTATTGTAATAATAATAGTCATAAATCATTTATTTATTTTGCTCACATAATATGGTACATATATATTATTTACATGGGGTTTTAAAAATTAGGTAATCACAATATCCTGCCAGGCATGGCGTGCAAAATTAATTGAACCCAGCATCTCATCTCACCTTCTTAAAATATTATTAATATATAAATTATTAATATCTTAAAATTATTAATTATTCAAATATCAATGTTGTAGTTGTTTTGCAGGATAGTTTCCGCACGATAGCAGATGATGAGTATTTTATGAACAAGTGCTATTTTATATTTTCTTTATGTTATAAAAGTATTCTTAAGAAGGTATACTGCAAATGCGAAAATATTTTTATTGATATAATTAAGGTCTAATTTTTCAATCACCAACAATCTTTAATGTCTTTAAAGAAACTCATCTCGCATCGCAAATTAATGAAATGCAATTTCACTCTACCTGGGCACCTGGTGCACTTCAACCGTCCGTTGTGTCAGATCCTTTTTTCCACGCACATGCAAACTGTGGAATCAAGTCCCTTCGGCGGTGTTCCCCCTAGATTGTAACATAGGGTTGTTCAAGAGGCGGACCAACAAATTCCTGAAAGGCCGGCAACGCATTGGCGGTTCCTCTGGTGCCGCAAATGTTCATGAGCGGTGGTAATCACTTAACATTAGGTGACCCGACCCGCCTGCTCGTTTGCTCGCTACTATTTTTATTAAAAAAAAATAGTCATACAAAATGGTTTTCTTACTGACCGTCGTAAAATCTATAGGGAACTTCCCGTTGACCTATAATCTTAAAATTTGGCACGAAGTAAAGTGGCACAAAAAATCGAAAATTATTTCAAAACAATATTACGCGGCAAAGTAAATACTTTAATGAAACTGAACATGCATCAATCTATTGAGACCTGATCTTCTTCACTCTGGGCTGGTTTCCGCACTTAAACGTTTCCGTCTGTTGTGCGTGGTAAAACCTGATCTGCCTGCTGTGAATGTATACATAAAAACATCGAATTTAAAGTTTCACTTTTAATTAGAAATTAAACTTTAGTTAAGAAATTAAATTTAAAAACTGTGTATTTGTATTTCAGATAAATAGTGTAAGGGAGGTGAGCTGAAAGAGAATCTGAAATCAAAACTGCATAGTGCAATAGACTTTGCACAAAGGTAAGTAATCATTTTAGTACTTAAATGTTGTAAACTAGCCTACGACTTGGTTCGCAGGGCTATCGATTTTTAAATATCCTATGGGAACTCTTTGATTTCCCGGCTTAAAAAGTATCTCATAAAATATGTCCTTTAGAATGCAAGATATTTCTGTGCTAAATCTTTTCAATATCCTACACCTAATTTGCTAAAAGTCCTCGGACTGATCGCAAATCACAAAATTAAAAAAAAAAAAAAAAACTTTTCAAAATAAGTAGTTGATAAGTAACATCACTTTAAAAATACGTGCGCGTAAAGAAGCTGTGATAGCCTAGTGGATTGGACGTCCGCCTTCTAATAGGAGATCGGGGTTCGATCCCGGTCAGGTGCCTGTAACTTTTTGTAGTTATGTGCGTTTTAAGTAATTAAATATCACTTGCTTTAACAGTGAAGGAAAACATCGTGAGGAAACCTGCATGCCTGAGAGTTCTCTATAATGTTCTCAAAGGTGTGTGAGTACATAATATTATATTTTATTTTCTTTAGTAGGCGGAAATAAGCGTAGCAATATCGCTAAAGTAATAAAATATGTATAACAATGACTAAATTTCAGGTCATTATGTCGCAACAATACAGCCTGAGGTGGAACAACCACCAACCCAACTTTATATCCATGTTTGGCAATCTACTTGCATCAAAGAATTTGGTTGACGTCACCCTTGCCGCTGAAGGACAGCATCTAGTAGCCCACAAAGTTGTACTGTCTGCTTGCAGCACATATTTCCATGTGAGTCTTAAACTTCATTTATTAAGCAACAACCCAAAAAGAGGGGTCTCGTCCGAAGATTTGGTGTATTTCAGCCTCCAGGACAGGCTAGGTTTCGCAAAAGCTACAGCATCGTAGACCACATCCACACTTTACGGTAGATTATATAAAAGAAAAAGAGCTGTGATAGCCTAGTGGTTAGGATGTCCGCCTTCTTATCGGAGGTCGGGGGTTCGATCCCCGGCACGCACCTCTAACTTGTCGAAGTTATGTGCGTTTTAATTAATTAAATATCACTTGCTTTAACGGTGAAGGAAAACATCGCGAGGAAACCTGGATGCCTGAGAGTTCTCCATAATGTTCTCAAAGGTGTGTGAAGTCTACCAATACGCACATGGCCAGCATGGTAGACTATGGCCAAAACACTTCTCACTCTGAGAGAAGACCCGCGCTCTGTAGTGAGCCGGTGATGGGTTGATCATGATGATGATGATATAAAAGACTAGAGAAGAGATGAGGGCTCTGTGATGGATGTGTGGCTTAGTTATGACAGCACATATGAGTAATATCAGTCAATCGCGATTGTTAAGCAATGTTGACCCTAGTTGATATCTGGATAGGTGATCGTATTCGGAAGTCCGAATTTGACCTTTTCGTTTCCTCCGTGCCTTGGAGAGTTAAGAGAAAAGTTACAAGATAAAATTGTTAAGTAGTGTAGTAGAATTAAGCGAAAAACACTTTAAGGTGAAGTGAAGGTGTAAAAAGTAAGTGTAACAAAAATGGTTCTTATAGTAAATGAAAATAATTCTCCTAATCATTATACTAAAAATTAACATTCTTACGGTTGCATACAACGCGTTTTTATGAGATTTTTACATATATTCTACTGAAATTAAGGCCCATAAAGTTGCTTTATGGGCCTTATTTATTACTCAATTCGGATGTATATTTTGTTACATTTAGTTTAATCTCAAACAGAAATTCTACTTTACTAAAGGGCCACATAGTTTAGATACATATATATTTTTAATATCTTAATCAGACCTATTTATTATTATTTAAAAATTAGTAATTACCATTTGCAACAAAAAATGTTTTTTTTTTCTATTTACCTCAAAGGGTCTTTTCGCTTATATCTACGATACAGTATCGTCAGTGGTTTGAAACCATTAGCAGTGTTAGTTTGCGTCTCTTTGTGCGCATGTGCGCGATTCGTGCATGTGCAGTTGCTTAACTTGAAGTAAATTTCACTTGTCAGAGGCCCTGACATTTGCTTCAAGTGCACGAATCGCGCACATGCGCAAAAAAGAAGTACCAAACGAACACGACTATTGTCAACATATAAAATCAAAACGAAGGAAACAAATATGTACTAAAAAGCATATTACTTGTTTCAGTCATTATTTGTAGACAATCCTTCACATCACCCAATAGTTATTTTGAAGGATGTCACGTTTAACGATTTGCGCACAATGGTGGATTTTATGTACTACGGGGAAGTTAATGTTACTGAAGAACAGTTGCAGCAGGTAAAACATTAGAATATAATATTCTAAATAATATCTGTCCCGGCTGTACTCACTCGAAACGGCGCGAACGGACTCCCTTGAAAAAGGACCCTGTATGGGTTCGAAACTAGTCGGGCTAACGTCGACTACACACGTGAGTACAGCCGGGACAGATATTATTTAGAATGGAAATCACTCACGGTAGTTTAAATGCTAGAATATAATATAATATATTTTTATTCAAATAAACTTTGACTTTGAATAAACTTTTGAGTGCTTTTGAATTATCAATATAATTTACCACTACTGTTTTAGCCGCCCCGCTAGACAGCTTTGAACACGCAAATGCCAACTTTGCTGTGTAGCATGATAGCGTGTTTCCAAAATACTGTTACTACGTTGCTTATGTTTTCGAGTGCGTAATGTTTTTCAAATAAGTCTTCAAATCTTTTCACACGACTCTTTCGACAATGCCTTATTATTACAGACCTGTTGTCTACATAGTAAAGTACGTCATAACATTCCTATGACTTAGCCAGGTTGTAATGTACTGAAATCCCATTACTCCTTAAGAGATGCAATGCAATTTGACTAAGTTCCTCCTTTCTAAGGAGTTTCTAGTTCACTATTGCTGTCTCGCATACCCTTAAATAAAATTCCCTCCAAAGCTTATCTGCAAAACGTTATATTGTGATGTTATTGAATTAAATATTTATTTAACTTGAAATTAAAATGTCGGGGGGCGACGATGATGGCAGCAATAATTTAACTACTTTATTTATTTAAGCATACGAAGATTTTGATTTTCGTCTCGCGAGGTGTATTTTATTTTTATTTTTATTCAGATACAAGTTAGCCCTTGACTGCAATCTCACCTGGTGGTAAGTGATGATGCAGTCTAAGATGATGTATTGTCTTAGTCATGGGCGCCCCTAAACCCCGCGCTTCACTCAGGATTCTAGATGCTCGTTTTATTTTAGAGTAGAGCTCGCTATGCTCGGGAGTTACTCTAAAATCCCTCGTTACGCTTGGAATTTATCCCGAAGCCTGTGACATTACATTACTCCTATGTTGAATAATAATCTACTATTACAAATTTGTCTGGCGCCTTTAATATACTAGCAAATTCAGTTTAAGCAGGTTTATTCAAAATACTTATTTTTGGGTTTCTAGGTTTTGGAGACTGCTAAAATTTTAAAAATCAAAGGTCTGACGGAAATGCCCGATTCAACGTCTTTAACTCGTTCACAAGGATCGGCAACCGACTTCTCATCTGTTGATAACACGACTGAAACTCAAAGGTCTGCCGTGCCGTCCGTCTCGCCAAGCTCGCCTTCTACTAGACGAAAAAGGTACGTTCTGTGCGCAACTTCTTGAAATGTATGGTTCGTAAAGTGGAACCACTACAATGCTATTTTTACTTTAGTTTTATAATTTGTTTAGTATTAAAGTAAGGAAACATGTAAATATGATAGCGCTCTAACTGTAAGCTCAATTTAAAAACCTTTGCTTACCAAGATACAAGTGCTACAAGCTACAAGTGATTCGCAGGACAGCAGATGTATGACGTACTAAATTGTAATCTTTTATGTGCAGACGTCGAAAAAGTTCTTCGGGCTCAATGAATTTAGTGACGGATGACAACAGGAGTGAGGAGGGTGGACAGAACTTAGAAATGATGCGAGACGCCGTTACGTTAAGCAGTGTACCTCAACAGAAGCGAAGAGAACTTGATGAACGCATGGACCATCCACAACAGGTATACATTAATATACATAATATGTATAGCTGATCGTGCTGATTCACTGACTAACTGACTCACTCACTGATCAGCTCTCCTCTAAAATTTTGTAAGAAAAAAATATTTTTTTCTCTGATGGTTTCGTATAAAGTACAAAAATTCATTCAGAGGAAAAATATGGAGAGAGTTGTTGATTGAGGATTTCGGAGACGGGTGAGGAGCACGGCCAGGGGTATTGGAGCACACCAGGGATAGGTGGGAGGTGCTCAAATCACTCGAAACCTCATCCAATTGGCAGTGAGCTGAAAAAAAATAAAGGTCTTTTACTGATGTTCGTGTTTGCCCGCGCTTCGACTGCTTGCGGAAAAGTTTCCACGTTTGCTTGTTAATAAATATTTATTTATTCACAGCATAATGTTAATGTGACTTCTTTGTTACAGGCAGGAGATCCCACAAATATCAATATAGATCAGCTGGCGATGGATGCAAATGCAGTGGGAATGTCACAAGGTTAGTAGATCTTTTCTGTCTTTTATCATAAAATAATAAACAGAACATTAATCCAGATTTGTATCATGGTGTATGGCATTCGGTCACGTAGTGCCGTCGTATATCATGATAATATACATGATGTTAACTAAGACGCATCAACGTATCACAATTTTCGACTCAAGTTTTGAATATATTAATACTTAATATTCACGAGTATTTTTCTTTTTTTAATAGACTAGCGCTTGGCTGCAATCAGAACTGCTGGCAAATGATGTTGCAGCCTAAGATGGAGCACGCTTGCCTAGAAGATGCCTATTCACTCTTAACTTGAAGGTGCCTATATTAAAAATGGAGGGGAAAACTTAAGCGGGAAGAGCGATCCTATCCTAGCGGTTCGAATTAGAAACGAGGAGGCAAATCGCTTGCCTTTCCTAGTACAAAGCCGGAACTCCACTTTGCCAATTCAGCTTAGGACTAGGCAATCCTGAATCAGATATATATTAATCCTGGAATAAAACAATTTTTAATGCTTGCAGTGCTGTTCATTTTTTTAAATAAACAGAAATCAAATTACACGTAAACGGTAAATTACACAGATTTTTCTTATGAAATATTATTTCTTTAAAATACATCAGTAAGAGAATATATTTTGTTTTCTTCGCTTTTGAGTGTCAGAAAGTCAGAACAGGGGTAATATTTTAAAATACATATGATACAAATGAACTTATACTAACGTCGCAACAAATACTTGATTTGATTTGTGAAAGTGATTTTAATTGTTCATGTGGTCCTACTGATTTTGATTGCCAGTGTAAAACACAGCCCTAAAATCCTAATCCAGTGTATTTGTAACAATTATTTTTCCGTTCAATGTTACAATATTAGAATGATTTTCAAGTGTTTGAGAATGGATTATTATTGGTTATTTTATTGTTACACGTGACGAACAGGCAACTGAAGTCATATTTTTCAATACACAAAAGTACAAGCAACGACGAAATCGATAAACGCGGTTGATACGGACTTGAGCAACACCAAGAAATATAAAAATTTATTCTTTAAATAAATTTATAAAAACTTATAATTTAAGTTTTTTTTAACTTTAATATGATTTATGCCAAGATTATCAACTTATGGTTTAAATTATTATTTTTTAAATTTTGGTAAACTTACTATTTATTTAATAAGCATACGGTTAGTTTATATATAGTATATACATACAGAAAAAACTAAAAAAAAGAATAGTTTGTTTTAGTTAGTAGTGTTTAGTTTATGACAGTAGGGCATCCCCCCACGACTCACCTCATAGCCCTCGATCTGTCGCGAACATTACTTATAGGGAAGCAATGAAAATGTGCGTATAACGTATGCTATGGTTTAAATTCTACATGTTACTAAGCTTATACAATGATGACCATTTGATTTGATTTTACGCGTTGAGGGGTTCCGCTCCATGAAACTGTTCATTAGATCTTCACAGAAGGCGAAATGTGTCTTAGAAGCGGTGTTGAGACACATTTCGGATGTTCAGAGTCAAGTTTTGACCTCAAAAACTATAAATTTGTTTATTTATTTTTTAATATTATAAAAATTAAAGATATTTTAAGTGTATCACGCATAGAGTTATGACTGGTATCACGAGAGCCAAAGCACGATTGGCACCATTTGGCAAATACAAAGAAATCGCTAAGTTTCCCCAAAACACACATTTTTTTACACGACCATTAGGAGAAAACCAGTTTTATTTGATTGATATAAAAACCAATTTCAATAAAATTTCGTATTTATTTTCAACATTTAATACACTAAGGGATTACAGTTTTATTTTATGGTAACAGAGATAGAATTATAAATATAAATATTTTTAAAAAGCGTGCAACAAATTTGCGCTCGGGCGGTCCAGACTACCGCTCTCGTACCCCGTCAATTGTCCGCAACGCGTCTTAGATAGCACCCGTGTACAACTTCAATCCCATTTTGCCTTAGAATGGATCTTACCTGACAGCAAAGCAAGAAAAACTGTTACAATCGATTTCGATTTGACGGAGTTACTTTATTAGCAATATATGAATTGAAATATTACGAATCAGTCTCATTTTCGCCCTGGTTTATGTACTAGGTACTGATTTCAAAAAAGGCACAGAAATGGCTGAGTACAGTCAATATCCATTATCCATGTCACTGTCCTAACTGAAACTCGTATTATTTAAATATCTAAAACAACAAGTTTTAATTTACTGGTTTTCCCCCTAATCGTATTTATTTTGTTTGTTTGTTTTACGCCTTTATTCAGGCAAAGGTAACTCGACAATGCAGCTTAGTGACGGTCCTTATGTGTTCCATTGAAGAAGAGCAGATTCAAATAAAAACCTATGCCTATAAAACAAAAAAAAGTACTTTTTTATAGTACTTTGTACTAAAAATAACGAACATTTTGTATGACCATATCTAATGTAAATAGTACTATTATATCTATGGCTGGAGCGTTCCTTTTTATTCAATTAAAGCTTTTGATTATACCCTGTCCGTAAATGTGATCTTTTGCTTATTCTTTTAAATGTAATTTGAATATTGGGCACAATGTTTGAGAAAGAGTAAATCCACTATCACTTTTATCATCTTCCACTGGATTAATGTACATTATCCATCATATTTTACTTTCCAGGGAAGGGAGATCAATGAAATCTGTAGAGTAGTAAAACGCATTTTTTAATTTTTATTGTATTAAGGTCATAGTTCATTAGAGCCACTCGGCACCCGACCTACACCGCCTTGCCTCATGCGGTTAGTATTCTTTATTTTAACTTCTATGGATATACGCTCACTTCATCAACTCCGTAGCGTCAGCTGATCGCCTCGCTCGCTGACGCTGCGGAGTTGATGTAGTGAGCATATGCCCATAGAAGTCCGTATAAAGAATACTAACGGCACTAGATGAGGCGGTGCAAGTCGGGTGCCGGGTGGCTCTAATGAGTCATGACCTTTACAAAATCATTTATCTCTCTTCCCAGGACAATGGAGTATGTTGGAGCATACATACCCCCGGTATTCAAACGCTTGTCTCGGAGGCGGTGGGCTCCAACCTGACCAGGGAATGTACCTCAATAATGTGATAAATCCACATGGAGACCCAGAGATGAACCATTACGGCCAGGCGCTCGGTGTGCCGGGTCCCGCACCGGGTCCCAGCTGCGTCGCAGAAGCGCAAACCGTACAGGCCGTGAATCAGACCCCGCAGAAGCGACGTAGGGCGACAAATCCGCAAGCTGAGGAAAACTTTCAAAGGGCGTTGGAAGCGGTTCGTTTCGGTGGAATTGGATTTTGCAAGGCTGCGCGGATGTTCGGTGTTAACAACCGGACCTTATGGCTGGAATATAAAAAGAAAGGTTATCCAAACAATCGGCCGAGCATAAAGAGCCGCATCAAGCGCGAGCATGTGACGCCGCCGCCGGAACAGAAAGACGAGCAACCGCACCAGGAACAACAGATGGCCTTGCTCTGTCCGCCTCACCCTGTACCTGTCGGGTTCATCGATCCGCGCCCCGTAGACTTCCCGCTGCAAGTGAACAACTCTCCCCTGAACATCATCAACGGTGTGAATTTCCCGATGCAATAGAACGCGGCGTGCGGGGTGCAAGGCGACGATTGCTACTCGTTGTGACCCGAGTGGCAAGGCGGGGAGTGCGGGCCGCTGCCCCTCTCGCCGCCCTTGCGCCCCCCGACGCGCTACGATATCTATATGCATATACCTTTGTAAATATTGTTACCAATATATCCAGTATTACTTGATGCCCAGTCGGCTATATTTGTAAAGACGTAACAGTCCGCGAGCCTTGGTCGAGCTGAAGTTATCTTGAGTATGCTGATACATACTTTTTAAAACACGCTTCTACAGAGGAGTTACTTTTGAAGCTAGGTTTGAACTCTTCCCTGTAAAGGGGTTTTCAAACATTATCTATTTTGGATTTAATTTGAACAAAATATATATTTTACTGCCTTCTTACGCACACGTAAAATTAATATTTTCTTTCCAACTTATCTAGTATGCGATAGTCCTATTTTACGACACGACTAATCGTTGTACCTCTGTAGCATCGTGCTTTGGTACATATGCTGCAGGCTCGACTTGACCAAGGGTTTTTGTGCGTACTTTAACTGAAAGTAAGCACCAAAAGTATTGAAAGTATTGAAGTGAGTGGACGCGCGGCCGACTCACGTCCATTAGCCATAATCAGTAAGGTATGTTTAGATCTCATAGCACTGTAAGTTTTAAAGACAGTTATTTGATATCAGCTTTTTATAATTAAACCGCTTTATTGTAAGAGTATTGTATAAAAGGAAAGATGTGATAGCGAATTTACTATAAAGTATTGTAATAGAATAAATATAATAGATAGAGATACTTATTTCGAGACCAGTCTTAATCAATATATTTTTGTGATAATTTCATACATATAAGTTTATAGGGACTTTTGTATTATTATTATTACTTTATCTAATAGTCCATTTGATAATCACGTAATTAAGAAATCAATATTTTTTTTAGATCGTGCAATGATCACAAGATAAGTTTTACAAAATTGTAACCTCTTTATTTAAAAATAGTCACAATTATAATTACCTCCTCTACAAAAAATATTTTTTCTCACATAATTTATTATATTGACCTGTATTACATTTATACCTTACTGTAGGTTACATAACAAGGGATGCACTGTAGACTCCTTTTTGTGTAATAAATTCAAAATACTTTAAATCTTAACGGACTGACGTACTTTTGGAAACAACTTATTGCTTTTTAGCGTTTAAACTATCGTGAGTGATTTCCATACATATATCACACACCAGCTTTACTCACGAGTTTAGTCGACGTTAGACACGTGAGTAAAGCCGGTGTGTGATATATGTATAACTTATTACTTATTTTGTATTATGTTTATAACTATCTATATAACCTAGTAACCTATAACCTATAAATTAATGATACCTGCTATCATTATTAACGCCCTATGTGTAACCGCCTATATTAATATAGTCCTACTTTTTAATGATATTTCCGTTTCGGATAATACTTGGCGGGCCCCAAGTGTCCAACCGTACTAAAAATCTCAAGTAACTTCTTAATTGACAGAAGGTGTCCTTATACATAAGTCGCAGGGAAGTAATATAACCGCCTGGCAGTTACCGACAGAAATTCAAAATTTACTTAATACTTATTTATACTATATTTACTTAATATAATTTATTTAATACATTTTTGGTAGATTTCCGCGACTTTGTCTTAGTGTTAGTTCAACTTAACTTAATCATAGTTGCACCACAATACAAGATTTTTCTGTTCGGTGTAATCTCGTTAATCTATTAATTTCTATGCGTTGTAAATGTGTCGACTACCGGCAAGTTACTTCATAAATCTTGTACCTTTTACGACTAGCATCAATTTTAAGCTATATTGGCAAGCACTACTAATACATTTAGGTTTATAAAAATAATGCACACTGGAAAATGTCCTTCTAAATAAATCTAAAATCTTTTTTTAAGGTACTAAAAATGACTGAAATTTACTCATGAAGAACAAATTTATAATTTCAAAGTCGACAATCCCAGAAGTTCAAGTGTTCACTTTACATCTCCATCATAAGGCTCTTACGGCGATTACGCACTGCACTTCCGTCATCCGAGTTCCATCCGTCATCCGTGAGAATACATACAGTGTGACATATATCATAAGCTCCCATACAAAACAAAAAATAACGTATTTTCACGGACTCGGATCGGATGAGTGCGAAACCGCCGTTACCATTCTATTTTTTAAAAAGTACTCTTTTAAAATTACAAATGAGTCTAAATTAGACTGATCTGCGACATGCCATCAGATAGTTCTTAAGTCCACCTCCCATCTCCATCATCAGACTCTCAATGTTACCGTACTCATCTATTTGTGATGACATTTCGAAATTGGACATTTAAAAGTACATAAACCGGAAAAATAAGTTACAAATTATAACGGAACAACGAACAAGTCATTTAAAAAGTTTCAAATGCTTTAGTCTCTTCTAAAATTAACTTACAATAACCAAAAGTGAAATGTATGGCGTATGAAAGTTCCTACAAGAGATCTATGTCCAGCATGGGAAATTGTAATTTACTTTGATCTCACGTTATATGGTATATTTTATGTTCCTAGAGAACTAGAAATTACGATAGACTAAATAGAAAATTGCCCTACAAGGCCTAATTCCAAGGCCTTAAATATCTTAATGTCGATTGATTAAAAATTATTCAAATAAAAACACCCTGACGAAGTCGCGGTTACTTGATAGTTTTAATATTTAGGCTGCTACCAGGTATGGTACAACGTAGCTTTTAAACCAAGACGTGGGTAATATTATATTTTATAATATTGACATCTCCAAATTGTTTTCAAGAAAGCGAAAAATGTATGATAAAAATTACGATGGTGATCTCCTTTGTAAATATAGTAGGCATAAATCTTTAATACTAAAAAACATTAGTTTCTTGCATTTATATAATGTACATAGTGTTGGTGGCAATTTCGTTACAATATGATTTTTTTTCAATAATATTAGCAATGTTTACATGACTAACATTCCCTATTCCTCTCCAACTAAGCGTTGTGCTAGGAGTAAATACGACAATAGTGCAACGGGTGGGTTTTGCACCGCCGACCTTTGGATTTCAGTCCGCTCCTATAACCGTTGAGCTATTGAGGCTTCCGATTTGCTCATCGTTGGGAATGATAGATAATGGAGTATTGAAGCTTGTGAAGAAGCTACTTTAGGTAGCAATGTGACCTTTTCGAAAAGACAAGTCCAATTAGTTATTAATTAATAACGCTTCACTTTGATCAACTTGTGGCACGCGAGCAGATGATATATAAAATTCCTGCCGTTAACACTCTAATAGTTTTATTTACAGTTGGTTGCAAGAATATCGATAATTTCCGGACCGAAAAAGAAAAGATTTGAAAATGGTTGTATAAGAAAGTTTAGTTGTTTATTCTTTTTGTAACTGAATATTATAATTACTATAGGTTATGATATAAGATTAATAATAGTTATTCTGTCATTAAATATGCTGCCAGTGTTTAAATGATTTTGTAGTTACAGTTATTATTACAAAATGCCAATGTTTGATGTCACAGCCTTCAATACAAAATAAACTACGTAGTTCAAAATTTATATTAGAGTCGAATTTCTCCATCTATTAACCAAATGACAAACATTTTTTATATAGATGATGCCCGCGACTTCCATTCCAGGCATTTTATGGAAAGCGCGGATACCGTAACTCGTGTCCGATTTTATTTAGGCAACCTTATTCTTGTCCCTTATGCTAGCTGCTCTAAATTAGTGTATATTTCTTTACTCTAACTAGATTTCATTAGGTAACCTATTCGCAATATTTTCGTTTTATATATTGCATTGCAATATTCATAAAAAATACTTTTTATTGGATTACTCGGCGTATGAAGTTGAATATAATTATTATTTATAACGCTAAAAGATCAATATTTGTAACTTTTCATCACATGGCATAGCATACGTCTCAAGTATACACTGAATTTATTTTATAACTAAAAATATTTCTTTATTCAGTAAAATTTATCTACCTTCTCTATATATAAAAATGAATCGCTAAATGTGATCGCAAATCTCGAGAACAGCTGAACCGATTTCGCTAATTCTTTTTTTATAATATGCCTTGAAGTACGAGCATGGTTCTTACGGAAAGAAAATTTAAAAAATTTGAATCGACTGTTAGGCGGTACGAAGTTCGCGGACGATTTCTGTACATTAAATATATTTTGAAAATTTTAATCGGAGAAAACATTATTATCGATATTGACTCCAAAACAATTTTTTTTAGAATTTTTGTCTGTCTGTATGAGCGCGCATCACGCGAATACTACTTATCGGATTTAAATAAAATTTGGTAGTATCTGTCCCGGATGTACTCACGTGTTTAGTCGACGTTAGCCCGACTAGTTTCGAACCCATCCGGGGCCCTTTTTCAAGGTAGTCCGTTCGCGCACGCGCCGCGGCGCATCAAAAAGCGGTTTCCACGCTTAGTAGGGTAGTAGCATCCATCCATTGTCACGATTGAAATTCGGGTGGCGGCTAATTTCGATCGCTTCCCGTATCTTCCGCGGTACTAGAAACTTTTCCCGGGACAATACGGAAACCTTGTCGAAACGTATGTAGTGCGTCGTACCCGAATTTTGGATATGTTCTGCTATTGCTGACAAATTGCTATATAGTTATGGCCACAGTCACACGAAATCATATACACACCGGGTACGTTAAGAGGATCCCTGTCTTTAGGTGAGCGCAGCATACTCAGCAGAGTTTTTCACGCTAAGACAAGGGCATCAGTCGTGGGACAGGACACCATTAGCTCCGCTTGCCTGGATTTCAGGGGCGGTTCCAGCGATGACGGGAGACAATCGGCAGCTGTCTCCCCCCCTCCCCCCACTCCAGCCACTCTCACAACGGGCTCTACGGGCAGCGGCACGCGCGGCCCGCAGTCAAACCCGCGGCGCGTGCGCGAAGGGACTCCCGGACTAATTTGGTAGCTGATTTAATTTGGTAAAATGGTAAAAATTATTGGATAAAATTTGGTAGCTGAATTAATAAAATTTGGTAGCTGATTCTACGGGTTTATATAAAGGGCAGTTTTTATTCCGAAAAAAATTAGAGATTGTTTGGGATACGGGATCAATTTTTTTATAGATTTTACTCCATGACTTCGTCTAATAACCGATTTTCACAATTCCTTTTTCTTTACAAAGTTTGTATTGTCAGGTTGGTACCGTGTAGGTTTGGTGAAGATTTGATGAACAGTTTAAGAAATAGTGGAAGGAAACCCCCAACGGGTAACCACCGCAAATCGACCGCCATCAGTATAATAACTTAGTAAAAAGAAGACAACCATAATACATAGCATACAATACATTTTCATTTCTTCCCCATTAGTAACAGGTTTGTTTCCGGTAAAATAAAAACTAAATATTTATAAGTAGGCCTATTATTATTATAAGTAGGCCTCTTTTATTTAACCAAAAAAAATTATACACGACGTTATCCAAAATCTTATTGCATGTCTAAGTTTACACAAGTTCGTGACGTGTGAATTCTCTTTAAAATTATTAGACTAATGAAGGCATTTCAAATAAGTAGTCGTTTATAATAGTATTTATTGAATAAGTTTTGTGTTGTACAAGTGTGTACTGCTAGTGTACTATATTTTATAATTATGTATTTAGATGATCATAACAAACAACGGACACCTACACCTACACCAGCCGCCGCCACAGACGGAGATACCAGCCTTCCACGAGCCATGTCTAATGATAATAAGAATGGGCACTTGCCTTGTAATTATTGTGATCGCTTATTCATGTACAAAATTGCACATTTCAATCATGTAAGGGCACACAGGCGACGCAGATTGTTAAGACGTAAGTTCAAGTTAACGTTAACTGCTAGTGCCAAAATTGTATAAAGATTGTCAAGTCAAACGTTGCCACATCCATACTAAATAGCAGATACGTACGCACAGTTAACGTTAACTTGAAAAATTATAGTGATCTCAAAACAGTATAATGCGTAAATTTTGAGACAAGACTCGCCATATTTGCTCGATGTGTCAAGTGTCATGTTAAAAGTGCAGTTTACCACACTAAACATCATACTTTTGACATGACAGTTGACACATGAGCAAAATAGCTCAAAAACTACGCACTATTATAACTCGTAAGATTTTACACCTCACGCGCCATTTTAACTTTGTGTCAAATTTCATGTGAAAAGTACGATTTTTATTTCAAAGGTGAACCATAATTTTGACATGACAGTTGACCCATACAGTTAAAATAGCGTGTGAGGAGTCATTTCGTACGGGCTATAGGTAGTTTAATTTGAAGTTGCAATATGGCAATTATGACATACAAATGTTCAGTTATAACCTTTGGTAAAGTTCGGTATCCTTTGATACATGAATATAAAATGGATGGAATCCCTATTCCCAGAGTACAGAACATGAAAGACCTAGGTGTAATTTTTGATAAAAAATTGACCTTCCATGACCATATTAACACCGTAGCAGCTGACTCATTTCGAAGATTAGGATTTGTACTACGCAACTCTCGGGAGTTCCATAGTCCTTTGGTAATACGATTACTATATTACGCCTTAGTCCGAAGCAAGCTCGAAACAAGCACCTGTGTCTGGCATCCGTACGAGGCAAAGTACGGGCTTATATTAGAAAAAGTACAAAAGGCCTTCCTAAGATACCTGTATAAACGTTGCTATGGATATTACCCTTTCCTATACCCAACCAAATTTCTGTTAGGTTGCTTAGGTTTCAACTCCCTGGAGGTCAGACGCATTTGCGACCAACTGAAAATTATGTGTCAAATTTTGCAAGGAGATGTTAATGCTCCAGAACTTCATGACCAACTGTGTCGCATACATGTCCCTGAATCCAACAGTAATCTTCGTCCACGAAAAAATAAACTTTTCGTGGTCCCACATCATCGCACTGTTGCTAGATCTATGTCACCTATACCCCGTTCATTAGCATCATTCAACGCGCTTTTGGACAATAATGCTCAATGGGACCCATTTAATGATGGGTCTATAATACTGGTTCGGGAGTTACTGAAGTACGCTGAGAGCATTGCATGAATATGTCATTCAATGTTCTCAGCGTACATATTCAAAATTCTTAGATCTTTTATCGTTTTGTATTTTATGTCTTTTTTCTTGTACCTTTATTTGTATTTAAATTTATTATTAATCATCTAGTTAGTGTAAGTGGCACTGCCGTTCTAATTAGATATAAAATAAATAAAATAAAATAAAAGGCGGTTAGCGTAGGTCGTACTACTAGTACTAATATGTCAGACTACGAATTAAATACACAAGCTCTGAGCAGAGATCTGTTTTTGTACTACAGTCATACGCTTCATGTTCAGATTCAACTACTTGTTTTGTGCGCACAATACTTAATCTTTGGGAAGTCAAACACAATGCCGATGATAATTACCCGACTTCCTAAAAGGAGGTGGTGGAGGTGGATTCGGCCCGTTTTTTTTATTATTACAATATTGTGTTTGTGAGATCTCTAATTAATAATAGACTGATTTTTTAAATTATTTTGGTCAATGCTATTGTAATAGACAGAGTTAAGTTTATGGTAGTTATTTAGTTAAATGGAAAATGTGTGTACTACTATTACTTTTTTCGAGAGGTTTTGTTTTTTTAAACGTGTAATTTGTATGCTCTTTATAAGTGTTACTATAATTTTCAAATTACCGGTTTATAAACTTGGGCAACAATCTAGAAAGTGTCCAGTTGATAGTGAGTGCATTTTATTTTCTTCATTGTTTACATATTGGCGATAATCGCCTCGATTCTTCCTGTAGAGTCTCGACTAAGAGTACAGTTTAAAGCAAGCAAAAAAAATTAGGGTATTGAACAAAATTCTTTCTATTTGGCGTAAGACTTATAATATCGGCGCCATGCAAAGATTTGAACATTTATTTCTGTAGGCTTTAAAATTTAAAGCTTAAATCCATTAAAAAACTGAAATATAAGGTGGCAAAGTAAGAATGGTCATTTACACATATTTCCTTAAATTTCTCTCTACGTGGTTTTAAATTATAAAGTACGCTTATTGTACTTTTTGGAATACAAAAATCTCCCAATATCTGCCGCTTTACCCCATATTAAGATTCCACGACATAATTCTATGAGAATAAGCAAAATATTATGTCTTAGCAGTATCTATGTCAGTTAATTATACACGATTGTCATAAACGAGTTGAGCAGTCGCCTGTGCTCTGAGCGGTTGTGCGGTTGAGTTGGCAACAAGTGCTGTCAATTAATCTGGCGCAGGTAGCCCCCTTCCTATATTGCAACTGTGGTTGAATTGCCTACTGCTTGATATTGTTCAATTGGTCAAGCTGCCCGTGTATAGCCACTTTTATCGAAACTTTTCACATTATATCATAGTAGCCTTAATATTTCAAGCCCTGTCTGGCGTCGATTGAAGTATCGGTTTTGTAAAATATGTGGTGTCGATTTATGGTCGTCCAGTGATAAAAAATGGGAACCTCGCGGCTCTATGCCTTCAACCAATAATAATTGAAGGTAATATTTAGTTTATGAATCATGAAAGTTCTTCATATATATATATAATTTTTTTAGTCTTTTTTAGTTATGAGAATGCTCAACAACATTGTGGTGGTATTAGATAAACTATGCGTCTAAGTATAGGAAAATCATGTAATACCAATATGTATGACTCATTCTGTGAGGCATTTATACTAAGCCATATTGTGCGAATACTAAGGCCAAGACATAAGAAACATATTTTACTTTGTACTTAAATATTAAATCATATCATCATTTATTGTTAGCCATTATAGGCTTTGTGGTTTAATTAATTAGGAACCATAAGCTCGTCATATAATAATAAAATTGTTCTTTTGTAATAAGTCCCAAGTCCGGGAGGTTGCATTGCAAAAACACGATCATTTCATCCCTCACGATTCAGCTACTTGGATATAATGGAAATCGTGTTTGGAACGTTGCCCCCCGGTCTATAATATTATGTCAGAAACAAATCGCACAAAATCTGGTCCTTTAACAGCATGAGGTGTGTTCTACTTAGAGTCTAGGCAGACTTAACGCAAATTAGACTGTGTTATCCTCGATGGTATAAAATCCGTTTGCATGAATATTTACTGATTTTAAGATCCGTTTGCATGAATATTTACTGATTTTAAGTTTAGTTGATTACAGATTGAGCACAGAACATTAAAAAGATAAGGGTGGGAACGATAAGCGTGTGCAGAGGATGATTTTCGCAATATGTTATATATTTTTATTACAGGTTAGGCTTGTGCTTGATGAAAACCATGCCTAATGGAAAGAAATGATGA
The DNA here is from genome assembly GCF_902806685.2 of Maniola hyperantus. Classification (NCBI taxonomy): domain Eukaryota; kingdom Metazoa; phylum Arthropoda; class Insecta; order Lepidoptera; family Nymphalidae; genus Maniola; species Maniola hyperantus. The sequence goes on from NC_048564.1 coordinate 8,967,736, forward strand.
GATCTAGGGTGGAGCGCCTTGAAGGTACTTACGTTGTACGTGGTACGTTAGTTTTTGCGCCTGAGTGTAAGTTAAAAAAATATCGTTTCCGCCCTCCTTATCTCCGAAATAAGCAAAATAAAAATATAAATAATAATTGTTCGATCTAGCACAGTTTTTTTAGAAATCAGCTATAAACCTTTATAACAAACTTAGTTGGGCGGTCCCAAATAAAAGAGATTTTTTTTAAATCTCAATTTAGCCAACTAAATGTTTATATAGTTTCTTCCCAAGGTACGAAACCCTCGGTGGTCGAGTCTGACTCGCACTGAACCGGTTCTTTCTTAATAATATTTAAAATATGTATAACATTAATAAATAATAATGTTCATACAAATCCAGTATTATGAATGGTGATTGTCAAATTATTATTTGAACATTGTTGGCACAGGCACAGTGGATCTTAAATTGCGTTCTGATAAAACCAGCAACTACTTCAGTTTAATGAATACAAAACTACATGACTATTATAGATATGGAGAACGCCATTTAGAATCTGTGCTGATTAATTCCGTACTTTTCAATTAATTATAATATTAATGTTATTACCCATCTGTATTTAAAACCAAAATAGGTATTAAAATAAAGTAAATGATAGTTTTTTAAAAGCGTCTTTTTAATCGTAATATAATCTAAACCCCTCCTCTTGCACCTCTAACACATTATCCATACTAACATTATTAAACAAGTGTGACTGTCTGTCTGTCTCTGCCTTTCTGGTCCGCCTGCTACCGATTCTGATGAAATTTAGCATAAAGACAGTTTGCATCCCGGAGTCGGATATATCCGGAAAATTAAAAAGTTCCCATGGGTTTGTTATACAACCTAAATCCACGCGGACTTAGTCACGGGCATTATTTGGTAGTACCTATTCAAAACCCTTTATTGGTGTTATTGTACGGTGTTTTACGTTAGGCAGTGTTTAAATCTTTTGTTGTCACTTTTTCTTTTATACTGTAAAATAGTGGCAGCTACAGATTGAAACCATAATGAAACATTGTCTAATATAAAACACTGTCTGACTTTACAATCGTATAGGCGATATAAGAAAGACTATAGGTAGTCTTGGCCCGTTGCCTCGTTGGCCTAGTGTTACTCGTAGCCTGTTCGACTACAGGCCACGCCGTCCTGGGTTAGATTCCCGGGTCGAGACAACAAATTGCTAAATATTCGGATTTTCCTTCAAGAATTCTCAGTACTAGCCCGGCGTTAGGAAGTTACCTTGGACGAATTTGTCCAAGGGAGACCAGCCATACACCGACAGCTCAGCTTGAAGCAGTCAGGATGGACTGCTTCAAGCTGCGACTGCGTGTTGAACCACAGACTTCTACGTACGTACATACACGAACCGCTCAAGCAGTTGCAACTGCTGCGGGTGGTTGGCAGGCATACACTGACTGCTCGAGCTGTCGACCGCTCTCGCGCAGTTACCTCCGCCCGCGCTCCTCATTCCACGTCGCGCACGCTTCCCGCCCGCACTGAAATTGCTTGCAGCTTGAAGCTGCCATCGAGCAGTTAAGCTAACTGCTCGATGGCAGCTTCGAGCTGTTGATTCTGACTGCTCGAGCGGTCCGTGTATGTTGATCACTGGCTGACCGCTCGAGCAGTCCGTGTATGGCCGGCCTTACACCCCCGTGCCTCGTGCCTCATCTCTCCGTTCGTGTCGATTGCCATACCATTCGACTATGAACTATGGTGCACTACGGTAGCTCCCGCATAAATGGCGAATCTCTGTCAAAATTGGTCGCCTTGGCCGTAATTCGGTCGGCCTCAAAATTTTCTCATGAAGATTTTTCAAGAGTCTAAACTAGTGATACAACGAATACTTACCACTCTTACGAGTACGAATTCTACTATTTGGCCTATACGTCGAGTAGCTGAAAAGTCAAAGATAATAAAACACACATGGACGGGTGTGGTTCTCGGCAACGGCGTACTTCTGTCCTCAAATCAGCAACAGCGTAAAGAAGAAAGCGACCCGACTATACCGTACTATATATACTTATATAGTACTATAATATTTGGTAATTAAGAAAAATCTGCTATAATAATTTTGAGCGCTCATGAGCAGTTTACCAGATTCTCAATTCACCAGATTCTCAACTCAGCACATTCAAACTCACCAGATATGTATAACCAAACAAAAAATACGTATACACGTATATACGTATACGTAAGTGGGGATCCACTTTACATGTCCCCTACATAAATATACATATTTACCCAAAAATATATATTTATCACAATTTTATTTTACCACTTTGTCGGCGTGATTAATATTTATACCCATGCCAAATTACAGCTTTCTAGCACTAATAGTCTCTGAGATTAACCGAGGACGGACGGACGGACATGGCGAAACTATAAGGGTTCCTTGTTTACTACGGAACCTAAAAAACAACAAAACAAACAATCTTTAAAATACTTGAGTCAACATAACCTCACTTCACGTTGTTTGTCAAGATCTCACGTACAAATACATCTTGATAAACAAACAAAAGTGGCCACGGTGATAAGGACAAAAAATAATCATTTTGTCACGTTCTAATAAGAGCTTTAATGTATTTAGCTATCTCGTTTTTTCAGTAATAGTCACATTAAAGCTACTTCTACAGGTATTTGTTCTGAGCACCTTTAACATAACTAAATCGTACTTTTGACAACTAATGTTAAAATGGCGCGTGAGGAGTTAAATTTTACGCGTTATACTACTTTTGCAATAGTAAATATCAATTTTTCGGTTCGCAACTGTACATATTTAAAGTCCGTACAAAATGACTCCTAACGCGCCATTTTAACTCTTTGGGTCAACTGTCATGTCCAAAGTACGGTTCAACTTTAAATAAGGACTAAAATCGTACTTTTGACATGGTATTTGATACGTAAAGTTAAAATGGCGCGTGAGAACTCATTTTTAGGGTTCCGTACCTCAAAAGGAAAAACGGAACCCTTATTGGATCACCTTGTTGTCTGTCTGTCTGTCGGTATGTCAAGAAACCTACAGGGTACTTCCTGTTGACCTAGAATCATGAAAGGCAGGTAGGTAGGTCTTATAGCAGACATTCGGGGAAAAATCTGAAAACCATGAATTTGTGGTAACATCACACAAAAAAGGTCATGAACTAATAATAATTACCTAGTTAGTATTTTCAATTTCGAAGTAAGATAACTATATCAAGTTGGTGTCTCTCCGCATATACCTTATGTAAAATTGAACTATAATGCGTTACATATGACTTTTTACGTGCCAGTGTCCCATTGACATGACAGTTGACCCATAGAGTTAAAATGGCGCATGAGGAGTAATTTTTTACGGACTATATAAAACTTTTATCTTCTTTCATTGTTACTGAGGGATAATCTAGGTAGGTATGCCTACTTCTATCAGTCAGATCATAATATTTAACATCCTATTTATTGGTTTTACAGAAATATTGAGTTCCTCTTCTGGTGGTCGGCTGAGGCGTTCGAAGTACTTTAAACGTCAGAGCCGTGTGGAACCCGAAGAGAGAGAAGTGAGGAAGCAGATTTCTGAGCCCGCGCCGACTTCCACAGCGCCTATACTCCAAAAACATGAGTCCTACCCGCTGTATTCCGCCTCCAAGGTATAATACAATCAAATTATCAATCTTTCTTTAACGAAATGTAACTATACCTCTACTTATAATAAAACTGTAACTGGACGATTTATTATCGATATATCTAGACCCCAAAATTTTTTTTTGGAATGTTTGTCTCTCTGTCTGTCTGTTTGTACCTGCATCACGCTAAAACTAAATGAAATTTAGTACAGTGGTTTAGCTGATATAAGGGTTAACATATAAGGTAGGTTTATCCCGATAAAAATAAGGTTCCTCCAGGTTAGGGGATGAAGTTTTAGTTGATAACTAAGTCAAATCTGAACTGACTTAAATTATTCTATCTTTATTAGAAAGTGTGTACCATCAGGTAAGTTTTGTCTAATTTTGGTGAAAATCTGATAAATACTATCGGAGCTAGAGATGCCCAAAATGACTTTATTTTATTTCCTATTTTTGTTACGTTTCAAATCTAAATTTCACTGTAGGAACTTGCTTAAAGAAAAACATTTTGGAGCTGACCAAACCTCAACTTTTTATATAAATTCATTGTGCATCATTATTTTTCCAAGGGTCAATGCTTAAATTAAATAACTACCTACAAAATATCGCTGATTTTATTTCATAGTCAAAATCGGTGAGCGTTCCCAATAAAGTTCTTATTAAGACACTTTTTATCATTAAACTGACAATTAAGTTTTTCAACAACACGGCATTAAAGCATGTTCATGGCTTCGACAGCGACGGTCTCGCTCCGAACAATCGGTGAGCTCGCTGCTCATCCGGGCCGTGGCCGTCGTCGACCGGCAGCCGTCTACCACGTCCACGGTCACCTCGTTCGACAGCGTCGTGTCGGAAAGCGCGCCGCACACCCAGCGGGCGAGCCATACTCCCGCGGTGCGCTCCGGTCCGCCGCTCAGTTGCAACTTTTGCTGGAATTCTCGCGATGAGAGCGGACGAACCCTTCGCCGGAAAACACAATATCACTGTCCAGAATGTCGTACAAACTTGTGCATAGTGCCATGTTTCCATGAATATCACGACGGAACGTCAGAAGCGGACGCTACTGCTAGCGCGAGGTGAATCTTTCCAAAATTAATTTCTTAGAAAATCAACTTTCGGACATAATATACTGATTGTGCCCTGAAAGTTAATCTGTCTGTGGTAATCAAAGTCTGTATTAGACTTCGTCATGCGAACAAAATTACTGATAGTAGATTATGCGTGCACTAAATCGCATAATATAAAAGGTATTTAGCGTTTCCTGTACCCTGTATATAACTATATACTTATGCAATGCAATTATCTTCGAGTCCCTACACTCAGCGGGACCCCAATTCGTAGGCGAAAGTAGGTAGATCAAGTAGTTATTTGTTTTACCGAGTTTAACTTAAATCTCAATTTATTCGGTGGAAAATAATGAAATAAATACTTTTTTAAAGACGCCCTTCAGCCAGCGAGATATATTTTTTAATATAGGCTAAAAAGCTTATAATTAATTTAAAACTTTAGCTCTTTGGTCAATGTGGCTTAGGAAAAATACTTATTTTTCTATTTAACCTACTTTTGGAATTTAAATGTGAACTCTTCAGCTAGTGGAATTCACTTCTATGTAGGGTTGGCTTCCTAGAGTAGATATATATGCACGTATTGACGTGGCTTTAAATAATTGTTTTAAAAGACATTTAATTGTTGGCTCCTTAATAATTTTTTTTTAAGTAATTAAAATATCACTTGCTTTAACGGTGAAGGAAAACATCGTGAGGAAACCTGCATGCCTGAGAGTTCTCCATAATGTTCTCAAAGGTGTGTGAAGTCTGCCAATCCGCACTTGGCCAGCGTGGTAGACTATGGCCAAAACCCTTCTCACTCTGAGAGGAGACCCGTGCCCTGTAGTGAGCCGACGATGGGTTGATCACGATGATGATGAATTAATCAATTAATTAATTTAGTAACACAAAAATCACAATATGATATGCTTTCAAAGGGTATGATTCAATATTTTCCATGGAAAAAATCCAGTTTTAAGTTAAATTCGGTAGAACTACGTTCTCCTATGATGTGGGGTCCCGCTGAGTGTGGGGCACATTACCTTCTTAATACATTTTAATGACATAAATATCGTAATCTAAACTTTATTTTGTATGTGATTTTACTATAGGTTAGTGAAGTTTATGGGGTTGTTCGAAATTGTTGTGTAAGAAATTATATGTAAACCGTCTTCGATCAACAACAAATTTTTGATCGAAGATCAAGTACGTTTACTTACGATCAACAAATTGATCGTAAGTAAACGTACTTGATCTACGTATAATCATTATTATTGAATAAAGAATTATACATTTGTATAAGAAACAAAACAAGCAGGTAAATGTGAACATTTTATATACGTATATATGATATACGTTTTTGTTAAGTCGAATTTAAGCAAATAATTTTAAAACTGTTTGGTACAAGTTATGCAGTAAACTGTGAAAAAATTGTATTAGGACATACTTTTATTATTATGAGGAGAAACGTTTTTAAAATGTTATCTTTATTCTGTATTGAATAATATTAAATAGAGTCTATGTAGTGAAAGTTGAGAAAAATGGCGGCAAATTTAAATAAATCCCCGGGTTAACTAGGAATAAACATACTTGATTCTTTGATTTTTTTAATATTTTGGTTATAATTTAACCTGGACTACATCAATAATAATATTTAAAAAAATATGTACGGAATTATTTTACTGATGCCACGCGATTTCTGTTCGTTGTGTTACAATTAGATTCCGTATTGAAAACTGTTATATTGATAGACCAGTGCCCTGTTTATCAAACATTACAAGTCTACAAGCTCACAAGTTACAAGAACTTTTTTACAAACTCTTGTAAATTATGTTTATCAAATAATTTCACAAGACTTGTAGGATTTTACAAGACTTGTATTTTTAATTTATGACACTTTATTATTGCTAAATTGCAAAATAATTTTTCTACCGTAATAAATGTCGATTAAATAGAAATTGCGGTACCATAACTAGTCAATTTATTTAATTTTGTGTTTAAATAACCTATTTGTAAAACCTATTGCTTCTTATTTTATTTACCTACCTACTTTTATTTATTCTATTTCGGTACACCAACAGGAAGTACCTACACAAAAAGTTTAAATTAAAAATAATACATTCTTTTTCATGAATTAAGGACTTAAAATTTGGAAAAATAGATAGACTTTAAAAAATTTCGCTATTCGAATTACACCGCAAAAAATGGCGAAATCTGATTCGAAAGTTACAATTATTCTTCAATTAAGTAATTCGTGACAAAAAAGATATTTTATTTGGCGCATTTACTGATAAATTATCTAAAGACCAAAAAAAATAGCAGAGTGGAAAGAGATACTATTGCTATGTCAGTCGCTTGGACCTGTATCTGCCGAAAAAGATTATGCCAGCATACTCGTATGTATATGAGACACGTTTTGGTCAAATTTAAAAAGAGCAACATTGATAAGTTTAATAAAATTACACCTTTGAATTATTTTATAGTTATTTTACCTATTTACTACTAGGTACTAGATAATTTAATTATTCTTTTATACAATATCATACTTGCATACAACTTGTAAAATAAATTAAGAGTCAACGGAGGCTCTCCAACTTTTTCGTTACAAGTTACAAGCTACAAGCTACAAAGGCATTTTTGATGAACAAAACCACAAATACAAGTGTGAAAAACACTTGTATTACAAGTGATATTACTTGTAGCTTGTAGTTTACAAGTGTAGTTTTGATAAACGCATTCTTGTAAAAATGCACAAATTTACAAGAGAAACGCTTGTAATACAAGACTTGTAACGTTTGATAAACAGGGCGCAGATGTAACAAATCTAAATCCATTACAATTTTATTGAGTAAAAAATATAACAACAAATTAATCTAGTCATAAAAATAACAAGTGATATTTGCCCTAGTGTTGCCCGTTACTAAAAACCTTAAATAGGTACTTTTAGCTTTCACTAGACAGATTCCAATGTATAATTTTTAAAACGACAAGTTGCTTAAATGAAATATTTTTGAAAGGTCTAGCCGTATTTTCATGGTGAAACTGCCCCTGATAGAAATCTATATCTTAACCTATGTTATATTGATCTCTTTATATCTTTTTTTTTAAATGTTTTTTTATTTTAATATTACAATAAAACTTAAAGCTAGCCTTATCTAATTACTATATATCTTATATCTTATATATCTGTAGTTGTAATCTTGGTGCTAATTGAAAAAATTGTGCCCGGAGACGACTTTTTTCAAAGCGATAAGTATATCTTAGTTGATTTTAAAGCTAGGAAAATAAAAATAAAAGACAGCGGTGTGATACACTTTACAGTTTATTTTATAGCAATGTCCTATAGACCAAGCCTAAATAAAAGTATCAAAAAATGCGAAGAAAAATTTGTCAACCAATACCACTTTTAAAAAGAATATACATATATATATTCATTGTCTATATCTTGTCTAATAGCATGCCAAAATTTATTTAACTCCAAGAGATGCAACATATAAAAAAAACAAACCTTACAACCACTATGTTGACACTTTTGATTACAAGCATTTCACTATAGAATTGTAGCTGGTTTCTTTTAATTATAATTTGGCAGCAGTTATATTATTAAATAACTATTAACAATATTAATGTTTATAAGTCTGTGCAATATTTTTATTTTAGTACTCGGATACACAAAATATTTACAAAAATTACCTACTATAGTAGAATCAAAAATTCACCGAACTAAACTGACGTTTACAGTGTTGACAGTTTCTGATGAAAAAAAAATAGTGCTGTGATTAAAAAATCGATTATCCACTTATTGCATAGTGATTAAACACGCATATTTTGTTATTTACTTAGAAACTTGTGTTCATTGTAATTGATATAAAAATGTTTTATAAATCAATCATGATCATACGGGAAATCTTAATAATAGATAATAATATAGTTAGTACTTAAAATAGAGAGTTTTAACTACCTATTATATTTCCTTGAGATATATGCGAAATTCATTGTTTAGTGATAGCCTTGCGTTTTTCGTGTTCTGACGTGGCGCTGCCCTAGCTTTCCGCCGCGTGGTCGCTAGTGGGGTTAATTTATTTCCACATTATAAGCGTAAGTACCAGGTAGGAATTATTTGGATTTCGCATATATCTCATGAAAAATTAGAGGTAAGTTTTATTGGTAGGTAACGCTCTATTATTTGTTACATCATCGATATATTTCTATGAGCTGAATCACAATCGAATAGGAACATCATTATTACAATAAATATGACAACATTATTTTACAAAGTGACACTAGGACCTGTCAATTCAGTCCGGTGAATTATTGATTCTACTATAATTTATAATTTAGACAATTACCTATTTTACCCGCTCTTTGATGTCCCCGACAGCTATATATTTACAAATGAACATTAATTTTAAAAATCCTCCCTAAATGTAATTGACTACCATCGATTTTTATATTGATTAAGTACATATTATTATAAATAGTTAACAGCCACTCTGATAATACATATTTATGTTACAGAAATCTTAAATTTTGTGTCGTCCAGAAAATGTTTGATTCAAAAGATGTCAAAATTAACTGATATATGGCATTTATTTAGCGTATTTTAATTGTTTATATCTTAATCAGAGCCTCAATAGCTCAACCGGTAAAGGAGTGGACTGAAAACCGAAAGGTCGACGGTTCAAACCCCGCCCGTTGCACTATTGTCGTACCTACTCCTAGCACAAGCCTGACGCTTAGTTAGAGAGGAAAGGGGAATATTAGTCATTTAACATGGCTAATATCCTTTTTTTAAAAATAATAAAAAAAATCGCAGGCGGTATAATGCATAACATTTTGAGATCTCACTCGGCATCTTAGCCCTATGTGTCAACTGTCATGTCAAAAGTACGCTTTTATTATTTAAAGGTGAACCGTACTTTTAACATGACAGTGGAGAAATAAAGCCAAAATAGCGAGTAAGATCTCAAAATTTACGCACGATACAACCTTTGTTTGCCGCTGACGAGCTGTCTGCCGCAGTTAGCGATGTACGTTTCAACGGTTTAATATAACGTATTATTAGGGTGGGTAAAATAGTTGTTTGACCTTTTTACAGAAAATATACACCATCCAAATTATCATACGTAGGCATTATAGTGCGTTGTTCTGCATTAGTCGATATATAATACTACTTAAGTAGGCACGAATTATATTTGAGTATCTTGTCGTTTACATGAATCTGGTGGTAATGGCTCTAGGACCCGGTGGAAATGTTAAGGATATGCTTCATGAACGCTGTGAGTTTGTATAATAGTTCTTCTGCATTACCTGAGCATTGCAAACTAGGCCTGCCAACTGGTCCGTGGTTGGTTCTATTTATAAATTTAAGACTACACTTCATACACGCTTCTCCATACATAATACCCCGATTATTCTATTACTAAATTCTATTATATCTAAAACTAAGCCAATTATCAATTTAGCTCTCCATTATTTATGCCAGATAGTAATAATAATATACTAAAATTATATTTATTTTGAAATGTGTTTAAAAATATTGATTAGTTCAAAATAATAGCGTCATGAGTACCAAACGTCGATTAACGTTGTTAAAACATCGTCCAACTTACTCTTGAACATGTCCCGAGTGCCTCGACACGTGTGATCTGTGTAAAACCTTTTTTTTAAAGCAATAAAGTAAAAGCTCAGTCATAATAGGCTCATAATTGTGGTAGTACATTGAAGATATCACTCATAGATTACCCATTTTAACAACATCTCAATCATTGCTTAAATCAGGCGCTACAATGCCATAAGCAAGCAAGTCAAAAGGACCACCAGATGCAACTTTTAAATTTTACCAAACATCTTCTCAAATTTTCCCATGGGCTCTCAACTCACAGGTTTTATAATTAATAAAGCTGTTATGTGAATAATAAAGATTAAAAATAAAATTTTATTTTTGTACACGTTTTGGTGGTAGTTAAAACATCGCTTAGTTTGTTGTACAAATTGCTAAAATTGTATTATTTATACAATATATTTGTAGCATTTGTATTTGTACATAATACAACATCTGAAACTTTGTTCAATGTAATATTATCGATAGTAATCCGTTGTAAAAAACTAATGCTTAATGGATAGCACTATGAACCATGAAGTAAACACTATGTAAACACTCAAGGGGTTTTTTACGTTTTTCGTAGAAAACGGCAACTTGTTTTACTTTCGATTTCATTTAGTTTAAGTTTTGTGTGGAAACGGACTGTGCATATTTATATCCACTCTGTATCCTACAGTTTTGTAAACCTATTGGAGTAATATATTATTTTTAAAATAATAGGATCTATATTTTTATATTAATAAAAATGCTACATAGATACAATTAAGAAACTGGCGAGCAATAGAGGCTGTCCACCTCAAAAAATAAAGTAGCAAACTTCGATTAGATAAGTTGGAAAAAACGCAAAGGACGTAAACTTAAATTTTTAACTAAACAAAGCCTAATGACAGGCACTAATGTCTCATTGTAAAATAATGATACCATTTTTAAAGTATTATGCGTACAAAAATACTACTCTACTACTGAATAAGAATGGTTCACCTTTAACATAAGGACTGAAATCGTACTTTTGACATGACAATTGACACATAAAGTTAAAACGGCGCGTGAAAAGTCATTTTGTACGGACTATAATTACTTATGTTGTTCCATATGGTTTTCAATTGGCATTATGAAGAACTCAATGAACCAAATTCGCATAATTCCTGCTTCTCTGTTTTTGACAGCTGATACAATTTTTTTATAAACTTTTTATGCCATACGTTCATAAGAGTACACATAGAAAACTGACTTGTTTAAATATTGGACTTTAGTTATATCCGGCAGGAAATATTACACATCGAACTTTAGAAAAAGATAATCGGCAGCTTTGGCTATGTAGAGCTCTCTATCTCTGTCTCTATCTCTCATACCCATGTGAAGTTTTGTCGCTTGTCAGTCTTAACGATAAAGATAACGCTGTACAAAACTATACAATACCAAAGCTGCCGATTATCTCTTTCTAAACGTAATTAGTTGATGTGGATCGAGTCATTGTGTATGTGTGTGTGTTAATCATCATTGATATGATGCAAATCGGACATCATAATATCATTGTGGTAGTTCATTAAAGATATCACTCATAGATTAATTAATATACTAATATACGCCTCTAGTTTCGCTTACAGATCTCTTATAAATAAGGCAATTATTTCATTGTTTTTCCAGTTTGATTACACTTGATAATTAATGTATCTGATACGTACAGTGCAGACCGAGCGGTATAGGCTTGAATGGCTTTTAAAAGCTGTAATACAAGAAATTGTATGAAAGCATCCACTGTCGAGCGTTCGTAACTCTTGATATGACACATGGTGAACTCGGCAGTTATGTTAGTTTTGAAAAAATCGACGTAGAAACAGTGTTTGTTTACTTTGAGTTTTTTGTAAAAATAAATCAGGGTGTTGCCATTATTTCCTTGCGGGGTTATTTAATGATAAAATTGACATAAATATGTTTAATAATTGTTAATAGGCTGTAAAAATCAAATGATTGTTTTATACCAAGGATAGATAACGTATGTTGTATAATACAAACATTTTGAGATCGCACTCGCCATATGTTTGTCATGTCAAAAGTAAGATTTTTTTCTTCTTGTTTGGTGTCTTTTTGTAGTGCCAGACCAGCACAATGCACTTTGCCAGTGTCAAGTAGCTTGAGGGAAGCACATAGGAGATTCTTCTTCTTCTTATTTTGCTTTATGGCTTTTATTAGTGCCATACCAGCACAAGGGTATAGGGTATATAATTCAATCCACGAAGACGCGCCCCACTCTTTTCCACAATCGCTTACAGTGCAAGTGTGAAATTTAAACTGCAAGAATGAGAGTTCTATTAGTACGCAGCGAGTAGCTATGTGGGCACACGCACACTTAGTTAAATAGCAAAACGTTTCATAAATTACTGGAAGTATGCTCTACTTCATATTTTCACCTACTTCAAAAAATTAAATATAAGTCTTGATGGTCCTGCATATTATTATTATAATCAATTAATTGTGTTATTGGCATAGCCATAGTATAATACTAGAAATTGGTTAGTAATAATATTTTAATCACAAGAAATAATGTATGTATTGATAATATAAGTATAAGCGTCATATTTAAAAAAAGTATAGGATGTGTGTACATATGTAAACGTGTTGTCCTATATAAGTACAGGGTAACACGTTCCGTTTTTCTGGATATTATAAAAATACTTAAATTAGACTAAAAATAATATATATACAAAAAAATAGAGCAACTTTTCGATGGGTCACAATACGCAGCAGTGCGACCCAAAATAACCGTGTACACTGAGCCGTGGTCGACTCAAGACTAATTTTCAGACTGAACTCCCCGCACCCCGTGGCTTCCCCTCGCGATAAATAGTGGGGCGCGTCTTCGTGGATTGAAATATCTATAAACCCCGTACTTCTGACATGACAGCTGACATATAGAGCAGATATGGCGAGTCCTTTCTCATGCATTATATAAATTATATTATAATATTATGCTAATGGTATATTTGTTGATGTGCTACATTTAAAATAGGTATAAAGTAAATTGAGACCCCCCAGATATATATAATTTATATGGTACAGTAAAAAAATTATTGATTAAAAATTGTTTATTTATTTCTATTGCTATATTTTGCATTGTTAGGTAAAGAATTGAGCACAATATTACGGGAGGGAGCGTTGCATTGTTGATTGTAGATATTGTGTTATTATTGATACTTTATTTATATTATTTACTCAAGAGGGGAATGATACAAATTTGTAGATTATTGTACTCGTCATCATCATGGACTTGTAGGGAATTCCACATGCCACGGTCTTGCGCCGCCGTCGTCCAGCGGCTCCCTGTGACCCTCCTGATGTCGTCCGTCCATATAGTGGAAGAGTCTTCCAACGCTGCGCTTTCCGGTGCGAGGTCGCCATTGGGACCCCAACGTCTATCGGGTTTTCGAACTATGTGCCCTGCCCATTGCCACTTCAGCTTCGCCAGACGCTGAGCTATCTCGGTTACTCTAGTTCTCCTACGGATCTCCTTATTTCTGATTTGATCACGTAGAACAACTCCAAGCATATGCGCGACCATGTCTCGGATCCATATGTCATCACTGACAACACACACTGTTCAAAGACTTTAGTCTTCAAGCACTGAGGAACTTCGGAGGAGAAGACATCTCGAAGCTTCCCGAACGCTGCCCAGCCCAGTTCGATTCGGCTGACTTCTTTCTCGAAATTGGACCTTGTGTGGCATAGGTATAGATACTCGTGCTACCATATAGTATTTAAATTCAAATTCAAAAATGTTTATAGCTAAATTTTACATAGTACCTACATAGAAATTGTAACTGATATTTAACTGGATTGTGTGGCCTAGGTATACATACTCGTTTACAAATTCAAGTGTACTCGTGCTACCATATAGTATTTAAATTCAAATTCGAAAATGTTTATAGCACAATTTTACATAGTACATAGAAATTGTAACTGATATTTAACTGGATTGTGTGGCCTAGGTATACATACTCGTTTACAAATTCAAGTGTACTCGTGCTACCATATAGTATTTAAATTCAAATTCGAAAATGTTTATAGCACAATTTTACATAGTACATAGAAATTGTAACTGATATTTAACTGGATTGTGTGGCCTAGGTATACATACTCGTTTACAAATTCGAGTGTACTCGTGCTACCATATAGTATTTAAATTCAAATTCAAAAATCTTTATAGCACAATTTTACATAGTACATAGAAATTGTAACTGATATTTAACTGGATTGTGTGGCCTAGGTATACATACTTGTTTACAATTTCAAGTGTACCTACTCGTACTACCATTATTTAAATTCAAATTCAAAAATGTTTATAGCACAATTTTACATAGTACATAGAAATTGTCACGCATATGTAGGTAAGTATAGTAACTTTTGGTCCGACGCTGCCTTTCGTGTTTTCAATAGGTAATATTATTTTGTTTTTGAAATGTGTAATAAAATAAGCAGTAATAATTCAATATCCGAAGTTACAATAATATTATGATATTTATAATTGTATTCCTAGTAAATAGTTATAGCCTAACAGCCAGCGCATGCCAGACCTACCTTATTTTATAAAAGCTAAAAGTTTCTGCGTATTGTCCCCAACACTGGGAGGAACGTTTGTTTGGATCATGGTGACTTAGGGTGATAACAGATACAGTACGCGGCCGAAAAAAATGTACATCGACCTTTTGAAAGAGATGCAGATTTGTAGAGCGTTGTCCCTGTCGTTGAGTCCGACAAAACGTCATGTATAAATAAAT
The DNA here is from genome assembly GCF_902806685.2 of Maniola hyperantus. Lineage (NCBI taxonomy): Eukaryota > Metazoa > Arthropoda > Insecta > Lepidoptera > Nymphalidae > Maniola > Maniola hyperantus. The sequence continues at coordinate 8,982,782 of NC_048564.1, forward strand.
ATATTTTTTTTTCACATTACTTTCGGCCGCGTACTGTAATAAAGGTGTAAAATATCTTACGTCAAAGTATAAAGTCTAATTTTTTATATTTTCTTCGGAGTAGTCTTAGAAACCACGTCATGCATTGCCAGACACTTTGTACGGTGCCAGCCCCCTGCCAGACACCTTTAAATTTCAATAAATTATTAACGTTTTCTCAGGACACTATGTGTCTGGCAATGCATGGCGTGATTTCTAAGACTACTCCGAAGAAAATAAAAAAAATTAGACTTTATACTTTGACGTAAGATTTTTTACACCTTTATTATCTGTTATCTCCCAAAGCCACCATGATCCAAACAAACGTTCCTCCCAGTGTTGAGGACAATACGCAGAGAAAGTTTCAGCTTTTATAAAATAAGGAAGGTCTGGCATGCACTGGCTCTCTCTCTATTAGCCAATTATATTTAATTCAATTTAGTGCCATTCAAATCATCATTAATCTCGATGAAAATATTTTTGTTTTTATGAAGAGCTCTAAATGTCTTCCTGACTTTATGGATGTTTTCAATAAATTACTTAATTATCAAAATAAAATATGTTTTTAATTTTTGAAGTGAAATTTCTGCATCCGCGTAGAAAAGACTACAGCGTACTTTATCATGATCAACCCATCGCTGGCCCACTACAGAGCACGGGTCTCCTCAGAGTGAGAAGGGTTTTTGGCCATAGTCTACCAAGCTGGCCATGTGCGGATTGGTAGACTTCACACACCTTTGAGGACATTATGGAGAACCCTCAGGCATGCAGGTTTCCTCCCGATGTTTTCCTTCACCGGTAAAGCAAGTGATATTTAATTAACTAAAACGTACATAACTCCGAAAAGTAAATGGTGCGTGCCCGGGACCGAACCCCCACCCTCCGATTAGAAGGCGGACGTCCTAACTACTGTGCTATCACAGCTTACTTATGGAGGTGATTCCATGAAAGTCATCGTACTTATGGATGTGATTTCATAAAAGTCATCTTAATTGACGGAAAAATTGCTGACGAGTTGCTGAAGGATAAGACGTCATCTAAGCCGATGGCTTTAGGTAAACCTTAGATTATAACTCTATGCTTTAAGCGCTGCCGTCTTTAACATTTCTCCTTGAATTTTGTTTTAAAAATTGGTTTAGTTCTAAGTAAAATCACTAAAATGATCCATCTCTTCCAATTCACCCTTACTTAAGAATTTATAGATCTTTAAAACGGAGGATCGCAATACTACTCAATACTAATAATAATAATAACAATGTCAGCCACCTATTGGCAATATTTGCCAACATATTTTACTGACTTTTCTGCGCTTATTGCCCGTGGTCCGATTGCCAAGTTCTACTGGTCGATACAGATCGATCGATCGACCGATCAGAAATGGCTGTGATGTTAGAGATGAGAGCAACTTTACCACGCCAAGAGAACCGCATACACGTTCCACCACCTACATCTACAGCTGTCATCGCATTTCTTAGGCCTCGTTTACGGAGACGCGGGGCGTCGCGCGTGGCGTGGCGTCTCGCGGCGCGTCGTAAGTTTTTTGTTTACGGTGAGGCGGCGCGTGAAGCGGCCCTTAGCATCGCACGCGTAATCACAAACATATGGCAATATACGATGTTGTTCATAGAGATGCGAGGCGGGAAGAGTGGCGGTGCCCGCCGCTGTGCCCGCGGCATTGCACGCGGCGGGTTCGTCTGCGTTATGCGATTTCAAAATCAGAAGATTCCGCTTCGGGCACCGGTTCATCTAGAATTGCCGCCGCGTGCGCCGCCACGATGAACGCCGCGTAGGACGCGTCGATGGCGATCCGCGGGCTCGGCCGAAAAAAAACGCTCCATCTCAAACAAACGCATATAAAATTGCTTCTCCGTAAACGCACTCATACAACGCCATATGTTTAAATTCAGTGCGGGCCGCGCCGCCCATCGCAACGCGCGACGCCCCGCGTCTCCGTAAACGAGGCCTTAGGATCATGTTGAAATGTTTTTAAATAATTTAAACATATTTCAACTTTATCTTTATTACCTGTTATCTCCCAAAGCCACCATGATCCAAACAAACGTTCCTCCCAGTGTTGGGGACAATACACAGAGAAACTTTCAGCTTTTATAAAATAATGAAGGTCTGGCAGGCGCTGGCTCTCAGGCCATTACTCATATTAAGCTTTACTCTTACTAAGCAGTCTAAAATCAATTACTCAAAACAGCGTGTTCCATTACTGCTTTTGACCGACATATATTATGACATTACATAACACATAATGACATTTTATAAGAAACAAAAGTTGTTAAATAATACTCAAGTCTTACTTATTAGGTTACAATTTATTTTTCATATTCAATTAGTAACTAAATTTAAACAAAGTAGTTATTCCATCTGTCGGTTTTCTTTGACTGTTTTAGCGCAACTTACTTTTACAGTTTTTCTTAAGAGACCAAATATCTTATAGTCTTTCATTTTATTAAGATACAAAATATTTCTTGAACTTGAAATTATTTAGTATCAGATAAAGGATAGCTAGCTTTTTGTGCACACTGCCCCAGATACTCGTTCAACCTTAAAGTTTGGCTAATATGATGATATGTACCTATCTCTTAACATATTTTAAGAGTGAAACGCGACAGCTTGGTACGTAATCACTGGCCGCTACGCTAACTAAACTATATATTATGCCTTGGATCTATCGCAATTTATTGCACGCTTCTACGAGTCTACGAGACGCAAACAAACAAATATTTTAAGGACTTGTGCTGACCGCTAGTATTAACTACCAAATCCAAAATTAGGTACCATTTTATTAAATTTGTATATAAAAAATATTGCACAAATTTTATTATTTTTCAGTTTCAAGTAGATTTACACCAAATATAATTAACATAATTTTACATTTAAAATTTTGACTACTTTATACTATAGTCATGAATTATTATGATTTATGAACGTACATACATTTAACCAGAACTTGAGAATCGTATTGGGGAATATCTAGCAATACGTTATTCAGTTTCCGCCATATTTTATCTCCGCGTTCGGCATATACTGTGACATCAATAAAAAAAACAATATGACAGGACGCTAGATCTGACCTTGATTGAATTCCAGACGGCTTATCCAACGTGCATCACATGTTTGCGCATCTTTATTGAGGTAAATACTATACGATATTTATTGTCATTTACGTCGTACAGTTAATCCAGATTAGGATCCGCGATCAACATCAAAAATCACGATCCAGATTGATTGTGTACGAAAAATATTCACGGATTGAATAAACATGGACAACTGGAGTGAGAGGTCGGACCGCATGTAGTCCGAACTCGCGCTCTAATTTGTAAGACGTGTGGGATAGCGATAAGTAGCTATAAATAGGTATTATATAGGAGCTTATCTGTAATGTACAATCGTGGATTGTTATGACGAAATCTGTTTTTTGACAATCGACCTGCATCCTGATCGGAACCTGGATTGACTGTGTACGGAGCGTTTGAAATGTTATGATTCCAAAACTGATTTTTATACATGTAAATGGCAAGATTTACTTATAAAAGGGAAATAATAAAATATATGATTGTATGAAGAAAAAAGTAGACAAATTTTTAGTAGTCATGCTAGTCGTAACTAACTCAATTATTATTATCGGGCACATATAAATGTACTGAGATGAATCTAGTAATCCATTAATACACTGAACTAAACGCTGCATATTAATAAACTATAAATAATAATATAATTATAAGAAATAATAAACGCTCAAATGTGCCCACCTATAGGTATAATAGTGTAGTGATAAATATAGAGCCATTGAGATATACCATGGCCTTAGTATTATAAGTTATAATCATAATATTGTTTCCTGGTATTTGCGCTACTACTTATTACTTTATTCAAAAGACTTCAATGATTCATGTTCATTAAATAATAATAATACGAATTACCAGAGTAAATGTTACACAACTAATTTTTTTGTACAAATAAATGACTCGCATTTCCCCAATAAAGGTGCACATTTTATATATGTATAACCTAAATAAATATTCTAGACAATATACCTTACATTCATACTCACTAATTATATTTCAACTCTGCTCATACTTATTAGGTGTAAAAGAATATTCGCAAAGTAGGAACGACTCAACAAAACGATTGTCGATAAACTTACAAAAGGTAAATGTTGACCTCAAACAGTAAATTAACGAAAAAAAAAACCAAAAAAATGTTATTTATTTATGAGTAACAGCGGAATACTGAGACGTCTCTTAATGCTTGAGTGTAGTCATCATAACTAGGTTCATCCAAGCAGGGAAGGTAGCGTTTAGAACACGATTAGATTTTTTCGCGCGTAGATACGCACCGTTTGTCACTACGCGTATCTCGTAGGAGCTTAAACGCGCTTGTAAATGTAAACTCGTAAACGCGCGATCCGTTTCATCGTTAGTACCATTATGCTTCTGTTTGAGCGACTGTACGCGCGTTCAATTTTTTGAAAGGTATACCAACCGTTATATATTTCATTTATAAAACCATGTTTCTAAAATCCTCCTAGCTCCTTGAGCCAGAAAAGCTGGTACTTTATTATTTTTTATTATTTAATTGGTACGGATAGATTTATTGAAGCACGAAGTTAAGCGCGCGTAAGCCCCAACAAGCGTGATAAAAAACGCTAATCCAAAACTCCCTTAAGCAGAAAAAACATTTGAGTATTCCATCGTTGACAGCAAGATTAAGAGTGGTTTATTGGTTATTGCGCTCCAAACAAACGTGGTTTGGCTCTCATTTGAATATTAACCAATTAAATATTTTGTACATACGTTCTAGGAATTAATATAGGTGTCTGGGGTTTCCCAGATTTCCCTTAAAATGTTTCGTTTTAAAGATACACGGCCCTAAAGATTTACATACAAATCTTCAAGATTGTGTAACTTTAAAACAAGTCATTCAAGTCATTTTACGGAAACCTAGTAAAACAAAGACACAGATATTAGTTTCTAAAAGGTGTCTACAAAATGTCATTACCTTTGGTTGCTAAATATTCAAATGTGAATGAAACTACATTTGCGTGGAGCGAGTGACGGAGGGTTCTCTGTTAGGAAGTAGTCTCGCAAAATACATTGTTTGAATACTGCCACACAAGCGCAGTTCGAGCAGTTGAGCAAAATACACGTACCGCACGGTGCGATCGCGTGTACGACAATGAAAAAAATAGCATTGTGTTTTGCCGTGCAGAAGCATCATAACTGACACTGCTTCAAACTGTCGGTGTATGGCCGTACGGACTTATATTACTAAGCAAGAAACTTCGGAACCTAATCATTCACAGATCGATGTATGCAATATATAAATTATGAAAACTATTATTCCAAACATTACAAATCTTGGAAAAGGTGTTGGTAACATCGACATTGTGTAAACGACATTAGGTTGAATGTCGTTTACACATCACAAAGCTACAAGGTCTATTTTGGCTTACACAAATGGCCACATATTTATAGAAGTCTGAGCCTTAAAGCCAAATTTTACATTATATACATGTATGTTGTGTAGATTTAACGATAATCAGTATTATTTTTTTGCGCTTGAGTAAGTTATTTTCGTGCTAACTTTGGTTTTATTTTGATGCAAAATCATCGCGGAAGATTTTGATGAGAAAGTAATTTACGTGCTTTCAAGTTTTTTTTTTAAGTAGATGGTAGTGATGTCATGCAAAAATTATTATTTCATTGTTTTGTATCTAGTTTTGTGAGTGTAGGCCGACTAAATGTTTAAGTAATCATAAAATAATGCGTCAAATGTTACATTACAAATAATTGCGTTTAGTTGGTAGGGAAACTGGTGGACTTGCTTAGTGAGCATTATACCTATTGCGCTGCCTTGTATCTACAAGATTGACAAGTTCCCATAACTATTTTAGTTAACTACTAGCTAATGCCCGGTATGCGTTGCAAAGCCCCTTTCTAAGTAAGATCCACGTGCCACCTATTGTATCTTGATGGTACTACGTCAGAAACCTTCCCGAAAGACACAACAACTTTACAAAGTTTAATCGCCATCGAATCAAAAGTGTAGGAAGGTATAAGGGACAAACAAACAAAGATATAGTCATTTTCATAACATATGTCATAAATTATTATAGATGTCACTTGTACAGTAATATTGAAATTAAACTTTAACGTAGGTCTAAGAATATTTCGAGATTGAGAAAAGCTCGATAGTAATCGACATAAAAAGACGTCATAAATTATTACAAATATTAAAATTTCTTTAAGAATTGTTACCTACGTTCTTCAGTCTTCGCATGGTTCAGTTTAGGGGTTTCCTCCAATTTAAACCTGAAATATTAATAAACCTGTTCAAATTTAACAACCTCAGCTATTAATATTACTTTACTCATAAATACAAAACGTGTGGCTAGGGACAATATTTAACTTTTGGAGAAGCGCCGTATCTCCGCGGACAACATGCCGAACAAAATTACCCGAGCTTATTACAACGGTAACTACTTTGATACATTATTGTGATGAGATGAATCTAGCAAAAATGACAACAGATTTAGAAATATCTTTGAAAGTCTTTTTGGATGAAATATATAACGAAGATAATATTTTCTGCTAGATTAGTCCATCGCCAGTGGCAAAAAGTGAAACTAATAGAAGCAGAGCAATCTGATGTAAAGATGGCTATTGCGTCGTTTTCACCTGACTGCGCAACTCAAAGGACTTATTATGTGTGATATATGTTTGTTTGTTCCTTTGAGCCGTTCTGGAAACTAAACTAAAAGCGTGGATCGATTTGCCGCTCAGCGACAGTTTTCTCTCAATCTTGCGTTTGTCACTAAGATAATTGATTAAAAAAATATGACGTCCAATTTTGACTCCATACCAAAACAAATTTAAAAAATTGGCAGTCAGTGGGGACTGCCGATAAAAGTATATATTATAATAGAGTGTATATAGAAGCGTTTATATAATTATTATGTTTATTTAAAACTACCCTACTTCTAGCTTTCTACGTACCCCTAATTATAGATAGATTGGTATGGTAGATGCATCCGACTATTCGTAAGTACTTGTAAAAGTTTATTCGAATAAATAAGATTTTTATTTAATTTTTTAATTATACAATATAAAGTGATATGATTTTAAGACTTAAGTTGGAAGAGTTGTTAATCTGAGTTTTTAATACATCTTTGTTGCAGTCATGACTCATGATACCAAACAGTACATTACTTTCTCTTCAAATTACCAAATAATATTGTTAACCATTTAATATATATATTGACCTTTATCTCACAAAATGATACCGATTGAACGTGCTAAAAAACAATATGAAAATTCGTATATCGCACATGCTTTAAAGTCTAAACTGTAATAACAAATAAGTCAGGACTGTCAGTCAGAAATATTATATACTGATTAAAGCCATCGATTTAGAATTAGTACAGTAGCCGGTAAGAAATATTGTATATCGACTTTTAGAATGAAATTTCGGCTTTGTAGAGAGTTGTTTCTGTCAGTTATACCTATGTGACGTTTTGTCGGTCTCAACGACAGATACAATGCTTTACCAAACCGCTATCTCTTTCTAAAGGTCGATGTACAATATTTTCTGTCGCGTACTGTACAAGATTAAATACAGGTCACGAAAACACTCATCGCTCAAGTAACCACATTTACACACATTCTTGTTAAATTTTGATTTATTTATTGTTAGGTACCGAATGTTGAAATGATAGGGATGAGTGCATACTCAAAATATACTATTGTTATTTTTATGTACCTAAGCAATGTTTATTACACTATATATTTACCGTAGAAAATTATTTATCAAATACGTGAACTTCAAATAGAAGGCACTGCCGATCTTATTATTATTTAAAATTACAGTCAGATTCAGTTCGATAATTATATTTTATAAAAGAGCAAGGTAATTTTTATTGAATAAATCAACAGTGATTTGAAAAGACTTCATTCATAATCATTTTATTTTCGTAGTAATTGTTATAAGTTAAGACACCTACTATAATATATATTTATTTTGATGAAATGACGATCAAAATATGGTTTCGAAATTCTTGCAGAAGTAAACACTTCTTCACTGCAGCTATCGTTTGTTGAAAAATGTATTAGGTATGTATAAGCAACAAAAGATTTAATGAAATGATAAGTTGAAATATATTATAATAGATAAAATTTGCCAGATCTTTGTGTTATTTACCTCCACAAAAACACTATAGTATTGATGTTGGGGTCAGTACAGTGACTATTAATTTATCTAATAAAATATGTTTACCCTCTAACAAATAAACCTGGAATAGCGGTGGAATAGTTATACTCTATTTTGTCTTTCTCTGTCATCAGTAATTTGACATTTGAAGGAAAAAGACAAAACAGAGTATAACTATTCCACCGCTATTCCAGGTTTATTTGTTAGAGGGTTAGTCTTTAGCGATCACTATTGGTATATTTAGTATTTTTATGGATTCGATAAGATATAAAAATACGAAAGGAGTGTATACATTTCCCATAGAAAATCACATTTATAGAAATTTTATTTCTAATGAACTGGAAACAAAATAATTAAATAGTAAGCTCATAATTCACGACATCATATCAAAATCTTCATTTTCATCACAAGTCCATCACAACATAAGGTACACAATATATTAATCAATTCAATGTACAGAACGAAAAAAAACTGTAATAAATAAAAATAAACAAAGTAATATAAAATGCCCAAAATTGATTATGTTTAAATATTTATTGAACTAAAGGCATTTAGATATAATTTCAAAATATTAATTAACTATAAAGAAACTAGAAAACCAAAATGTCTGATAGATTATTATGAAATAAATTATTCTTAGGCATTGTTAACGATGATCGTAACAAATTATTATGATTGAATTTTGATGTTTTATATTGTTTTATTTATATATAAATATAATTTCACTGGTACCGTAAATTATATATTCAAATGCAATTGGAACGTATGCATTGGCTTTAACACTATAGCCGCACTAACATTAGGTTTATGGCATGAGGACAGTAATTGACATTTTAATTCACCAAACGATGGACACATCCGGACAGCGATCACTACTGTGTATTTGTAAGATTAAATTATAAGTGTAATTTAGTTACTCTATTGAAAACTTTTATGTCGTGTAACCTGATGTGGCATCTTTATATTGCCACAATAAATGAGATTTTTAAAATATACTTTTACTTATACAGTGATTTTAACAAAATCAAGGTAGGAATGATTACTACGTAGATTTAGATCTTTCTAACGACCTTATTAAACTAAATTTGTTCATGATTGGAAGCATGCGAAAACGTCTTTATTTGATTCATAATAAGTAATATATACAAGGTGAGTTTTAATCAGGTATCTATCTGTATGGCAGCTACCCGTACCATGAAACATATGATTTTTTGTTCTTAGAAATCCTTATCTAATTAAACCGAGGTCTTTCTACTAACAGCTACTATTCTTGTTATTATAGGTACTTTAAAAAAATGTGTCAATACCATCATAAACGAAGTATCTTTTATGGTAATGCTAGCTGCCACAGAGATTCCTGCTGGTCGATTGCGGCAAAGCTGCATCAATCAGTGGAACAATCTCAATTGTTGTAATTGCTTCAATTTATGGTATTCTTGCTGCAACAATGCATTTCATGCAATGCATGGGAGGGCCTATCAGCCAATCAGAGGTGATTCCGATCACTGCAGCTGTCATGTTAACGCAATCGACCTCCTGTTCAAAAGACAGTTCTGGAAATCTATTATCAAAAATTTAAAAATCAAGAAAATAATAAAGACTTCGTTTAACATCGTGAGTTGATTTTGTATAAAACCTATTTCACCTGAATATACATATGTGATAACATAGTTACTAAAGTGTCCATTACAGACTGCAGTTCCCGCCGTCGTTCACTGTACAGATTAGCGACGGGCGACGGGCGACGGACGACGGACGACGGTCGACGGACGATACATCTACGTATACATTGGGGAAGTATAGAGCGTCGGGTTAATGTTTGACGTATGTGTAGATGACAATGCCGGCTAGTATGAATCCGAATGTGATGGTGAGTGGCTTGTATAGAGACCTCTTGAGCGCGCGCCACCGCTCGGCGTCGCGGCCGCGCTTCTTCATCACGGAGATGCGGTCGGCGAGCTCGCGCGTGCGGCGCCGTCGCAGCGCGCCCGCGCTCTCGGCGCTGCAAGCGACCACTTATTTCAACAAATAAATCAAGTGCGACTCGGACTTGCACACGAAGGGTTACGTACCAGTACATGAAATAACACTATTCATTATTTTTTATTTGCATGGCGGCCATTTTGAAATTTTAATTATTTCTTGTTATAGCAGCAATAGAAATCATCATCATCATGATCAACCAATCGCCGGCTCACTACAGAGCACGGGTCTCCTCTCAGAGTGAGAAGGGTTTTGGCCATAGTCAACCACGCTGGCCAAGTGCGGATTGGCAGACTTCACACACCTTTGAGAACTTTATGGAGAACTCTCAGGCATGCAGGTTTCCTCACGATGTTTTCCTTCACCGTCAAAGCAAGTGATATTTTAATTACTTAAAAACGCACATAACTCCAAAAAGTTAGAGGTGCGTGCCCGGGATCGAACCCCCAACCTCCGATTGGAAGGCGGACGTCCTAACCACTGGGCTACCACAGCTTACGTCAGGTACTCTCTACCAATTACGGTTCATGAGATACAGCCCACTGACAGAGAAACAGACGGACGAATGCACGGACAGCGGACGCTTAGTAAGGGTCCCCTTCGAGGGTTCGAGTTCGGAACCCTGACTACGCTACCTATTAAATTAAAATTTCAACGACCTCATTAGCGCAGTGGTGAGCGATGTTCAGATTCGATTCCCGGCAGGGCCAATCTGGTGGAAGGCTCAACTGTGGCTAGCTACCACCCTACCGGCAAAACCATGCCGATAAACGACTTTGCGTTCCGGTACGATGCTGTATAGAAACCGATAGGGGGTATGGGTTTAACAAAAACTGCCATACCCCTTCCAAATTAACCCACTACTATCTTAGAATGCATCATCACTTACCGGGTGACATCGCCGTTAAAAATCGGCCAAGTGCGAGTCAGACTCGCGCACTAATGGTTCCGCACTACAGTCCTATTTTTTCGACATTTTGCATGATAAATCAAAAACTATTATGCATAAAAATAAATAAAAATCTGTTTCAGAATGCACAAGTATCCCACTTGGTAACTAGTAATCGTAGTAGTAATCGTAATAAAATACTAACTATTTGTTCAGAGACAATTAATTTGCAAATACAAACTAAATTAAAACGAGACATGCTTTATATTTCTACATAAATCCGCCTTAAGTCTGAGTCCAAAGTCCAAAGTCAAAGTGTTCTCTTTAGATCTGTAATTTGATAATATTGTACACTTTTTGACTGTCTTAAGAGTTAAAAACAAGACCGAAGTAGGTCTCTGCCGTAAATCAGTCGCCTTTTAACTCCAAGTAATGTCTGAACAAAAGCAAATTACGCTTTATAGATCCTAGTTTATATCCACATTCAGTCTTTTTAGGTGGCCAAGCTTGAGCTCAAGTCACTCTACAAATTTCAAGCAAATGTTTTGCAACTCTGGTGTTATTTCTTACGTACCTCTCATTGGGAGAGGCAGGTTCGTCATCCTCGTCGTCGGCGGAAGGGGTCGGGGATGGACACTCCCGCACGGGTGGCTCCTCGTCGGAACTCGAGCTCTCCGAGTTGTAGTTCAGGTTACCTGCAAAATGACCGAATTGTTTTTACCTGATATCTGCCAGGCATACTGTACTATAGAGATGGTCCGGCGTATCGTACTGGAAAACTCAAGTGTCACAGCGCATTATCTCCACCGCATTAAGACACCGCTGCTCCTCAGACACCGGGCAAACAGTTGTGTGTGTGAGCATGTCCTGAACGAGTGCCCGCGCTTAAGTGCACGTACTCGTAAGGCTCGAGTTCGAGGTTGACGCAGAAATTACAACCTCGAACGGTAATTCCGCTTTATGTAGAGGTATCGGTATATACCGTCAAGTCATTTTATCGATATCAATGCTGTGTGGCATGGTGCATTTTGGCGTGGCGAGGTCCAACTCGTATGCAGAAATTGAAGCTTGTATACGCGGACATATTTTATTTTAAAACTACCTACCTACATTTGTTCATAATAGTTACACATACCTACCTAGAATATTAGACTAAGTATTAACTACATAGGAATGTGCAGTGCTGTGCAATGTGAAGAAACCAATATTGTAAGTGTTTTTTTCTTTTTGTGTGGAAAAAAAAAAAAAAACAATCATAATTTGCCGACTTCTGCGTCGGTTCATGATGAGGGCAGTGACTAAAATCAATAATTAATTTAATATAGATAGAAAATTTAATTATAATTGATAATTGTCAATAACACAATATTCAAGGACCCTGAAATATAAATATCACAGAGTTCTTTGGAGAACAGAACCTGCAAAATGCAAAAACACCGTGAATTAATTTTGGCGTATTTCGTGGGTAGTGGTGTGTGTCTCTGCAAATACATTTGAGAATTTTTTCCGGAATATTCCAGTCACCAGTACTAGTTCCCTTAGTTCCTCGCCAACAGAAGCCTATGATCTACTCAGGGCCAATGTTGCTGAGTGCGGTGTCTTGTTTAGGTTTGAATACGTTACTCCACATGACATTATTAAAGTGTTCAAATCTTTACAAAGCAAAAAAACAGGAGATCTATGGGGGTTATCAGTAAAAATAATCAGCAATATTATCGATATTATTGCGCCATATCTAGCCATAATTTTTAATGAATCTGTGGATTCAGGATCCTTTCCAGACCTCATGAAATGTAGTAAATTGATACCTCTTTTTAAATCTGGTTGCAGAAGTGACTCAAATAATTACAGGCCAATTTCAATTTTTCCAACACTGAGCAAGATATTTAAGAAAATCATGCTCAACTGCTTCGGCATTTTAATCTAAATAAGCTACTCCATTCTGAGCAGTATGGTTTCACTAAAGGTCGATCAACAACCGACGCGGCCGCAATGCTGTTAAAGCATATATTCAGTGCATGGGAAGGCTCACAGAATGCCATTGGTATTTTTTGTGACTTATCCAAGGCATTTGATTGCGTTGAGCACGAGACTCTCCTGGTTAAATTGAGCCACTACGGAATCAAAGACACTGCGCTTGGTCTCATTGCGTCTTATCTTGGTAATCGTATTCAAACAGTGTGTGTTAACGATGTAAAGTCATCCGGATCAGCCTCACTAATGGGTGTTCCTCAAGGCTCTATTCTAGGTCCTTTCATGTTCTTGGTATACATAAACGATTTACCATATTTTGTCCAAAATACTTGCGATATTGTACTATTTGCTGATGATACGTCTTTGATTTTTAAAGTTGATAGAAATAAAGACAATTTTGACGATGTAAGTAGTGCCATATCTCAGGTAACTCACTGGTTTACCGTAAATAATTTACTTTTAAATGCAAAAAAAACTAAGTGTGTTGAATTCGCACTGCCTAATACCAAGAACACAAGTAACATTAATTTAATGATAAATAACGATACATTGAAAATAGAAGAGACTACAACATTTTTGGGGATAACCTTAGATGCGAAGCTTCAATGGGGCACCCATATATCAACTCTTGCTAGCAAATTAAGCTCTGCCGCTTACGCTGTTAGATAGATTCGGCAGTTAACTGACGTGGAAACCGCAAAGATAGTATATTTTGCTTACTTCCATAGTATTATGTCTTATGGAATCTTAATATGGGGTAAAGCGGCAGATATTGGGAGAATTTTTGTATTACAAAAAAGGGCAATACGCGCAATTTATAACTTAAGACCACGCGATTCCCTTCGAGAGAAATTTAAGGAAATAGATATCCTTACTGTAGCCTCTCAATATATTTATAATAACATAATTTTTGTAAGACAAAATATTCTTAGTTACAAGAAAATTGGTGATCTACACAATAGGCTAACTAGAAACAGAGACAAACTTGCAGCTCCTGCCTTCCGCCTCAGGAAAGTCCAAAAGTCATTTGTGGGTATGGGTATTACCTTTTATAATAAAATCCCGCAAACTATTTTGGACTTACCTTTGCACAAGTTTAAAAAATCTATTAAAAATATGCTGCTGAAAAAAGCATATTACACAATTGAAGATTATCTAAATGATAAAAGAGCGTGGATTTGACCTGCAGCTCGTTCCAGCAACGCACAAGACTGCAAATACAATTTTATACATGGCATAATCTTGTACCTATATCAAATATTTGAAAAGAGCAACCGCCGAGTTTCTTGCTGGTTCTTCTCGGCAGGAAAGGCATTCCGAACCAGTGGTAGATGCATCCGACTATTCGTAAGCACTTGTAAAAGTTTATACGAATAAAAAAGATTTTCATTTTCATTTTCATTTTTCTGCATTTTTTTGAGCGGGAGTGAGCATGTGTGGTATGTAACTTACCAAGTGAGGCACTGGTCGGTATATTGGGGAGAGGCCTTGCCGGGGCCCTGGTGAGACTTTCGGCGCGTGGCGGAGGAGGCGGCGGGGCGTCCTCTTCTTCGGCGACCGCAGAGTATATACTCTCATCCATTTTTGGATCCTCCTTCTGTGGAAATCACAAGTCCAATCCACTAAATATAATTTTTATTGGTTTCAACTCGATACCATACCATACCGAGACGATAAACGTATGTTAAGCCTAAGCTAATAACAAGTTCATAAAGTTACGCTGTAGTAGCCTACTGGTTAGGACGTCCGCCTTCCAATCGGAGGTCGGGGGTTCGAGCCCGAGCAGTGAGCACCTCTAACTTTAACGGTGAAGGAAAACATCGTGAGGAAACCTGCATGCCTGAGAGTTCTCCATAATGTGTGAAGTCTGCCATTCCGCACTTAGCCCGCGTGGTAGACTATGGCCAAAACCTTTCTCACTGAGGGAGACCCGTTCTCTGTAGTGAGCCGGCGATGGGTTGATCATGATGATGATGATGATGATGAAAGTTAGAACTATATCGCATAAGTTCACGCTCTAGGTGTACTATATATAGCGAGCAAGTGAGGCATATATATAACCAACATCTGTTAATCGCGATGGGGCTCATAGTGGATCAATAAATAATTGTAAATCTCATTGAGCGATGATGCCAATGTGGAATTTGGCTCTTTATTAATAAAGCTGAGAAAGTAGAATTGTTACAGATTGTGAATACCCAATTATATAAAATTTGAAAAGATAAAAACGTGGCTACTTCAGATACAAACTATCTCAGTACCAAAATTCGTCAAAATCGGTTAACCTGATAGGCTGTGAAAAGCTAGACACACTTTCGCATTTATAGATAATGTTAAGTAGTATCTATGAAACAAAAAATGAGTAAGTATCCACATTTATTTCATAGATAATTTGAACCTGATTAACAAACCTAAATCCTAATCTCTATATATAAAAACAAATCGCAAAATGTGTTGCTGATCGCAAATCTTGAGAATAGCTGCACCGATTTCGCTAATTCTTTTTTCATAATATTCCTTGAAGTACGGCGATGGTTCTTCCGGAGAAAAATTTAAAAAATTGCCAGAAAAAGAATCGACTGTTAGGCGGTACGAAGTTCGCCGGGGCAGCTAGTAATATTATAAATGTGAAAGTGTGGATGTTTGGATGTTTGTTACTCAATCACGCAAAACTACTTACTGGACGGATTTGCTTGAAATTTGGAATGGAGATAGATTATACCTTGGATTAACACATAGGCTACTTTTATCCCGGAAAATTAAAGAGTTTTCGCGGGATTTTGAAAAATGTAAATCCACGCTGACAAAGTCGCGGGCATCAGCAAGTTGTATATAAAGAACAAAGGCGAGCTTCAAACGAAATTTTACCTTGAATGCGTCTATGTAGGAAAAAATATTAATACCACAGGGGGTCCATTACTTAAACATAATCACCAATTTTTTGCATGATTATAGTTACACTAGAGCCGTAAAGCAAGTTTAAGCGCAGACAAATAAACTGTTCCCATTAACCAACCATTACAAACCAACTATTACATCAAAAATTGTTGTAACAAACCCTCAATAATTATTCTTTCCTTGAGCCACGTGGGGGCGAAGCTGCGGGTAATAGTTAGCACAATAATAAATATAGTTTGTAAGCATTGATTTATAAACAGTTTTATTTATTACTTAATAATAACGAAATACCTATTTTAAAGGTAACTTTTTCTAGAGTGGCAACTCTGGTAATGTTTTGTCATTATAACCAACACCGGATATGATTATTTAATCAAATAATCATTTATTAATTTAATAATTTAATCTACGATAAAGTCTTACAAAACTAATTTTGTATAAAAACTAACCAATTAAATTACTAAGTTTTGCATAGGTCACATTTCTAGACGCTTCCTAAAACATTCAGGTAATCCCACGCCGATGTTCTTTATATGTGCTACAACTTTTATGTACTTACGAAATTTGGATCGAATCTCTTGTACCCTTCGATAATAGCTTGATATGAAAATCGCAGTTGGTCCGGAGTTTGTATTAAGCCCATACGATCCTTGCGCATTTCCAACAGAATTTGCTGAATGTTCACACTCTCCAAACCTTCCTTTTCGATCTGAAAAACAAATAAACTAATGAATAGCTTGTCATAACACTGAACTTCTTACCATAAAGTAGGCATGATTTAAAACAAATTACCTACTCAGTTATTGCCACTAAGTTATTTCTATAACTTGACCTAACGTTTATTATTATGTAAACAGCAATTAATTTTTTATTAAAAACTAAAATGAGAAAGAGAGCTAGAATTCGGGAGTGCTCGAGTGGAGTTGACCAGTACAGAAAATTAGACATTTAGACTTTATAAAAATTCTAATTTCATACCTTTTTTATTGCTATTTGAGATTTGTATAGAATGCCTAGGCAAAGTATGAAGTAAAAATATTCTATACTTTGTCAGAGTATTTTTTGTATTCTATAGAAGGCCTAGGTATTCTATATAATGCCAGACTATAGAGATTGACGGTAACATATATAAGTATGAACTAAATGTTATACTTATTCAATACATGGTCTTCTATTTACCGGAATTGTGTATTCCAAAGATGTTCATCAGATCTTCACCAAATATAATGGGACAAACCTGATGGTAGGTACATTCTTTCAGATGAAAAAAACAATTATTGAAATCGGTTCAGGTTTGATGGCGTTATGAATTTGCCAAAGAAATATGCTTCGAATTAAAACCCTTCTTCTCGGTTACAAAGAAATCTGAAAACACTCACAATAACGAGACACGAGTCGACCAAGCAGAATGTTCCCGACCGGCCGATTCCCGCGCTGCAGTGCACCACCGCAGGGCCAACGTCGGGGTCGAGCGCGCCCGAGGAGCGCACCTTCTTCAGAAACTCAAGAAATGCCACTGGCGACGAGGGCACGCCGAAGTCAGGCCACGTCGTGTAATGGAACTGTACCACTTCGCGACTTTCACAACTCTCCATGTCGAAGATCCTAAAAAGAATATCAGGAGTCCATTAGGCTGGCGTTTTTTAGCTATTAGATTATTTTTTAGCCTCAGCGCTATTAAATTGTTCAAGAATTTTCACGACAGCTTCATAGTAATGCATTGACGTATCAAATCCATACTATTATATATATATATATATATATATATATATATATAAATGCGAAAGTGTGTCTGTCTGTCTGTCTGTCTGCTAGCTTTTCATGGCTCAAACGTTCAACCGATTTTGACGAAATATGGTACAGAGGTAGCTTGCAACCCGGGGAAGGACATCGGCTACTTTTTATCCCAGTAAATTTAAGAGTTCCCACAGGATTTTTAAAAACCTAAATCCACGCGTACGAAGTCGCGGGCATCAGCTAGCATAAAATAAAACAAGAAAACCAGCTTGAGACGACACTGTTATAAGTCCCGCAAATTGCTATTGCGCTGGAACCATGTCTCAATTTAACATCGAAATGACGTCATTTTGACGACAGCCGTGATAAAAATATACCACCAGCTTGAAACTTCAGTCTAGTCTAGTCTAATAGTCTTCTAAAATGGCGACCACGCGCATTAGCAATTTGCGGGACTTATACGGATAATTTGCTGTCCAATGCGACGACTGGTGGTGTGTGACAAATCTGGATGAATCTGGATAACTCTTTGCTCGATCATTTTATTCATCACCAACGATAAACGAACTATGTTCAAATATATATAATTTTTGTGTAGATTTAATTCCTGCTGGAGTAGATGGACGGTGTCTACACTATTCCGTTCATTTATAGGTCATTACTAGACTGGAAATCGCAACATTGAAACTTGGAAGACCTCCCACTAGGAGTTAGATTCAGCCAGCGCAAGCTTGTGGCGTGCGTACATGTATAGGTTGATTACAACGTATATTTCACGTCTGTTATCAAAAACTGAATCAATTTTTGGCACAGAGATAGCTTGCATCCTAGAGATCTAAAATAGGATACTTTTATCCTGGTAAATCAAATTGTTGCCACAGGAACTTTTAAACACCAAAATCAATCAATAATAATTAAGTATTAAAATATATGAATCTCTTACTCACCTAAAAACTCGTGTAGTGTAGTAGCTGCAGTCCTCTTCGCTAATTTGCTCTACGGTCAATTTGACATCGCTAAGAATAAACTTTTCCTCTTCTCCAATGCCGTGCGGCCAATACCAGTGACATTTCTTTTCATTCTTCTCGATTATCTTGTTGAGCATTAGTATTGCACGGCAATTTTGTTCCCAGACCATCAGCCAAAAATGGCCAACAGTGAATGCGAGTGGCCCTTGTGTAAGAATGTATTTCCGATTTGCTCTGTCCATCTGGTAATAAAAAAAGCATTTGTTAAATGTTAGTCAAGACGGGCTATATTCTCACCTTGCTTGTATATTTATGGTAAATCCAGCGAATTGAGTACTCCATATTTGGGTGGTAATGTATATTTCATGTTCTATCCTAACTCCCAAACTACTCATTACACCGAATTGAGTGATCCCAGTGTTCTATGTGTATCTCATGTGGCAGTACCAAAAAACTTTAATTCTTTCAGTTCACCCCTTGTGGAGCTATTGAGGAGCTATAGCTGGTAGTTAGTTCTGTGATAAATATTTGGAATCTTACCTTTACTAGATTAGCATTGATGTAATCTACTTCACATCGCTTCAAGATAACCCGGCTGTGATCATATGGGTTCACATCTCTGTACCGATTTAAGGGCTTATTTTTAGGTTTTTTTGCCTCTAAGCATGTGTATGTGTAAGACTGACATTCTCTCCCAATTTTCTGAAACAATTAATCCAATTTAAATCTTAAACCATGCTATGTAGTTAACATAGCATAATGCAGCAAAAGAAAGTCTATGCCCACTTCATGCATTTAAGTTTACTACTTTCAAAATTCAGGATGGAAAAATATTAAAGAAAATTAAAATTATATTTTCTGCATATTTTATATTTATTTGATGGGGGGCCGAAATGACACAATAGGTATTGTATCAATGTCCCATATTAAAATAATATCTACATTATTATAAGAATTTTCATTAAATGAACGACTTTATAAAGAGTCCCTGTAATAAGAAAATGAAGTGAGTTGTGATACTTTATTTTATTTTAATAATTAATTGATTGACAGCCGCACTCGCACACACTTAATTGTTACATTAATTAGTATGGATAAAAATGCTTAAAGTAACGATTAAGCGACTCTGAGTGCTGCTGTTAGTATTTTAATTTATTAGAAAGGACTGAATTTCACATTATCATATCTCATTATTTTAGACAATTCTTAATAATCACATAATGAAGGAAATAATTTTTTTTCTAGTTTTTCTTCAAGTGTTACACTTTTGTATTAATTTATCCAGTTGTTTCTCTTAGAAAATATTGGGTAGTTATATTTTATGGAACCATTTTTCATACTTATCTTAAAATGAAGTATTGTAAATTTAAATAATATATTGTTTACTTCTAAAAATACTGCAGACTAGCAACCCGCCTAGGCTTCGCACGGGTAGCTTATTACAATTTTCGTAGGTTCCCTAATTTTTTGAAAATAAGATATAACCTATGTAAATCTGGGATAATGTAGCTTTTTACTGGTGAAAGAATTTTCAAAATCGGCTTAGTAGTTCCAGAGATTACTTCCTACAAACAAACTTACATACTTTACCTCTTTATAATCTAAATATATAGAAAGGGGATTGACTGATTGACTGATCTATCAACGCACAGCTCAAACGACTGGTCGGATCGGGCTGAAATTTGGCATGCAGATAGCTTTTATAACTAAATTTTTAAAAATTTAACCCCCAAGGGGGTGAACTAAGGGTTTGATATTTGTGTAGTCCACGTGGACGAAGTCGCGAGCATAAGCTAGTATTAGTATAGATTACAAGAGCTCAACTCAGTTGGGCATAATATTGTTTTGTTGTACATTTGGGCAACTACAGATTTTTAAAAAATAAATAAAATAAAATAAAATAAAATCATTTTATTTCAGGTTTGGGACCCATATAAAAACATGTTAAAATTAAAAATTAAAATGCGTATAAAAATATTTAGTTAAAATCATTTGAAAAAAATGAATAGTCATTTTGCGTTCGGGATCTGGTGTACCCTTAGCCAGTGTTTATAGAACACATTGTCAGGGGATACCTGAGCGACGACTTTGATCATTTTATTATTAGAATTACGGACGGTTTCCCGTTTTTTTTATGCAGCTACTTTTAAATAAGTCTGAAGTAGTGTCTTAAGGCTAGTTCGAACTACTTTAATATTTTAGTCAAGTAGCAAGTACTTTAGTAGCTAAAACACCAACTTCTTGACTAAAATCATTCAAATTTTATTTGAGTAGAGTAGTTTAGTAGTTACGTGCGAAACTTGCTACTCTACTAAAACAAAAGGTTCTTGTTTAGCCAGTGAATCAGTGCGCAGTGACGCGTAGTGGGAGATGCTGCTTGCCCGAAAAAAATAGTATAATAGTATAAAATTTGATGTTCAGACACATTTAGTAAATTACTCACAACTCTTCTAAAATAGTAATGTAGTCTTAACTAGGCTTTACTTGGAGGTTCAAGGGTTCCTATGGGGTGCAAGGTGACCGGCATAAATTTTGATAGGTACAATAACTCTCGAGGACCAGAGGCCGAAAAAAAATTACCTATAGTTAGTTGCAAATAAAATTGCGAATACCTACCTAGATTTGATTTTCTGAATGCCGAAAAGGAAAAAAATATGTGCCTCTCATGGGCAATATTGCAAAAACTTCGCGCTCGCTTCGCTCGCACTTGATCATTTTCTGTGTGCCTAGTTTTGATTTTGGGGGTGCCGAAATGACACAAGTATAAACTTCTCTTGAGCAATATTTAAAAAAAAATTGCGCTTGCTTCGCTTGTGCTTTCTAAGTTTTTGGTACCTAGATTTTACAGGCTGACTTTCGCATCCTGGCGCTGAATATGCTTAAGCAGGCTACTGTGTCTGTTGAGTTGTATGAACTGTCTTCACAAGGCTTTCTATTTGCACAGGCTAAATACATACAGTGAGACAACTCTCTTATTGTTTACAAACAAGCTGGCTTTATGTTTGTAACCCCTACACACCTGCACAAATGATCCACTGCTAAGTAAATAATAAAAGATTATTCTGCTGACTTCTTCAGTCAGTTTAATCCCTCCCCCATCCCCCGTGATCCCGCAGGATTGCTCTCTCTAGAAGTTTCCACTGACCCACTGTATGAAGATTCTTTTTAGGCTGTGTAATTTTTTATAAGGGTGTACACTTAACTCCAAATAACTCATAAGTTTGATCAATGTCTAACACTGCTTAGTGTAGTGTAAATTTAAATTGACAATACTAAAAATTATGTCAGCTTCTCTGCAGGAAATATTTTATAGAGGAAACAATTTTATGAGTCTATTAAGTAATGGTAAACAAATTCAACTTTGTCATATTTTACTTTATTTTATATTGGCGTAGTACCTATCACTTCAACGCATTTTTTCAGTATTCATGCATATCATCATAGACTTAAATATAAAGATAAAAACAGGCAAACATTAAGTATATTTACTGGTTCTCAATTCTCATTGTAAGCCGAGTTACTTTTGCGTGGCATACACAACGTTAACAAACGCGTCATTAATCATAATACACAAAACTTACCTGGTAGATTATAGGCCACGCATTTCTGACCGCTATGTCCATATATTCTGCTTCGATGTTATTTGAATTCATTTTGTCGTCGTTCATAGCTCAACTATATCATTTCAAAGTTGCATTTAACAAAGTGATACTGGGGACCAGCAGCCGGATGCCGCAAAACTCGCGGATACAGATCTAGTTTCGAACAGAATTTAATTAAAGCATGAATTTGTATTCAATAGAATCTTTATTTGCTTGGAACCATAACATTTACAAAACACATGAACTTATCGCGGAAGGAAATTAAAAGGCTCTCGTCGGAATGGATTCACCATTCACAGCCCAGAAAATTCACAGAAGTTCCCACTTTCTCACAAATTCAGTTTCAGAGAAGCGGTCAGTGGGTCAAAGACAATTTTTTTTTTTTTAATTTATTTTACGGCCCTGGATAACAGTCCTTTAAGGCCTGTCAAAGACAAAGCATACTAAAGACCACAGACCATAACATATTCATAGACTAAAGCTAAAGAAAAAACAGTCTAATAGATAGGTAATAAAAAATTAAAATAAAATCTAAAATATTAATATTATGAATATGAAAGTGTATTTATTTGTTTGTCCTTTATTCACGCCCTAACTAAGCAAGCAACCAATCAACTTGGTTTTAGATAGAATTACTTAGGTGAAAGGACGGAGAGTAATAAAGGCTACTTTTTATCTCGGAAAAATTTCCCACCACGTTCCCACGGATTTTTAAAAACCTAAATCCACGCAGATGAAATCGCGGGCATCAGATACTCGAGATACATTTTTTTAGGGTAATTTAGAGTAAAATCCTGCAGAGATTGGGTACAACCAAAATCGTAAGTGGATGGTGGAAACCACAGAGTACAATGATGGAAAGTAAACACTGCTTGGGATGGTTGTCATGGTTGTCACCATTGTTTTCTAGAGATAAGAGTTCTTTAGACTCTTAAGTGCTTAAAGTAGTATTTAATCTATGTCTCCATGCACAGATATGTCCAGATTTGCAACTAGCGTGGCCCCCTCAGTCCCTCTCGCTCAAGCAGATTTTCTTACTTGTGAAATGTCATTCCTTCTACACTTCACGTTGTTTGCCAAATACTCATGCTCACGTGTAAATACATTTTGGCAAACAAAAAAGTGGCCACGGTGATAAGGATTTTGTCATAATCATTTTGTCACGTTCTAGTATTATTTTACTCTATGGGAGTAGGGTTCTGTCATCTGTGAGTTCTGTGGTTCTGTGCACGGTTGTTCTGTGACCATTGTCACGTCACGCCTCTGTCAAGAACGGTGGTCAAGAACGACAACCAACTCAAGAACGTCACTTGCCTTCCGATTTTACGAGGATTATCCCATTCCAATTTCCACAGATTTTCCTTTTTCTCGAAATTTATTACGTTTTTGAATCCGGCTGAACCCGGTAATACATACCTTGGTTCGGTATATTGCTTGCCCTGGCTGAACCACTGAACGTTTAAGTCAGTCTCTGATCAATTGATCATTTATAACAGTTTTTACCTGGGTGGCACGGTACCTAATTAAGTTTTTCTTTTGTTATTTAAATTCTTCTTAAATCTTAGTTAATTTGAGTCAACCCTTTCAAATGGCGTCGCCGCGTACACGTCGTAAATTGAACTCCATACGTACGCAGGACGAGAACCACGTAAGTACCTATAATATAAAGTATATCTATTTTAAACCTTGCTGAAGACTGCCGTATGGTGCCCCTTTTCGTAATGACTATTAGACCCCATTATCTGGACCCATTGACAGGCATCTTCAAAACATATGATAGGGTAGGGTGGCAAGATGGCATATTTATAAATTTTAAGTAAATTATGACAAGATTGAAAATCGACATAATTTAAATATTAATATATTTAGCAATAGTGGATTGAAAGCAATGTAGGAGAACACAAAAACTTGTAACTTTTTACACAAAAAATACTGGTGAAAGTATCATGTTTGTGATGATA